>NC_139763.1:81260156-81680156 GCF_965231275.1 Zosterops lateralis | reverse complement strand
TGTGTTCCTCCACCCTGGTGTTATGTAAGAAACTGAGCTAAACTGTAAATATTACACAATCTCAAAAAGGGAAGGGACTAGTAAAATATCTCCACGACTCCTTCATGCTGACTCACCCCTTCCCTTCCACTTAAGGTTATTACCCATATTTAAGAGTATAAAGATATGCCTGAAATGGTATTTTTTGTCTCTTAAGCATGCTCTAGGCACAGTGAGATATTTCAGCAGGACATCACACAAAGCCTAGACACAGACTTTTTAGCATGGCCTGTTGCAATAGACGTAGAGTATTGGTTTTAAACTGAAAGAGGGTAGATTTAGAGTAGAGACAAGGAAGAAATGTTTCAGAATGAGGATGGTGACACACTGGAACAGGTTGCCCAGACAACTGGCAGGTGCCCTGTTCCTGGAAACATTCAACATCCCTGAACTGGATGGGGCTCTAAGCAACCTGATCGAGTTGAAGATGTCCCTGCTTATTGTAGGGGAGGTTGGACTAGATGGCCTTTAGAGGTCCCTTCCAATCAAAGTATTCTATGATTCTAAGCAGGACAAGAGTGCCAGGAAGAAGATTGCAGTCTTCTCCCCAGCTCTGCTACAGTCATTGCTGAAGTCACTGCTGCAGTGCACTTCCAGTACCTGAAGTACACACACTTTTCATTCATTTCTTGCTGTGGATCTAAGCCCTCCATCCCACCACGAACCTAGGGAAATAACCCAGGGATTATGATCATTCAACAACAGAAGCAGCAGTTGTTCCAGCTTGCTTAATAACTATAAGTGGGTCAGATGGGAGCAGAAAAACAACTGAGTTAAGCTTTTGCCTACCCATTCTACAAGCATTGTCCCATGGCTGGCATCATTCTAAACAACAAAAAAGCTCTCTATGCAGAACATCAGCCCACAGCATATTCTCTGACCTAGAAGGACATGTGGAAATGTGTCCCCTGCTTAGGCTGGGTAAAAAGACTGTCATAGATCTAGACACTTAGAATCCTCATTATGCTGTAGAGGTCATTTCCCCAATGACAGCTTTTCTCCAGCAGAGTTAATGTAGCAAAATACGTTTGTGGCAATTCAGTGATAACTTAATATCTTGTAATAGTTAGAATATATATGTGATCTTAAAGGATATGCTGTTATGCTGAAGGATATCACCGCACTTAAAAGTGTAAAACATTGAGCATGAACAGAAATTGCCTGGTCTAGTATTACTTACATAAAATTCAATGCATTGTGCATGAGTGGAAATCGCTAATTTTAATGTTAGATATTTAATACATGGTTGTGAAACTTATACAAACTGTAATTTATCAACTACAATTACATGTTGAAAATCTACTGCACTGTATATAAATGACTTATTCATGTTCACTAAGAAAACTCAAATTCATAAGAGATTCATTTTCCATAACTCCTAGCTCTAGAAGTTCATGTGCAAAAATAATTTTTCATAACATGCATTGTCATACTATGCCATTTTAATTACTGGATGAAATTCTTGATTCATGAAAGGAATCTGACATCTAATTCAACTTCATCTTATGACCTCACCCAGTAGGTCAGTGTCAGCAGACAAAAACTCTCATCTGAAACAACCAATAATTTTTTGGAGAACTTCTAAAAATTAAAACAACAAAATCCATTGTTTCAGCAGTGTCCTAATATAAGAAGGCTAAATCTTTATAATAAGAATTCCAGTTTCCAAACTGTGCATTTACTAATAATGATCAAATTATTACCATCATATTATTTTGACTGAGATGGACAGTGAGAAATTAGGAACATGATGTTTTAACATTAATGCTTAAATAAGATGTGCCCACTGGTACAGACCAGCTCTATAGCTGTAGTAGGGCAAAATGAGTGGAACGAGCTACCCAAGACTTAAACTAAGTTCTTGAAATTTATGTTCCGATCACTAATATAATAAGAAAATGTAAATGAATACTGACTACACCATTTGACATAAATTCATATATGCATGTAATTTTTCAGTATTCCGTATCAAGTTATCTTTGTGCACTATACAGTGGACAGTCTTAAAAAGTGACTACTTCCATTAACAACAGTTAAATAACACATTTCTCTGCTCTGTACTGGTCAAGTGAATAGCCATGAAAACTTTGCAAAAGTGCCATTAATGCTTCACTAAGCTACACAGAGGCAGCTTCCCTTAAGTGAGATTCATTCCTAGATTTACAGCACAAAATTGATTTTAGGTAGAATTTAATGCGGATTCCCCTGTGACTCCTAGCTCAGCATACAGATCAGTAAATTAACAAACCAAAATAAAACACCCCATGAACCCAAAGAACTGGACTTGGTTGTGCCCTCTGAGTATCAGGTAGCATACAAATATCTCAATTGCTCCACAGCACTAGCTATAACTCAGTAGGAATAAAGTATCAGTTATCAGTCCAAAGAAAGCAATCAAACATGAACATTAATGTCCCCAGTCTTCCTGAAGAAGAATGTTCAGTTCAGGCAAGCCAAAGTCATCTTCTCCCATGAGAAGGAAAAGGCTGCCACTAATATTCAACCTCAGACTCTACTTTTTTAACAATATAGCCAGTCAGTGCCTGAATTTTTAACAGAATCTACTGGGTCTCTGCACTATGTACTCCCAAAGAACTTCAGGTCTATTTATACACAATTGCATATTATTCCAGTCTGTCTCTACAGGTTTCAGTTCCCATTCTGGACCAAATGAGTAAGTAGGAATCCTAACATTGTATGACTCCACTGGTATATCACCTTAAGTCATCTCTATGTAGATAAGATGTATCTCTTAGTATAAAAATAAAGCAGAAAATAATTTTAGAAACTTTTTTAACTTGATGTTTTTCTAACTTTGAAAAAGGCAGTCACAGAAATGTATTCTCACTGAAAAAGAAAGGTGGCAAAAGTTTATTGCCATTTGTGCCCCTTCTGTATTAAGTCAAGAAATATGGCTGAAAAACTTCTTCTATAAAAGAGTTTTCAAAATCATATGGATTTCATTGATTGTTTATTATTGGTTTTCACTTATGAAAGACTTTGAAAAAAGTTCCCATTATTTTTTTCTCAACAGCGGAGAAAATGAAATATGTATTGAGTATTGTCACACAAAATAATCATGCCATTTCATATTCATTGGTACCCTCATAAATGAAACATGAGCCCTGCTGGAGAGAATTGTCACCTTGAGAGAAACAAAGGCCATTTGGTTACCAAATATAAATAAAAGGAAAGTACAGAAAAGAACACTATTTCTTACCATTGTAAGAGTGAATGGATGGCTTTCCAGGGCAGACACTCTTGGACAGTGGAGAATAACATACTGAAATAAAATGGTAGAAAGGATACATTCAAAACATTCAGTGATGGGCTAGTACTTATAAAGTAATAGTCATACCTACAAATAATGTTACATGAAAGCAAAGTGATTTTTTAGGGGCACATTAACTCACCTGACCAGGCCTTGCTTCAAAGTCATCCTTCATCATTCTGACTTCAAGGACATTGGAGGGGTGGCTGATGACGGCAGTGATTGTCACTGGTTTATTGCTACGGATGTAGCGGTACAGCCGCTCCACACAGTACAGGCACAGGGGCCCCGAAATCCAGAACCACGTCTAAGGGAGAACAAAAGTATGTTACCTCAAAGACTTTTAACTTTTAACTGTTTTCAATTTTCACAACTACACGAGTGCTTTCAGGATCTCACTTCACATCTAACATCCACGCCTCTCTCTACATGCAGAAACACAAGAACGTCCCGAAGCCTTGATCAGCAGCAGCACCCAGGGGCCCAAGCAATCTCAATCACAAAACTCATCAGAAAAAAAAAGCTAATGACCTCACTTGCTACCGTGTTATTCTGGTTTTATATGTTAGATTGCAGCTGGTTTCAGCAATGAAAGAAACAGTACCTACACAGACCTAAGTACTATACAGCTAGTTAACATTTATGGAAAAATTAAATAATACTGTCTGGCAGTATTATTTAACTATTACCTTTGTATGGTTATCTCACATTCAAGTAAAAACCTTAGAAAGCTGCATTCCTGTGCTAGAGAAATTATGCTGATATTAAACTAATGTAAAATCATAGACAACAGAGAGAAATGGGCACTTCTGAATCACAATCCACTTGCTTCCATGGAAAATACATGCTAGACAGAAAATGCCCATTACTCTGCACTGATCAGATGGCAAGTCCTGGGTGACTATTCCAGCTGGAGACATTTGCAGCTGCTCAGCTAAACCCCATCTTAACAGTCAATTACCAATAGCTTATGGTAGACTTATCTACTAATTCCACATCTGCTCAGTCATTCAAATTGTGGCATTGAAGTGGCCCTCAACCCTGATCTATCTTCCCTCCCTTCCCAATTTCTGACATTACACATCCACATCTCTTGCAACTAGCAGAGCACTTACTTTCAATAAAAAAACCTTACAAGCTTCAGTAGCTCAGTTTTGTGTTTTTTTTAAACTTGGTATCAACAATTTTTACAAAACCAAAAAGGTCCTAAATAGTGTTTCAAACCTGCCAGGAGAACACTAAGTGGCATTTATTTCCTTTACTCCTTTCTCATTAATGGCTCTAAAGCAGGCATCTGAAGCCCCTGAGAAGACTCCTTGCTGTCCTGTGGGTCATATGGAGCCAGATATAAACTAATGCTCATAATTCAGGAGTACTACCACAACAAAATACCAATCCAAAGAACTTTGTTGGAGGAATTCAAAGTAGAATTAACTGTTTCTCATTAGAACTACATGCTCCATAGAAAAATTTGTTCTCAGTGCAGCTAGTAAGGGGGATATTTATTCAACAGAAAACAATTTTGATAATAATAAAGAAAAACTCCAGTGGGGTCTGTTATGGGACCATCTTGAATGGGTGGGCCTTGGACTCATGAACTCCATATTTGCAAGCTTCCTCAGGCTACTTGCCAATACAGCCCAACTCATCTTTTCTCAAAAGAGAAGAGAAAATTTTGGACGAAGAAAAAGCTGCTGCCACAAACAGAGAAACAAAAGGAAAACGGGAAACAGAAAAAGAAAAGGCTTTTCTGTCCCCACTGTCATCATACTCATTTACCCATGCCACATATAAAACAAGCCTGTCTGCAAACAACAGACTACAAAAGCCAAACCACAACCAACTGCAACCCAGAAATGAGTATTAGGACTTGCATCCGCATGTAAAAAAGAGAACAAATGGAGCTTGATTATTTCAATTAACTACTGCCACACAATGCTTACAATGGACCTTACGAAATGTTATATAAATGTTTGCTCTGAAATGCTATGCTGCAAAATCACATTTTTAGCAGGATCAATACATCTTTTATGGTGTTGTTCAAAAGAGAACATTACAGCCAATCTCTTGACATTTTTTCATCCTCTCTGTTCTATGCACCACGTTGTAATGCACTTCAGGGTTAAATACAGATTGTTTTTTCCCCACCAAATCTTTGAATGCCTCAGAAGGTTTTAATAATATTTTCCATTATTAAAACATCTGGTCTGGAAAAGCAATAATTAGTGGTTATGGCTGACTGAAAGGCTTGGCATGGTTTTTAATACCTGAAATGTCGGATCATACAGACCTCTGGGAAGTGCGACTGGAACTTGGGCTCCTCGGAACAGACTCTCATAAAGCTATTTTGTACAAAAGGTTCTGGTACTGGTAAGTCCTCTGGGAAAGATTCAGTAGTATAGTCAGGAAACAGCTCTTCAAAAGCCTTTGGCACTGTCAGATTCTGTCGGAGTGTTTTGTTAGGATTAAAGCAACCAGGAGGGTGTTCCTCTAAGTTGGTCTGGTACTTGAGTACTCCCCTACAGGAAAATAAAAATAATAAAGACACCAAAGTAACAGTAAATAACAAACAACTTCAGAAAGCAGTCATCTCTGTTAGAAATTTTATCCCATTTGCCTTCAGGACTTTCAATGAAATTGAAACTTTGCAACAATAGAGCCTTCTGTCACTACAGGCATGGTTTAACTTTTCCAGTTCACTTGGCACTTCCCACTGAACAGCCTCAAGCTTGACACTGCTTGAAAAGGAGAGAATATTGTGGGGGCCTTGAAAAAAAAAAAAATAATCACATTTCCAATTCAATCGAACACAGGCTGTTTTCACTCATCCGCCCTACAGTCAGCAAGCCCCGTTTTTAAGGCAATCCTGTAGCAGAAGTAGCCTAAGTTGCCAAATCATAAACTGCAGAAATGTTCCCACTACTTGGTGTTTAGCAGGTTTGCACACAAATAGAAGGAAAAAACAAAGCCCTGCATGGTAGCCAAGGAATCTTCCTTGCAAATTATTTTATGAGGTCCATCCTTATTTTATTTTTCCTCAAGCTAAGTTAAATTTACAGTAAAATGAAGTAAGAAATTTGAAGCTGCAGCTAGAAACTCTGAAGAAAGAATTGGAAACTTAAGACACTCTTGGATATCTCAGCACATGAATGAATCACTGAAAACAGGGAAGAACAGATAATAGCAGTAATAAAATTCCTCAGAAGTACTACTTGTTTCCAAATCTAGATTTGATGACAGTAAAACCACAAGGAAGAATATTAAAAAAAAAGGAAATGCTGAATGACACCTGTAGAGGATGGTGCTGGGTGGGAACTGAGGCATATTGATACAATGCCCTCTTAGTGCTAAGCCTTATTATGAAAGTTCAGCTTAAGTATACAATCAAACATAAGGACAGGTGCTCCCCCTCCTCTCCTCAACATAAATGCAGCAGCAGCAGCAGCAATAGAGTTTAATTCAGAAGAAAGAGAACTAGGACATCTGCAATATTCCCAACCTAAATAGGCTCTGACAGGCTACTGGCAATCTTCCCTACAAAAATGCAGTCCTGACAGCTAGTAACAAGCTTCCTACATGGTCCAGTGAATCATGTCAGCTTGGAAGTTAAGCCTGCTCACTCTTAAATTCCACATCTGACCCTGGGAGAATCATTTGGGAAGTGTCCTTGCACCTACACCCATGCTTCTGCCTGCATTTATTGCTCAATCATGCCTATCACTTGCATCTGGCATCACTGCTGGTCACCACATATTGGCAAAGCGACAGACACCCCCAGCATTATGCTAGCTCCCTGCTCCATAAATATTATGGTGCCTCATGGATTTAGTTGTTAGCCAAAGCCCATGCAATATTTTTCCAGTGAACCTTGTGTGCATGCTTGCCAGCAACTCCCACAGATTCCCTCTTCTCAGCACATCCTGAAAGAGGATTGCCTTGAGAGAAGCTGCAAACACGAGCATCCCCTCCAGTGATCTCTGGTTTATTTAACCTATTACAAACATGCTAACTGAGAGGCAAACAGGGATGGCAAAGCTGCCTGTTAACAGCAGCTCAATAACTCCCATTTCTGAAGCTGTCAAGGAAAAGTAAGTCTTACACACACACCCAGGATGAGTGCCCAGAAAGGTTGAGTTCCACACTGAACAAACAAACACTAACATATGACAGATGAATCACATCACTTTATATATTGCTGAGAAGTGGTTGGCTGCCTGAAGGACACTATAAGAACATACCTACAGCAGTTAGAAACAAAAGAAGAATCCAGCAATACTGTGGAAATACTGAACTCCTAAGACAGGTAAAACCTGAGTCAACCTGCCTGCACAGTTCAGCCACAGGAGATGCCTTGCTCTGGCAATGTGTTTGCAAATCTCTAAGACATCCCACACAGGAGTAATTTGGGACCTAAGCATGAATATCTAAGCTTCCTCTATTCTCAAAAGAGATCAAAGAATTTTTTAGGTTGGAAAAGACCTCTAAGATCATAAAATCCAACCATTAACCCAGCACTGCCATGTTCACCACTAAACCATGTCCCTATGCACTGCATCAACACATCTCTCAAATACCCCCAGGGATGGTGACTTCATTGCTTCCCTGGGCAGCCTGTTCCAGGGCCTGACAACCATTTAGGTGAAGAAATTTTTCCTAATGTCAAATCTAAATCACCCCTCATGTAACTTTTGGCCACTTTCTGTTGATCTTATCACTGTCACTAATGGAGCCAGTAATCATCCAGTTCACCTGAACGCAGATCTCTGAAACAGCAAATTACATGAAGCATTCTTCAGGCTCCATTGGCTGTATTTATCAGAATTCATTAGACCATAATGGGAAAGACACAGAGAGAACATGTAGAGACCTACATTTAGGCATCTCAAAGTTGAACTGACTCCCACTCTCTGTGACTCATTCCTCTCCCACTTCTGACACTCAGTTCTTTCAGATTTGCACTGAATACCTTTGTAATTCAATACTAAGGAGGCTGTGTACCAGAATATGCCTGTTCAATGCTTGCTGTCTAACTATAGCCTCGGTTTGCAAACTTGGTAAATGGAACATGGTTAGGAAAACAATGGGCAAAGGATAATACTGTGAAGGAGATTAATTAAACTGGACATGAAAAATACCCCTAAGGCAATCACTGGAACAGATTGCCGAGGGAGGTTAGAGGACCTCAGTCACCAGATGTTTTAAAGAATTTGACAAACACCTGTCAAGAATAATTTAGAAAAAGTTCATTCTGGCGTAGGATGGGGAGAACAGGTTGGACCCATCTTCCCTATCTTCTTCTATAAGCAAGTGCTATGCCATTGACAAAAACAAACATACAAAACAACAACAAAACCCCAAATAAACCCCTGAAACAAATAATAAAACCCCCAAAACACTCAGAGAACTGGAATTGTCTCCAGGAAGTTTCAACTGTTTTGAACTCATCATTTCTCAAACAGGATATCTTATTCAAAAATGTATTCCTACCATGATCTTGATAGGCCTAATTCCCTTTCCATGTTTACTTTAAGCAGCAGGGCTCAGTGTCAATGTTCAAGCACCCTGTGTTTCAGTAGATATTTGATGACATGGAGAAATAAACCTCATTCAAATACACCTTCCCTTCTCTACAGTCTGCATCTCCATCCAGAGAGGAAACTTCAGAGATATTAATGGAAGAAATTTTCACAGAATCATAGAATAGTTTGGGTTGGAAGGAACCTTTTAAGGCCATCTACCTTAACCCCCAACTCATGCAGACATATGTTGTAACTTCTGGAAGATGCTTTACCTTGCAACAGAGCTCAGTTTGTTTGTGCCTGATAAGAGATCTGACCATCAGCTTCGTGGCACATAAACACTGGTCTGATGTTTGTGAAAAGAAGAAAAACTAGCAAATTTTGTAGGAAAAGAAAAAAAGGCAATTAAGGAGACGCCATTCCTTCCCTCTCCTTTGGAGTCAAAAAGGAAGGCAGAAAGGAAAACGCCAGGGATGAGCAGCTTGGCTTCATATTCTTGTCTTAGAAAACAGGTAAGAGGAGGCAGAAAAAGAAACTATATTTTCTTGATTTCTCACTAGACACTGAGCAGTGGAAATGGAAAAGGAATAATCTTGAAAGTGAAGAAGTTTGTGCTAGTTGGCTATAGCACACACAAATCTCCAATCTGCAGCCTGATCTTTCTTTAAACACACACCAGAGGACAATGTCTTGTCCCAAGGTTGGCCCACTGCACTCAAGCTAGCTTGGGAAAGGCAGCAATCAAGCAAACTTCTCTTTCTGGTTGTGCTTCGAGAAAAGGAAAAATATTTTCCATTTACTTACCCAGAAACATGCAGCATCAGAAGCATATAGAAGACAAAGAAAAGGTTGTGTGTATACCAGAAGATGTCATAGTTTGAAACCCTGAAAACAATAAACCATGGTTCAATGCTATTTCAACTCAGATGGAATCACTGTTAATTAAAAGCAGACCTGTGCACACAGGACATCATCATACACTGCACACTCATGCAAAATAGTCAAAGCCCAGAATGTTTTCCCATGGGTACACTGTATTCGCACACAATTAAGTGTTGAGAAGAACAAGTGACTGGCACAGAAGTAACAAGCTGAGAAGGAGAGGTAAGGGTGTCAAAGTACAGAACCAGGATGGAGAACTCTTCTGAAACTGGGAGACTTGACTGCTTTTGCAGGTCCTAGTTAGTCTTCATGAGATCCTTATAGCTGGAATTGCTCTTCCACCTCTAGTCTCAAAACTCAACCTCCTTATAGTGAGTGTCATCTTGCATTCTCCCTGCCCCAATACAGTTTAACGTGTCACTAAGGCTGTGGCACACAAACAGGTAGCATGGACAGCAGCAGAAGGGCCAGTGGGAAGGGTAAAAAACTTGTGAGGGTTCAGAGTGGAAGAAGATACAGGAAGAATAGGACCTAGATCAAGGAGACAACAAGAGCACAGTAGGAGAATTTTCATTGCAAGAAGCCACATACATTACTGCTCCAGTCTTGGGAGGAACAAGAAGAACATTATCACTGTGAGATCAGGAGAGGTGAAGGAAAAAGAGAACTTCCTTTTATCAGTAATTTGTCAGATAATATAAAGAAACTTCATACCAAAGAAAATACCCATCTGGAACTGTCTTCTGTTAAGCTTGTTTGGGTTTTTTTTGAGTAAAATAGTTACTAACAAACAACCAAATGGCTAAGAAAACACACTACTTCACAGCACACAAACACACCTCTCACACTACACAGCATGGCAGGAGAGACCCCTCTAAAACCAAAAACCCTACCCCCATTCATAAACCAAAACAATTAATAAATTAAAAAAAAAAAATCTTTAGCTCTGAGAACATGATTTAAGAAGCTATTCCTCTGATGCAGCTAACTTCTTTTTTTTCCAGAACTTTTTCCCTCCTATGGTCTTCTGCACAACCAGCTAACTGTTCTTCCTTCAGTACAACTGAAACATATACTGCATTTGTTCCTGTCAATACAAGACTTGTTTGTTTTCTTTCTTAAGAGAGGAAAAATAACTTTGATAATCCAAGGGCTACCAAAATAAAATCCAAGCCAGCAAAGTAACAAGGCAGGAAGCAAAGTGGGGGAAAAAGGAAGCAAAGGAAGGAATACAGCAATAGCAAGGGGCTCTGAAATCCCCCCTGCACCCTGCCATTCTTCCCCCAGTCAGCATTATGTTAACACTTTTTCCTCCTCGAAGCTGCTCAAGCCTTTTATAACTCCCCTCTCCCTGGGAAGTATTTCCATGCAGTCACTCATCAGCGTCTATGAGGAGTTGTGAGAGTAATCATCAGTAAGGGGAAAATAAGAACAATTGTGTGCAGAGTGGAAGCAAAATTGGAAGACACAAAGGGAGTAAAATTTTCTCTCTGTCTCAAAACCAGTAACAGAATCCTAGAATGGGACCTTAAAGATGGTCTAGGTTGAACCCTCATATCATGAGAAGGGACAAGGGCAGGTCTTGGAGATCTAGTTTAATTTGGTTTCATGCTATAATACCAAAAGCTGCACCCTGAATGTTTTATTGGCTCTTGAGCACCTTTTTCAGAATGCACCAATTTTTCAAAATTTCAGTGATGAAAAGTCAGTCCCTGGACTGCTTCTGACATGTTACTTTCAACAGTTAATTATTGTTACTGATTAAAATTTCTGTACACTTCTTTCCTGACTACATCTAAATGTCAGCTTCCAGCTCGTTGAGCATTTTATTCATCTTTCAGCACTCCTACAGATACCTCTACTATAAAATCCTGGTTCCTCACATGTGTCAAGTTGCCCTAAATGTGAGCAGGCTCTCTGAACTTCACCTCCTTAAGGGTATGTAAATCCTTGAACCTCTTACCATGAAGCGTATTTTGCAGCACTGTAATAATTACATATTTCTTACTTGTATCCTTAAACTGTGTATCCTACAGATACATACAGTATTCTAATATAGTCAATAATCTTCCTATTGATACAGATGAATTTTTATAGTTCTTCAGAATACTTACTCTTTTTTTTTTACTTTCTTATGGCTTAAAATAGACATTATTCACAGAATGAATGCATTTCTTAGGAATAGAAAGTCTTGGAAACTTGAGGTAAGATGAATATTTAATTTTGGTTAACCTACTTTAGAATTTTGCAGATGAAGACCTGAAAGGGTTAAATTTATGAGAATTGTAAGGGGAATTTATCATGCTTTAAAGGAACACACTAAGCAGCACAGTTCTAGAAAAATATTTTTAATCCTGTTATAGACAGTTTTGAAAAGGAAGATATATGTGGTAGTTTAAAAGATGAAATTGAAGACTAGAATATTTGGTTACAAAAATAGATGGCACTGCAGCACCTTATTTTTAATGTTCTTTTAAACACATGACTTCCAAATCTTAAACATCATTAATTTTAAAGTCGGCAGAAATGTCAACATTTATTGACAGGATTTATTGTGTTTTCTGGTAACTTCATAACTCTACCGAAAACAACTACTGAACAAAAAATGTTGGTCTAACTCTCAGGTATGACATGGCAAAAACTTAGAAAATGTTTCAACTAATAATCACTTTCACCTGTTAAAACATTAGCAGCTAACTCAGTCATTCTAATATTTATCTGTACAGTTTACTGAAAAGACAGGAAAATAGAGGCATACTCATGCATAGAACACTTTCAGAAAAAACATAGAAAGGAAGAAATCACTAAGCAGGTCAGTGTGCAAGAGCAGATTAGGGCTGAAATCCAAGACTATAACAGCCTCTGAAATACTTTTTTTAAAAGCTCAGTTTCTGATAGACAGTGAACATTTACAATTAACTTTTCTAAAACTGTACTGTATGCTCAGCTATCATAGGGAATCCCAGCGAGAATCCACAGGGAAAGGGATTGAAAAGGGACAGAGAGATGCATGCAGCAACTTGTTTTCTTAGAAGAAAACACTATAATAAAGACAAGTTTGAGCTTTATGCCGGAGGGAGAAGCCTGGATAAAATTCCCAAGTAAGAATTATTGCTAGGGTAACAGGAGATGCAGATTATCTCTTTTGGGGCTTTGATTCTACTGGCTAGATAGCAGAAAGCTGGGAAAGTATTTACACTTCACAGCAACTGTAGAAGGAACTAAAAAAAATGTAATTTCAAAAGGTCTTGCATGAATCCCAAAATTATTTCCAAGAATGTTTACAACACGTATTTTTCTAAGTTTCCCAATCACCAATAAATTATGTTTTTCTAATTTAATTTGGCCTTGAATAAGACAGGACTTTGTTCTGGCTCAATGCTCCAGAGTAAAGTAATAGTTTTAGTTTTCCATCTTCCCAAAACTCTTTCTTTTGCCATCTGTGTGGACCATGTAATGTGCAGCCATGTTATATCTGGCACAGCAGCCTAATCCTGCACTTCTGCAGCTTGCAGTACCTCACAAAAGTCTGAGCCCTGGAAGAAGCCTTGTCTACTGAAAATGTACAGGTGTTTTCTGAGCTACTTTCTCAAATCACAGGATAACATTGCCAGGTAACGCAGCTACTCAGGAAAGATAGATGAGTGCAATAAGGTTCATAACCACATATCTAACTATATCAGCAGAGCACCATTAATGTTTGAAGATACATAATTAATATATCCTTCCATGTTTGCTGAATTGAGGTGATGCACTTACATAGACACACTATGAATTCAACCCCTGTAAAAAATGAAGGATTTATTTTTACATGTTCAATTGCAGAATCCAAGTCTTAAAAAGACTTGAGCATTGGGCTAGAGCCCCAAAGGTAACAGTCATTCATAGGTCCTATCATATGTGTTCATTAATGTTGGTACAGAATGCCAACCCACAGCAGGACCAAACTTTGGAAATCCCAGCAGCTGCTCTGAGCCAACACTGCATTGCTGTTTGGTATGTTATAATGCATATGAAAAGGAATTTATCTGACAACCAGAAGCAGAGCTCTTAAAAGCAGTGCTCTGCTTCAGTAGTATAATTTTGTGTCTGTTTGTTTCCTTGCTGATAGTTTGGGGTTTCCTGTTGGGGTGTTTTGGGTTTGTTTGTTTTTTGCTTGGTTTGGGTTTTTTGCTACTTTTTTGTTACAATTTATTATTACAATTAATTGATGAAAATAATTAAGGTAACAATAGCATCTTATTTTTTCTTCCTCTGGACTTAATTTATGCACTGGGCAGACCTTTCCATATGCTGGGTTTACTGCCTCCCCTACAACCAGGAATAAAAGAACTATTTAAATTTGTAAAGGTCTACATTTTTAACTTGGCACACTCATTAAATTGTATTTTTTTCAGAAGGTGATTCAATCAGGTCTTATAATTGTTTTTATACAAAATTCACTGTGCTAATTTTACTGCAAGCTAGGAAAAAAACAGGACAAGGAAACTGGTGTTTTTAACACCCTAGTCAGTAAGAGAATATGATTAAGGAAAGTAATTTTTCAGCATAATGATCAGATCACATCTTACCTGATGGCATACGTGGAAGCTGTAAACATTAGGAATAATACTAACACCATAATGACTCCAGTCAGACCTGGAACTAAAAGAGACATAACTTACATTTGAACTGTGAAGAGGTATATTTGTACTATGACCTTTTAAGAAAGTGGAATTAGACATACAAATCATGATTCAATCAAACTCTTGAATATACTTATCTCTTGAGGACAAGTCATATATCAAACCAGATAGGAAAGAAGAGTTCTTGTGTAATTTCCCACTTTCCCAAAGAAAAATACCCTTTTCCTTGCATTTCACCATGCATCACAATTTCCTATTTGTCTTTGCTCCTGTCATCTTTTGCTTGTGACATCTGTGTCTAAGCAGGTAACTAAGAACAAACACTGTTTACTTGCAAGACTGACTGTGCAAGTTTCTGTCTCTTTTTTATTCCAAACACTACACTCTGCTGATCATGACAATTAAAAACCTGTTCAGGGACAGAATTTCAAGAAAATCAATTTCTATGCAAGCTGTCACTACAATTTTTTGCCAGCCCATTTCATTCTGGAATGAGGAAGAGCCTGAAATTGCTCTCCATGGCATTGTATCACGCTTGAAATTGTTGCCCATAGAGCAAGGTCTGTGAGGGTGATCTACAGCCAGCACTTGGGAAGCAAATGTTAAAAATATTAACAATTTGCCTCATCTGCTCAAATGAAGATTTGTATCAGAACTAGTTTATATTCAGGTTTTTTTTAAGTCAAAGAAGAGAATCTCAAATCTTATCTTTTTATTAACTTCTCAATACTCACTTATTGAAAAGTCTGATACCCAAAATCTGACACACCATAACTCACTCCTCAGCTTTTTACCGCCCTACAATCAATGGAAGCTTTGTCATGGACTGCATAAAAAAACTTGATTTCCCTCCTTCATGGAAAGATTGCAATTATAAGCAATTGTAATAAAAATTATGCATTCTGTCCACTGCCTCCTTAATTTCTTTTTTCTCAAATTGATTTGATATGTAGTGTGTAATGAATGTCAACTCTGAACAAATACCTCCAATGCAATTGCAGTACTGCATCTGATTCAGCTTCCTACACTGTTATTCAAGCCAGAGGTCACCTTTTACGTCCACTTTTTCAATTATCTTCTCCATCAAACTGAAATCACTCAAAGTCTTGCCCCAATTTATCAGTTCATTTTTAGTGCCTCTCTGCCCTGTCCCTGACTCTCTTTTCCTCCACTAAGTATAATCTTGAAATGTTCCTCCCACAGTCTGCCTCACACCCTTATACAAGGAGGTTATTTCCTGGAGTAATCTGAAAAGCCATCATCACTCTATAAATCCTTCTGATTCCTTATTCCTTCTGTTTGCTGTGCTGAACTGTCTGGGAAGAAACAAGGGCTTTTTGGCTTATTTGCACATCTCCCAGTGCAGCAAAATCTTGGTCTCTGCCTGGGCACTCCTTCAGCACAAACAGTACATGATAATTACCAGTCATGAGGACAGGGAGTGAACGGAGTAATTTTAAATTTAGGATAACTCTGACCTCAGTTTCTGTAAGCTCACTTTCTCCCTTCCTCTGCTCTCAACTGATCTAAACCTTCCCTAGGGTTTTGGCATGCCAGCTGCTAATTCCAGCAATTGGAATTGACAAACCTAGGACTATTGCTGTCTGTTCAGAGATTTGATTTGACTGTGCCCTACACGCCACCAAGTCAGGATTTTTGGGTTTGATCCAAATAAGGGAGTAAGTGTGATGGCATCAGGAAGGTACTTTATCTGCTTATGAAGCGCTCAGACTGGTGCCTGCCCCTCCGTATTAAAACATTGCTCCCTTCTCAATTCCTGCTCCAAAAATGTCTTTGTCTGCTTATTCTATATGAGTGCTGAAGCCTGATTCCCATGTAACAGTTCAGATTGCCCAAAAACCCAACCAGACCTTTAATAAACTAGCTGAAGCAAAAAGACTGGTTTGTGGTTAAGTTTCTTTTTCTAGAAATTGGATCATTTAGGTATTTGGTTTTAATATTAGGGAGAATCTCTGTTTGAAACTAATGGATTTCTGCTGACCCACCTGTACAACAACAGATTTGAAGATGCTGCTCATCCTACTACTGGCATTATGTAACTCCTGCCTCGTGACTACTGGATAAGCAAACCCAGGTTATATTAACACAAATAATACAGCTCCAGATAGCTGAGATACAACAAATGGAGCATGCCAATACAGGACCAAAAGAAGTTTTGTCTGCAGACTGATGATGATAAGCAGCAAACTTTTCTCATTCAGTTTTGCAGCACTTACCAGTTGCAAAAAGTAGTTTCCTTGGGTCCTGAAAAACAGACAAGCAAAAACAAACAAAATCAACATATGGCATTTTATATCTATAATATGAATAATTTTATAATACTAAATAGCCCATGAAGATCACACATTTTAAGACATATGCAGTCCCGAAATCAGGAAGCAGGAATGGATTTGTTATTTGGTAACAGTCTACATTGACTGCAATTCAACAAAAACTAAACCTTTAGCCTTTGCATTCCTCCAGCAAAGATAATTCTGATCCATAATCTGGATTCAGATAATTTTACAGATAATTGTTTTTTGAAAGCTTAACTTTACTCAGTTACCTCATCCCTTTGGGAGGACAGAGTAGAGCAGAAGAGGGAGAGGTTTGGAATTTAAATGTAAGACAAGAGGCAAGAATTTCACTGCCAGCTACATCATCAAGACATTTGCAATGGACCCTAGTGAAGCAAGACTGAACACAAAGGATCTGACAGATGTTCCTGTGTCCTTCACCACATGTGAAAGGAAGAGGGGATATTTCAACATCAGGGAAACTGCCTCATTTCCCCGACCCTATACAAGAAGTTTTGTCTTCACTGCTTGGAAAACTTTTTAATTTAAACTTGCAGTACAATGTAGTGAGGACAGGTGCAAAGTTTTTGCATAGGACAGGAAAAATTAAGTGACCCACTTCCTGACCTTGTCTGCATCCAGATGTGTGCACCCAGGCAAAGAGGATGAGCATCCAGACTGTCCACTACAGTTTAAAAAGGGATATAAGTGGGATTCAAGTACAAAGGTGCAAGACTACTAAAGTACCTAAAATTCAAGAGTTTTGATCCTAGAGTTCCTAAAAAACTTGTTATTGTCTCCATTTTCTTTTGCAAAACTCCTAAGGCTGCTTAGCAGAGGCTTAGAACCCTGGCACATTCTTGCCTGAGGCAAGCTCCTGATGATCCTGATGAAGTGAAGCCTATCAGGCCACTCCTAACACAAGCACAGTTCAACCCAGAAGCTCAGCACAATAGTTGGTGTTGGCATGTCTGTCTGCCATTGAATAGCTTGGTGATTAGATCATTCATCCAGGGAGTGGAAGACCTTGGTTGCTGGTCCTTATGAGCCTGGACTGAGCCAAGCTCTTTTTTTCCAGGAAACCATGCAGCTGGGATAGGGTCATTCTAAATATTTCCTAATGAAACTGGTAGAAAAGAAATGCAGACCAGAGACTAGAATGAACACAAACAAGAGAGAACTTGACTGTAGCCCAAGAAGAAAGGGTGCTGGACTCTGGTCTAGCTACTAAAATCTGCAAATCTCTCTCCAGTGCCAAATACACAAGTAAACACCTGGCCAAGGGACTAGGAATCGGATATTCCCGCAAGAGATCTGCGCCACAGTCAGACAAGGCACACAAATCAAATATTTCGCAAGTAGAATCAGTTCATGTAGATAAGTAACTCCATGCTTAGCATATATACTCATATATGCCTTCATATATATGCTGAAAAATGCAAAATCAGTTTCAAATCTCACTGTATTCTAAATAGTGGAAATGCAGAACAAATTTGTCCAAAAAGCAGCAGAAATGTGTTAACCAGGCTCACTCAAGGAACAGAAAGAAGCAGAAAAAAACCAGGAGAACAAGATGCAAGGTGAAAATTTAGATGACTGCATTCCCCATCTAACAATCAAACAGGACTGAACCTTGCTGGCTTTCATATATGCTTTGTCAAAAGAAAGAAACTAAATCCACAGGAATCCACACAATGGTGAGTTTTCAGTGCATGAAATAGGAACACTGTATAAATCACACAATGGCACTGACTAATGCAAATATTCATATATTTGAATGATATGCTTAAAACAAAAATATGAAAGGAAAGCTGGCGCACCTCACCACGATAGTTTGCTGCATTTAGGGTCACAAACTCTTCATTGTAGTTCTCAGAGAAGTTAAGAGCATTCACCAGATGAGCAGCAACATGTAAGACTAAAAAAACAAACAAAAAAAAAAATCGAGTAAAGCCGAGGATCTGTAAACAAGTGCTGGATGTTCCCTGTGGTCATCCAGATGCCAATATATAATCACATCATCTGCATGAGATATACCAGGGACTGAGGAATTCTTAATTATTTTTCAAGAGTAAATCAGCTTATAAATATTAATGATGGAAAGCTGTATGCATTTTAAGAACTTTTTTTAACACTACAGCAATGATTTCTGTACTGCAATGCTTCAGCTGAGAGACAACATTCAAAGGTGTCCAGCCAAGAATATTTCTTCTTCACTAAACTGGGTAGTTGTCTCCACTGCTCCCTCCTCTGCAGGTAAGTGTGTAGTACCCTGCTTTTTCACTCAAATTCCTTAGGCACAATGAGGGTTCACTCGTAATGGCAGATTTTGACCTGATCTCACCTGTCTTCTAAGAAACTGGCATTTTAAGGAAAGGCTTCACATTAGAATGTATGCCCATGTGTTTAAAGCAAAAAATTAACCAAAACCCACACACATTCGAGAAAGCATTTACAATTTAAGATGAGCAAGCACAGAGCAAGACTACCCCCAAATGTACTGCAGCAGAAAAACCACAAAGTACTGCATCAGCATGCTTCCCAAACATGCTGCTGCTCAGTACAGTAAGATCTCACCTGAAAAGATGCCTATTGTAACACCACATGTCACATGGAAAGTTTTGCTTTTATCTAGCAGCCTTCTGGTTTTCTTGCTGGCAACCTAGTAAGAGAAGAATTCAAGCAATCTCTTCCAAAACAAAGAAGAAAAAAAATACTAACACCAACTGTCGTGATATAATAGCAACTTCAGTTTTCACTAGGTTTAACACCTTTGCAAACATAGTACCTAAATTTAAAAACTACTGGATTATGGTGGCAAGGAGACAATTTTGAGGACTTAATAAAGAAATTACACAGATGTCAAGAGTACATAATGTACCTTCTGGCCTTTAGATTTAGGTATTCCAGCATTAATTGTGAAGGCTTCACTGACTCTTTTATAAGCATGATCAAAAGGAATGATATATTTGCATACATATGTGCATCTATAGGCATCAAATCTTATAGCTATTGTCACATGATTAACAGAACTCACAGGTTCAATTTGCAAGCATCTAGCAAACACAAATGTTCCTCAAAAGCATTATTTATATTTCTGTAAAAGCAACTGGCAAATCAAAAAAGAGCTAAACCATTGTTTCTCCCATGATAACAAATGTATCACTTTGGGTATTTTTATAGAAAGTTCTAAAATCTCCAGCAGGACACTTGTGGTCATGCAGAGACAAAGTTGGGTTTACTCTGTTGAATTCCACCAGGAAGCAGTTGAGAGGACACATGTATCTCCAATATAAGAGTTTGGAAAGACAGAGGAGAACTCATCTGTTTACAGCTGCCTAGCAACTCCCCATCCTTCAAAATGCACTGAAGAAACCACCCTCTCAACAAGTCAAACCAAACCTGACAATGCCTGGCTTCAAAAGAGTCAGGAATCTAGGCTAAATGTCTGATACTTACACCATGCAAGCACACGGTGTAAGAACAAACAGGGACGTAACAGATTTTTTTTCTATTATTTTTATACTAATCAGAGCCCAGGGCTCTCTTCTGGAGCACAGCATTCCGAGGACAGTGCTCACCTTCTGGGATCCCCGCAGGAAGGCCAGGAGAACACGGCACATGGGCAGCAAGACGAGGCAGCAGTTGAGATTGAGGACAGATGCCGAAGCTCTGCTAATACACAATCCTAGCTGAACAAACATTGTGAGAGTTAGATTACAGGGAGAAACGAATGGTACCTGTGTCAGTATCGTCCCTCTTTTTCCTTGCTGTGAAACCAAATGGTTCCCATGCTGTCTGAGTCATCAGAATGTTTTCATGAGTTTCATGATGTTTTATTGTGCTGGAGAAACCACAGTACACACAGCATGTTAAGTGTACACTGAGAAATCACCTGAAAGCTTCAACAGATATAACTAAATAAAAAGAGCGATAAATACTATGACACTAGACAGCCAGTCGAGTGTAACCATTTTCTGTTAAGCCACAAAAAGATGTAAAAAAATATTGATTCAGTCAAACTGAAATGGTCATAGCGTTTCAAGGACTGTTGCAGAATTGTCACAAAACTCCTCACCCATTCACATTACACAATGCTGTATTTGGACATAAAGAAAGCAGGTTTTCTTCAGTTTAACTGCTCCATAGCTGGGAACTGTAATGAAATCTAATTTCACTATTCACTGATATATTTGGAACTTACATAATTAGAACAAAAACACTTGTCAAATAAATGAACAAAGCACACGTTCATGTCATAAACCTGTATTTTTAATCTTATTATATTATCTCATTCATTTATCATTTTAAAAAGTTACCAAAATGCCATTGTTCTCCTAGTTATTAGATTGAATTGCCATTTTACTAGCTTATATAAAAGATGCTTTTAGACTGTCAACAGATTTCAGGAATGATATTTCTTACAGTGTTCTCAAAACTCCAAGTATTTCAACTCCTGAACAAATTAGTAAAAAAGTATAATAATATTAAAGATAACTCACATACTGCAGGAGCATGTGAATGAGTTGAACAGGTACAAATTATCTAATAAAAATTACTTAAGATTTATTACCTTTTCAAAATTAAACTCTACATAAAAAATAAGCACGTTTTACTTTCTCAGACAAATTAATCTGTGAAACATCTATCATATTCTTATCTTTGATATCAAGAAGAAACAAAATTTGCAGACTTATATTTGCGTCACAGAAATGGATGAATATATACGCTAGTAAAAACAAACAGAATTACTGCACTTCAGGGTATCTTGCAAGATCTCAAGCACAACAGTACAAAAGGGCTTCTAAATACCAGTACCATAAAACAACTGCCTGCTCTCAGCTAGCAATATCCATGTAGATCACTTGCTCTGCAGCACACCTGGGCACAGCACCAGAGCAAACAGAAGGTAAAGATGTTCAATCTACCTGAAGAATCAAGTTCTGCATCTAAATCCTTTTTCTCTTCCAGCTACTTTACAATATTTAGTTGGAGTGCTATGGACCTCCTCACCAGACACTGCCAGCTCCCACAGAACAGAGCAGTCACAAGGGCACCCTCTCTTAAAAGCTGCCTGTGAGAAGTAGGAGCAATTACCCCACAAAATGTGTTCTACCTTGTGCTCTACCTTGTGTTCTACCATGTAAATGTGGGATCTCCAGCAAAAAATCCCAGGAACAGGAACAGATCATCTCCAACCTACTGAATGATAGAAAAATAAGACTAAAATGAGCCATGTCACTTAGTTCTTTCCCACTCTCCAGATGTCCTCCACTATTTCTTCCAACGTACTTTTAGTCCTCTTTTTTCTTACATAAAACCTCCCTTGCTTCTATTTCATCTGTTACTTCACTCTCCGATTGTCACCCTAATTCAAAAGCCTTCTGATGATCTTGTTTACATACGTCTAGTAAACTTTTTTACAAATGTTACATAAACAAAAGTAGATTGTTTTCATACCTCTCTGTGATAGACTGCTGATTGACCACTGGAGTCGGAGAGATGCTTCTCTCATCTACCAATCCTTGACCAAATTCCAAATCCTATAAAAACCCCAAATCATAATAAAATTCCTTCCTTCTTAGCCTCACTTCAACCTGACTGAATGCGTGTCATTCTTTCGTGTCGCAAACTGTGACATTTGATCACTTGCACAATGAGAAATTTTTCTTGCTACTCCTTCCTCATAAGCCATGTTCTTCAGACCTTAGGCCATCCTCTCCTCCCCACCCTAGACCTTCCCAACTGGAAATGGCCCTTGAACAGACTCGATGTAACAAAAAGAAAAATGTCTTTATAATGCACTGTTTGCATATGCAACACTGTCTCTGTTTTCATTAAATCCTCTAGAGAAGCTAAAAATGAGCTATATGCCTCATTGAAGCAGTAACTTCAGAAACATGGTCATTAAAACATGTAAGACCTTTTACTGGGGCTTACTGATGTGCTACAGTATTGCAGTGATTAAATGGGCATGACTTGAAAAATGAATTATGTAGAACTAATGTTATGCAAACTCTAGACATAAACGGAATTATTTTTGTAGCTGTTGACTAAAACAAAAAATCTGAAAAAGTGGCGGTACCATTAATGAGCAGTTTGAAAATTTTAACAACTTCCATTGCATGACCTGTATGATGCATCATTAGTTTCTCAAGAATTTATGTTGTATTTGAGTTTAAACAAAGTAGGCATGACTATCCAAGACTCCCTTTACCAAGCACAACAATTTTTCTCACAAAGCTTCAACAAAACAATAGTTTGGCCTAGGAGAGAGTCAATTTTACACTGTATAGTGCTGAATAAATAACTCCTGTCAGAATTCAAGAAGCATTTGGACAACACTCTCAGTCACATGGTGATTCTTGGGATGTCCTGCTCAGTGCCAGGAGTTGGACTGATGGGTCCCTGCCAGCTCAGCATATTCTGTGATTGTAAGTAAAAGGCCAAACAATTTAACAAGTATGAATCACCAGTGATGTGTGGAAAAGGCTATCCTTTTAACCTTTCTTTGTTTTCCTCCACTATTTAACAAATAGCAAATATTCATTCATAATGCAATTGCAATGGAGGAATGTCGGTACATTCATTAAAATTTATTGCTATCAACACCTGCACATTAAAAAAAAAAAAAAAAAAAAAAAGAAAGGAGAGACCAGCAAACTACTCAAATATGTACTGCACTTCTAAAGAGGTGCGATTCAAATATTAAAATATTGTTACCAATGGTTCATGTAAGATTTTCTTCTGAAGAAATAAAGTTCAGCAGTATTTCCTGCAACAAGCCCATGACTGATTTGCAAACAATGGTAAATACATTTAGAAATTCTTAGAATCAAAACCCATGCAAGAAGAAAAAGAGTTTAAGTTTGCTTTTAATATATATCCAAAAGCTAAAAATATTACCATGAAACTAATTCTTTCCAAATGGTTTCCAAGAGATCTCTTTCTTAACTTCCTTTGCATTGCCTGGGAGGCATAGTAACAAATTAGCACAGTACATTGTTGGATTTTTAAACAATAGTAGAATAAAGGATGATTTTTTTCTCCAAGGCAACTCACTGGGTCTAGAAGGGAATATATATCCTTATTAAGTAGTTAAAAAATAAGAGAAATATAATCCTATTTTCTTCCTGAAGTTTTTAACTGTCTTAAAAAAAAAAATTGTTATTGCATGTTACTAGCATGTGAAATTTCTGCAGGATCAAAAAGGAAAAAAACACCATACACAAAATCCCTGAAATCTCTGGTGGACACTGTTTTATCCAGCTTTGCTGATATTAAATCCAAGCATTCAACCACCTCCTTCCATAATCTGCCTGCCTGCTACAACATACACTTGTACCTGATTTCATGGAGGAGCAAAGAAGCATAGAAAAACTGAAGGATTACCTGAATTTACAGACTAAATCTGTGGCAAAAATAGCAGGGAACTGGACCATCCTCATTGGATAAACTCAAATCCTAAAAACTAGATTAGATTTTTCCCCCACAGACAATCATAAAGGAATTGCCACCTTCTCCAAAGCAGCATAAAAAAGCTCCAGAATGTAAGTTCTCCACTTATCCCTGCCTGATGTTCAGTCCCACAGAAATCCAAATGGACTCCTGGCTGTGCTCATAAAACATACAAAGTAGGACAGAAAATCAAAGAGTCAGTTCTTGTATCTTGCTGTCAGCAATAATGAAAATGAGAAAATGAACTTTCTCTGTTAGGAAAAGGAGCCTTGTCTGCTAGGGAAATGATTTCAGTATTAGATTGAGGGCTGATGTGCCCTACTGTGTACCCCAAAATTCCCCAAAGTTCATCAGTTACAAATACAGAGATGAATATTACCTGCAATTGCTGTGAATAGAAATCTGATATTTGATACATGGTTGCAAAATGAAGACTTCAACAAATATTGTCCTATCTCACCTTTTAAGTCAATCTTGTATCAAAAAATGCTAGAATAATGCAAACTCTTCCAAACCTGGGAGTAATGTGATTCTGTTTCTCAAGACTTCACTACCTACAAGCAACAACTCAAAACAGGTCATGGCACAATAGAGACACCACACTTGATGACATCTCAGAGTCTTTCTTCAAAATTTTTCCATCTTTTTTGGTTCAGGGCACCTTGAAAGGTTCTGGCAAGACTCACAAATCACATGCTGCTCAAGTCACAGACCACCTCCCCAGATCAGTACTGGAGCAGCTTACGTTAGTTATTTTCCTAGGTGGAACAAACAGTGCTACACAACATGTGTCCTGTTGACCCAGCTTCATTTTCTTCATGAAACACTCCTTCCCTTGAGTAATGGAGCACTGATAATATAAGATGAAGGACATAACTGAACTATATGTACAGCAATTATTCCCCTTAGGCCTGACAAATCTGGCTGGAGAACTAACAACAAGAACACAAAGGAGCTGAAAAGAAGGAAAAGGTGAGAAGAGCAGAAACCTACCAGAACATATGAAAATTTCTACTAAAGTTTGACTTTGTTTTGCTCCAAGAAGGAAAGCTTCAGAAGGACTCTGTAAATCCCAATCTCATGCACTGCAACCCTTTAAAAATTATTTTAAGTGGTGCAGTATTTTTAATATGTATGGGGTATCTTCCCTGCACTGCTGACAATCAGTAGTCTCCCTGTTCACTTGTAACTCACACAGGCATTCTTTGAAGGTTTTCCATCTCTTCTTGTCTACAAGTTTAGGTCATGTTCCCATTTTATATGCAGCGCCTTTGTGTAGGATGTACTCCTCCTTCTGCTTAAATCAGTCATTCAACCTGAAGAAAGCAACTAACTTAATCTTGAGTGCAGTAATAGCTTCCAACTTCTCTGATAATCTCCAAGCAAAGGATCAAGATACATGACTCCCTCCAATGCTAAGATGTGGGGGGGAAGCAGGTTTCAGTGTGGTTGCATAATGATGGATGAAAGTGGAATTTAGTCTCAATTAGTAAAATATCTCTCCTTACAATAAACTAGCAAGGGGAGACATGAAAGTTACTGGAACATCTGGAACATAATCCAAGAAGTGAATAAAGGTGAAAAATGCTATACACAATACTGCGCAAGGCAGTAAGAAGGCAGCAACTGTACACATAAAAAAGCGAGGCAGCACTTTTTTTTTTCAGCCCCATTTTCAGTTATTCAGTCTTTTCCCAAAGAGATCCCTCTGACAATGCATTTTCTTCACTTTGGTCTGAAACCCAGAAGCTTATCTCTTGCATTATCATTTGACTACATTACAGTTATTTAAGCAGGGACAAGAGAGGGAGTGGGGAAAGAGAGACCATGACAAAATGAGCTCAAAGCTCTTTCTGCTCACAGGGAACTTGAGCAACAAGAAGCAAGCATTTCCTTCAGTTAAGCATTCTTGTTAAAGCAAGACTTGAGTTCTATAGGGCCAGTAGAAAATTTATGATTGATTTTTTTGACCAGGCACAATCAAACTTGTTGGATAAAAATACAGCCAAGCTAGACTGAAGAGAGAAATCCTGCTTTCTGTGAAGAAATCAGTTTGGACAATTTCACTGACTGAGCGGACCAAAATCTCCAACAATGAAGATTTTGGTGTCAAGTAATTTAAGACTGTCCCTTTCTGTAACTCATGACACATTATAGTACCTATCATGAACACAAAGACGAGAGTATCCATTTCCGCTTTGCCAAACTCACTAATAAGAAATTCATGTGTGTGGGGATTTCTTCACAGGCTTCTCTTCCTCAAGCAGTATAAGACCACAAGTTAACATCTATCAAATCATTTAAAAAAATGAGATTCCTTATCTGAATTGTGTTTTTGAACCAGTGTTGATGAATACATTCATACAGTAAGACTATGACCTGCGGTGTTACAAGCAATTCAGTATCCAAAGAGATGGTTCATCAAAGTAGAAGTACTGGAAAGGGATTTACATCCACTAGGTTCTGGTGAACTTTCACTGCAAGCAGTATGTAACCACAGAATTATTCTGGTTGGAAGGGACCTCAAGATGTCTCTGCTCAAACTCGCTTTTTCTAAGCATGTTCAATATCAAACAAGATTGTTTGCTCAGAGTTTTTTGCTCAATTAGGTTTTGAAAACTCCCAGGGATAGAGATTGCACAGTGAAGGGTTCATGGTCACATCAACAGAAGTCAAACTGAGTGAAGCAGATATATTTGACACAAAATAACACTAAATTTCCTGGTACATAAAAGGTTGATCAATCTCCTCCTTCCATATTACTGCCTTCTACTTATTTGCTCTCTTTGCACTTCCAGGACACCACAATGCTCTTAGGGCATTTTTACAAGTGTAGAATTAGGATGATTGTCATTGAAACACTGAGTGAGAGTTAGGTACCTAAACAATTTTTAAATCCAGTCCTAAAGTATCTTGTTCAACACCTCAGAGAATGAATTTGTAAAAGAATAAATCTGAGCCTCGTTCTTCTGTAGACAGCTGAAGGGAAATAAATCAGTAACCACTGAACGAAAGATCAACCCCATTCTTTCTACTTCTTCCTATCAGGAAGAAAAGAGATGGCACAAAAACATGGCACAGTTGAATATACTCAGAATATTCAGTCCAAAATCTCGTTTCACATCACACTTTGACTTCCTACAGCAACTCTTCTTGTTCTCCATTCTGTAACTTGGTCAACAACAAAATTACCTGTGGTAAAACTTTCTATGCTGCAAGTGCAAAAGTTCTTAAGGCAATTATAGCCTTTTGTAGCATACTAAGAAAGAAAAAAATGCCAACTCCTTAGGAGATCTCACTGAAAAAAACAAACTTTTTTTAATTCAAAAAGCACCACTCCTTTTTGCCAACTTTGTTAGCTTTCTGGAAAAAAGGAATCAGTTTTCATGGAAGTATCCATTAAAGAGTTCAATCTGTTAAAACAAAAATTATCAACTGTTAAATTATAAACGAAGAATTTAATCTAAATCTCAAAATCTTCAGACACCAAGAAATGGCACGGAGACTCTGCAAACCACTCACATATGAATAGAATGGACAGGAGACCGGTTATGCAGATGGACCATGAGTCAGTGGCTATACAAACCAATAGAGAAAAAGAGGAGGGGCAAAAATCCCTGTGGAAGGCAACTGCAGGTGTAGTACTGCCTATGCCATCTCCTGAAGAAACGAAATTGGGTCCAGTTTTCCCAATTTTCCCAGATTATTGCAAAATAATCTCTTTGATTAATATGCATACACAGATATAAGGAAGAGAAGGGAGAAAGCTAACTTTGGGATCTACTGAAGATATTTAGATGAACTGTAAAAAGTGAATAGCAAGTACACTTTACAGTCTTTAGTATTTTCAGAATATTAAAATTAATTTTATAACTTTGATCAAAAGTATCTTTTAGACTTAGCTCTTCATTTTTAACCTTATTTTAGAAGTCACTAAATTCTGTGGTACTTATTCCCCCAGTGGCAGACACAATTAAACAAACTTAAAAGCATGATCTCCTAGTCCTCATCTCCTGACCAAGAGAAGGAATCTGCTGCCTGAGTCATCTCACAGGTTCTGAACACACATTAAGTTACTTTCCAAGTGTCTTCCATTTTGAGGTAAAAGAAAACCAAAAAAATCCCAACCAGATGACGAGCTGGTGTGAGGCAGACAAGTCATCCGAATTGAGAGAAACTCGCTGATTGATACCAGCTGAAAATCTGGTCCAACATGTTGCCCAAGAACATTTGCTTTACAAACAACTCCCTTGTTCCACCAGGAACAAATGCAGTTTTCAAATGGACACAGGGGCTGCAGAGCCGCTAGAAATTAAGGTAAAATTAAACATGCTTTCATGCTTTTTCTGTCAAGAAAGTCATCACCCTAAAGGATTTAATTATTGCCGTTCCCTTCTTTTTTGCATTACCTTTGTTAAGATTCATTCTTGAACACATCACAATCAACCATAAGAAGAAAAGAAAAGGAGAAAATTGTATCAACTCAACTTATTTCCAAGAAAGATCACAAAACCTTATGGTACTGGCTAGTTATGACAATATCAGCCACGTGAAACTATATACCCTGGATTTACCAAAAATAAACCCCAGAGGCTCTACAGCAGATTAGGACCTGCATCATCTGTGTTTAATCCCATGTCAACTTTCTATTGAAATCCATTCCTGAGTATGACATAGTGTTATAAAGCATTGTGCTATTCAGCCACTTTTTCCCAGACTGTCAAATTCTGAGCAATTCGTGGGCATCTTCCAGAAAGACATTAACTCTTACTCAATGCTTTTTAGATTGAAGTTTTTTTTCAAATTACTAAAATGAGTAACTTCCCATTAGCAGGTTGCTATCTCACATCTCCAAAGTACCTCTTTGGGTTCATCTGTTGGTGGTGGGTGTTGCCCTTGCTAATCAAAATGTCTGAATCTTCATTAAACCATCCAGAATCAAAGACCTTACTACTGAAAAACAAAACTAAATTTATATGCATTACAGTGAATTTACACAGAACACTGTATCCATGATAATGACAAAGAGTGAAAAAAACTAAGACTTATTAAAAGAAGTCCCTCATGTATATTATGATAACTGGATTGGACAGAATTTGCCAACATGAGTCCACAGCTTGCTTAAAGTGTTGATGACGAAAAGTGGAGCTCCAGTCATTTGTTGAGCATGTCTGTGTTCCTGTGAGATTGTCTGCTGCTGGGAACATCGGGAGGGGAGACAGGAGGGAAAAGAATAGCTGTCCCACACTTGACTGGCTCTTTTTTCTTCTCAACACTGTTCACTTTCTACTCCTAAACGACTGTCAGAAGTACCCCAGTAAATTCTTACTTGATCTTTTCCCACTTCGAAAAGTTAACAGGCAGTTTGTGTCATCTTTGACTAGCAAATGCATTCTGCCCCTTATCCCATCTTCGAGCATCTCAATTTCCAGGGCAAAAAGTAATGTCCAGGTCACTCACCCCTAACATCTGATGCAAATAATAATACTGTAGCCCTTCATTATAAAGCAGGAAGGTTTTCCCGAAGAGCCAGACATTGAGGGACAGCCAGACAAACTGAAATGAAACAGAAACAAGAGACCGTAAGTGAAAGTTAACATGTGCAAACTTTTCAGCGTTCATTTCATTCATAAAACCCATATGTCTGTAGTTTCATAAATATATGTCAATGCTATGGAAAAGCAAACCTCATGCACACAGTACGTTTTAAAGCGTTAAAAGGAAGTGCCCCTTTGTGGGAAATTTTCACTTTCACTGAACTTCACAAAACTTTTTGTGTCTTACAACAACCGAGAGCTGGCAAAGCACCCCCATAACACAAGACGCTATCCCCAGTCTTTAGCTGGATGTTGCATTCAAGAGACTCAAAGAACAAAAAAAAAACAACAACAAAGAGACAAAGGAAGAAAGAACTTGACCTCCAAGAAGCTGCATCTTCTCCCACAAACTTTCCCAAAGAGAGCTTAACAAAGAGCCAACACACCCACAGCGGGCACTGTCCCGGGCCAGGGCACCCGGGTACATCCATCCATCCATCATCCATCCACCCATCCATCCCTGCCGGCCGCTCACCGGGACGCGCTGGGAGCACATCCCGCCCACCCCACCCGTCCTGCCCGGCACGCCGGGAGCCCCGCACCGCCCCGGGAACCCGCACTGAGCCAGGACCAGGCGCCCCGGGCCGGCCCCCGCCTCCTGCCCGCACCCACCGGCCCCTCCGCAGCCTCCCCCGCGGGTCAGCCCCGCCGAGGGGACCCCCCTCCCCCCCGGGGCCGCCCCTACCAGGAAGAGGTGCTTGCTCCCCTCGTTGGCCAGCCAGCTCCTCCAGGACAGCGCCATGGTACGGGACGCCCGTGGGGCAGGACCGAGGGTGGGGGCGGCCGGGCGAGCCCTCCTTTTCAGCCGGGCCGAGCCGCCCTCCCCTCTCCCCACCCCTCACCCCCCGCCCTGTCTTCCGGCCGCCGGGGCGTAGCGCTCCGGCCCCGCCGTCCCTGCCCCTTTGTCCGCGGCACAGCGCCCCGGGAGCCGCAGCGCAGCCGCCCGGGACACAGCGGGGCTCGGGGGCATCCCCGGGGGGCACCGTGCCTGCCCTGCCCTGCCCCGCCCTGCCCTGCCCTGCCCCGCCGCGCTGAGGTGCGGACGGTAACTCGCATCTCCCGCCTTGGAGAAAGCGTTTCCCGGCGGAGAATCCCCTCCGTGGGGATCCCACTTGCCCGAGTCCCCCCCTCTTCCCTGCCCGGCTGAAATGTGATACAGAAAGCGGGAGGGAGCGGCCGTGCATGCGAGTGCTCTGCAGTCCGGGTGGAACAAAGAGGCTGTCCAAGAAACTACTGTTCGGGTAGTACGTGAGGCCCTTGGAAGCCGGGAAGGGACAGGCTGTGTTAGTTATTTGCAGTCTGATCCTGCTCCATCAGGTGTCCCTGGAGGACACTTGAAGAGGCCGCCTCCAGTGTGCTGGCACGGCGGGACAGCAGCCAAGAAAGAGGGCTGTGGGCAGTTCCACATCCAGTGCCCAGAGCCTGGGTTGATGCGCTTTGCCGGCAGTCTGCTCTTACTGCTGGTCTTCGTGTTTAGTTGGGTTTGGGGACCGTGGGGTTTCAGGGAAAGTTGCACAGGATACTGATTTTTATATAAAGAAAAAGCTTTAAAAAGCAATGCTTGTTGCTCGCAGCTTTCAAACAGGACAGCCTTGTGAGTCAGCGGAGCAGTCCCACCAGGCGCTGGGGTGCTCCTTGAGATAGCGGCAGCACTGGCAGCTGGGAGCAGAGCAAGGCTGCTTTTCTGAGAGATGCCAAGTCCAAGGAGCAGTGCTGAGTAGTCTCATCCAGTCCAGTTAGAGCTGGCTGTCTTTCTCTTACTATGTGGAAAGTTGCCATTATTTTTGAGCTCCTTATGAGCCACATACCAAGGGTCCAGAGAAGAATGGAAGGGGCCAAGGTGCCATCTTTCTGCAGTTTGTATAAAGGTGGAGAGAATGTCTGACCCATGTGTGGTCCTGGGAATAAAGAGAGCAAGCAGGGCATGGCACCTTTGAAACTCAGTTGAGGGTATTTTTGCTGCAGCAGGAGCTCTATCTCAACAAGTAGCAAGCTTTCTGTGGCTGTATGAAGTTTTAGGTGAAATTTTGAAATAGCAGGATTACATCCATTTTATATCATCTAATGACACTAAAAGGAGAACTAGTGAAAGGGTAAATGTATTTTTTGAATTTAAGACCCAACAGAACCATAGTTTAATGCCAAAGCAGCCCTAACAGCAGAAGAAATAGTACAGTTCAATTATCTTATTTGCTATTTCCATTCACTTCCTTGCTTCTGTCGTAATGCTAAGGAAAATGGAAAGTGCTTACAAAAAAGCAGGTGATGAACCTTCTCTGGACAAGCATGTCAAAGCTGGAATGGCACAAAATAAAACTTGTAGGATATGTCAGGCCTAATAACATGGGGCCTTGGCCAAAACTGAAGCCGAGGAGACACAAACAAAACCAAAATAATTTGCCGATGCTATATTTGCCCATTAGAAATGGTTCTGAAAAATCAGCTTATGCAGGATTTGACTGCCCACTCACTTGAAGCTGATGACTCATGAGCCAGCACTTCACTGCCTACTTACAAAGTGCCATAAGGCATGTGGAGCACATGACTCATGCTTGTCCACATTGGATCCTACATCATATCTAGGTACAGAGCAAGGAATGTGTTTGTGTAGAAAACGTCCCTATTTTCCTTTTCCCTGGAAACAGCCAAGGGCATTGAATCATTAGCCCAAGGGGAGTCTGGCAAAGACCAGTGCCACACTAATACATCTACATTCTTCTTCCACAGAAAAGGCTGAGTTCGTTTCCAGTTTTAAGCCATCCCAGATGTATATGCATGTGTGTTTTAAACTCAAGAGCACTCAGAAATGACCATAGATGTTAGTTACAATCCAAATAATTAGAAAAGTTATAATATCACTCTCAAACCATTTGAGTTCATCTCTGCTTTGTGGGCATTCATCTTCTGATTATGTTGATCTTTGTGCTTTGTCCTATCAACTGGACAGAGCACTGCCAAGGTAGACAGCCCCTCTGTATTGGGTTTGCCAGGATTTGGTAGTGAGGGGGCCTACAGGGTGTCTTCTGTGAGAAGCTGCTGGAAGCTTCCTGCATGTCCAGCAGAGCCATTCCCAAGAGGCTCCAAGACAGATGTGCCACTGGCCAAGGCTGGGCCAATCAGAAATGGGGGTAATGACTCTGTGATAACATATTGAAGAGGAAGGGAAAAAAAAAAAAAAAAGTTATTGTGCAGATGTAACTGGGGCCAGAGAAGAGCAGAGTGAGAATATGTGAGAGGAACAGCCCTGCAGACCCCAAGGTCAGTGCAGAAGGAGGAGAGGAGGTGCTCCAGGCACTGCAGTTGAGATTCCCCTGCAGCCCGTGGTGCAGCCCATGGTGAGGCAGCTGTGCCACTGCAGCCCATCGAGGAGACTCATGCTACAGCAGATGGATGCCTGAGAGGAGGCTGTGAACCTGTGGAAGGCCCATGATAGGGCAGGATCCTGGTAGGGACCTGCAGACCCATGGAGAGAAGAGTCCATGCTGGAGCAGGTTTCCTGGTAGGACTTGTGACATCATGGGGGTCCCATGCTGGAGCAGCCTGTCCTTGAAGGAGTGCACCATGTGAAAGAGTGACCCACATTGTAGCAGCTTGTAGAGAACTGTTGCTTGTGCGATGGTTGCTTCTCATTGGAGAAGTTCATGGAGAACCCTCTGCCATGGGAGGGACCCTTTTGCTGGAGCAGGGGATGGACTCCTCTCCCTGAACAGAGACATAATGACCCCTTTCCCCATCTCCCTGCACCACTGGAGATAGAGCTGGGAAGGAGGGAGGGATTAGGGGAAGGTGTTTTTAAGATCTTGTTTTGCTTTTCATTATCCTGGTCTGATTTTGTTAGTAATAAATTTATTTAATAACCCTTATTCCAGTCTGTTTTGCCTGTGACAGTATTTGGTGAGTGATCTCTCCCAGTCCTTATCTCTATCCATGAACCCTTTTATTTTATTTTCTCTCCCCTGTCCAGTTGCAGAGAGGAGTGATAGAGAGGCTTTGGTGGGTGCCTGGGATCCAGCCAAGGACAACCAACTACGCTGTCCTAGAGACTGAAGATACAGTTGCTCAGATAATGTTTCTTCTCCTGCATCAGCAAAGTTACCCTGACTGTACAGTCAACTTCCAGGCTTATCAACATCCTCTACACTCAAATCTACTCTCCTGAAGTGTGTTTGGGTACTTTACAACAAACATTTTGCTGAATATTTTAATATTACAGTCAATATTACAGACATGGCTTATAAGTTCTCTTGTGCTGAAATTCTGCTTGTGTGCATGAGAGTGATCCAGAGTCAAATCACCCAGGTATCTCCATCTGTCAGCATGTCATGACCATCCTGCAAGTTCCTGCAGTGATGACATGTATTGTTGTGAGCACAACAATTCTCCTTCCAGTCTGGGGAGCGATCTGGCCACCTCATCTGTTGCTCTGTTGCATTTGGATTTAGGCAGACAGGCCCTTAAGTTCTGCATGCATCCCTAAGGGGGTTTGTCCCCTACGCCTTCTTGGAATATTTACCCTTAGCACTGAGATCATGGGAGGAGAAGAAAATGTTGGCACTGACTTCATTAAAAAGAACAGGAAAAGTGCAGATTCTGCATAACAGCTGAGTGATTACAGTGCTTGCCCAGTAGTGGGAGAGCTGGATCTTTCTCAAAGAGCCAAAGCCATTGCATTCACATCCTATGAAAATTTTCTAACCACTGCTTTTCACTGGAGTCAAAGAAGGAAACAATCTCCAAGTGAGCCAGTGTGCTGCCAGGAAGCCAAGAGAAAGAGGTCAGAGAGAAAATCAGAAAGCGATGCTGGCCAAGTGGTAGCAGCACACTAAAGAAGAGAGAAGATCATCTAGGAAGGCAACACTTGTGATGCCAGTTAATGTTTCCATTGGAAGAAAATATGCGGAATAAATTTCAAAATTCAACATGTTTATGGAAAACTGCAATCACGGGAGAAACCAGAAACAGAAAGCTTTTTCCCACAAATGAACTTATATTTCTTGGAAATTTTCTCTTTAAACTTAAGCCACATCCTGTTTACCTTTATCACTTTTCCTTTAACTTTAGCATTCAGTCACAATATAGGGGAAAAATAGCAATCAAAGTGTATGTCACTGGGAGGATCTGTGCCATGTGAGTAATATCCTGTGCGATGGCATATGGCTTTTATGGCATTACATGTTCTAGCATTTCTTTCCCTTTTTGAAACTGGATCTTTACATTTGCTGCATACCACAAGATCAGCTTGCTTTCTAGTATGCTTCGTGATGGAGTTGGAGGCCTCCCTAGGGTAAAATTCTTCTCCAGGTTTGGGTGGCAGCCAAGTTTATTAATTTCTGTGAAGCTACAGTGATTCATGGTAATGCATTATTTACGGCTGCCGTAGTGTCTAGGAGTATTAGGCATGCCCAGGCCTACAATTTACCTTATCAGAAAGGTGACATTTATGTCCAAAGACTCCCAGCGAAAAGTCCAACAACAACAGATGGAGTTCTGATCCTGAGTTCTTGTAGACATGGCAAAATAGGCAGCAAGGCATGAGTCCTCTAGTAGCATTAGGAGGCTGTGTTCTGCTTCCAGTGAACTCTCCTAAACCAAGCCATTCAGCCACTGCTCAGCTCCATGCTGCAAATTCAAAAATATGAGGAGAGGTCCTACAGTATTTTGTTCTCAAATAACCTCCTACACATTCCTGATTCAAAGAAAGATAGCACGAAGACTCCAACACACGGCAACATCATTCATCACTAAAGAATGCAAGCACATAGCACATGGGGAAAATGTGTATAATAAATACAGCTGGAGTGCATTCCATGACAATTTGAGAGAAATGTCAGTTATATTTATTTTTCCAAGTGTTTGCAAGATTTTCTTGAGCACTTACTTAAAAATTGAAGCACAGATGTATGGATTGCTAACACACTGCATCTTGTTCCTTGTAAAAGCTTTTAGGTCCTGTCTACCTTCCAGTGAACCTATGGGCATTTCCTTGGTTTTGCTGTGAGCAGGAACCAAGTCTGAGAATAGTACAGGGATTAAAATGTATACTGCATTTATTTTAGAGGCTATTAGAGTCTCTCAAGATGGCATTCCAGAGGTTTTCTGCCAATTATTCCTGTATTTGTCCAATCAAATCTGTTTGAGAAGTCCTTTGAAAAAAAATCACCAAGCTGTTGACTGCAACTCTTGGAGTGAGACCATCCATCTGATTCCTTATCCACCAAGTGGTCCATCCATCAAATTCACATCTCCACAGTTTAGAGAGAAGGATGTTATGTGAGGCAGTGTGAAATGCTTTGTGTAAGTCCAGGCAGATCACGTGAGTTGATCTTCCCTTATCTACCAACACTGTAATCCTGTCATAGAAGGCAAACAGATTTGTCTGGCAAAATTTGCCCTTAGTGAAGGGCTATCAGCAATCACCTCCTTGTTTTTCATGTACCTTGATTGAGATGGTGTGTCTGGAGCACCCTGTTGGTGAAGACTGAGGCAAAGTTATTGTGTTAGCCTATTTAACTACAGCACTGAACTGAATATTATTAATGCTTCCAGACCATGGTTAAAAGCTATTGAACAGACCTGGTGTGGAAAAAACTGTTACTGAACAATTGCATTAACACACCACCACTGAATATCAATCCCTTTTCAGTATTTCATTCTTATCAATCCTATTTCAGCAAAAAGGTGATAATCCCTCAAAGAGAGACCAGAGCTTTAGTGGAAACATTAATAGTCTTTGAGTCTTTGAACAATCCATGAAAATTTGAAAATCCCAGAAAAAAACTGATCAAGAAAGGCTTCATAGCAGCACAGTCACTGCTGAGGTGGAAAGGGAGAACTGGTTAAGAGCATGCAGCAGTAACTTAAGACAAGAAATAAAACATGTCTCATAGCTCACATCCCAGGGTGACGTAGTGCATGCTAGCATTATGTCAGGGTCGATCATTTAATGCCAGGATACTAAAGTCAATGCCAAGTAATCTGCAGTATCCAAGTTTCCCAGGGCACTCATCAAGAAAACATCAGTCTCAATTAACTGAGAAAAATTTAAACAATTATAGTACAAACTACAGCTCTTATAGTTTACAGACCATAGTTTATAGAAACTCTTAAAGTCTACAACACAACATCCAAAAACTTGCTTATGCAAACATTGTAAGGATCAACATTGACTAAACACTAGTACTTCCTCAACTCTTAGAAAAAACATTTTTCCTTGGAAGAGTCTAAAGTTAAAAGCATCAAGACTGCAGATCTGAGAGGCTGGCACGTTATTCTGCATTAACTCTGCCAAACTGTTGTTCACACTTTGCTACAAAGTTAGTGGGCCAGGAAAAAAAAATCAGAAAGAAAGGCAAAGGAGGATATGAAGCTAAAGGATGTCTGAGAAATAAAGTTGACTTCTAACTATGATTATGATAAAAAGTAAAAATCAGAAAAGCAATTTTTACATAGCAAGATAAAAAGTGACCAAATTTTAGTTAGATATTTCGGATATTACAAATTCCTACCTGAGGGAGAGTTCATTCTTTGTCTCTTCACATTGTCAGACATCACAATCCTCTATAATTAAGTTCCATGCACAACTTTATTACTCTTATTTACTTTGAGATTACATTTGTCTTTGTTATACCTGCTTGAATGAGTCCTGTAGACAACATCTGTGGAAGTTCACTGCTGTCTGCACATTTGAGAAAGAAGTTTGCTTGGAGATGCAAAGAAGAGTTGCTCAGATATATGTCTCGTAATTACTCTGCCTTTAAAAGTTTGCTTATTGAAAAATGCCTTTTGGTTTCCTTCAAGATATGTCATGCTGCCAATACAGATAGGCTGTCTGAAGTACAATACATGCTATGGACAGAGACACAAAAATCTCTAAATGACCACGTGAAAGTGAAGGCCTGAAACAGCACCAGAAAAAAACAAACCAAAAACAACACAAAAACAAGCAAACACTCCCACCACCCCCCCCCCAAAAAAAAACAAAACAAAACAAAACAAAAAAAAAAAAAAAAAAAAAACACCCACCCTAGGAGAAAACAACAACCAACACAAAAAGCACAAATGCAAAGACTGGGACCTGTCATGACAACAGTACAAACTTCAGGCAGAAAAGTTGATTTTGCCATACATCTGCACTTGCTGGGCAGCTGAGGGCTAATGCAGATGCAGTGAAAGAGCAACTTCTGCTTGACTTGGAGAGAAACAGTGATATGGGATTCAGTCAGACAAAGCAGCTGTGCTTGGAGGTAAAAGTGTAAACACTACTGAGAGAAAGCACTCTACCAGCCTTTATATAAAGGGGAGGGAACTCCAGTATATGAATAAATATTTATACCCTGGTCATGGTTAAATTTAGTCTGGAAATTAGACAAGGTGCAGTAGTGTGCTGGAACAGCTTTCCAGTGAGAGTAGTGAGGAAAGAGAAAAGAACTTGTTAGGTGTTGAAGCTCTACTGTTTTATGAAAATGGCTGTATAATATCTCTCAGAGTAAGTGGAAGACTATTAAATTATCCAGTTTCAGAAAAGGCCTTCCAGTCCAAACACGTGTTCTAGAAATCATCACAATGATCAGGAACTGCCACCCAGTACTCCCATCAGCCAGGCATACTGCTAACTTCACTACTCCTTCCAGTTTCAGTAGCAGGTTTTTAGTTCAGAATTGCTAATTGCATTCTGGTGTTTTATCTTCAATTTAATATTGAACGCAGTATTTCTCCTTCTTTCTTTAAATTAAAATCCTCATGAGCTTTTATTGCAAATGTGCTTCTTATTTTCTGAATTAATGGCCTTACACCAGAGTTCAACTATTTTTGTAAAAGCAATACTTAATTTTCCTTCTTGACAATTAATTTCACTGCAAATTTAACTAATATTTCTTGCTTAGTATGACCTACAAAGGCAATCACATAATGTCAGAGGATCCCCGCCCCTTATTCAGTTTTATGAAGCCCAGTGCTATGTGGAAATTTCAGGGGATCATGTTGCATTTAGTGCTAAGACAAGGTAAACAGTATCAGGAAAGACAGTTTAGAGAAGAAAGATTGTGAACATTATGGAGAAGATTATAGGGGATAGACTCGAATATTCTATTTTATTCAATTAGGCTCTCATCCAGTAAAGGTCTTAGGCACACATTTAACTTTAAAAAGAAAACAAAAACCAAGCACTGCAACCCAGTCTAATTTGCCTACAGTTAAGTAAAGGGATTTCTTTGCTCAGTGAGGGCTTTTAGCACATATGTAACCACTCTGTTGAACCAAAGTCTTGCACAGGAGTAAATGGGAAGCAACATTGCTTGAAGTGCATGAAATTGTGTCATTTAGGCTGGGAACGTAATGTGGCTTGTATTTCTCCTTGTTCTCAGTATTCTGAGTAACAGAGCCAGTTTTAATAGAGAAAGCCATTATGAAAAACCTTGACATAAAATGCTGCTGGCTCAAGAACCTTTATGAATGTCCTGGGGTGACTCCCAAATTTGTCTCAAACTGGGACAATGTTAAATGCATTTCAAGTTTAATAACACATTTAAGAGTTATTGAATATCTAGAGGCTTATGATTTGCTTATAACTATTGATACGATTTTTTTGTCATATTGTGTCTTTCCTTTGAAAAGTATCTAGGTAGCAAACTAGGACAAGTCTTACTTTCCTGAAACTCTTTTGTGCTTTTGTACTAGACAGTTTCTAAGAGAAGCTGAAAGTCTTCTCACTGTGTAATAGGGTCTTATATTAATATTCCTTATTCCTCTGTAGTCATAAGCACTATACAAACCCTTGCAAATTAATGAAACATTGTTTCTGGTGAGGCTGCATGAACTGAACCTACCAACAGCATAAGGAAAGCTGGGTCTGGAGTTTGTGTGAGACCAATTCCTCAGCTGAGAAATTAAAACTCTTGTGTGGTAGTTGCACCCCTCAGCTATGGGAGAGTGAGCTTTTTCCATAACTATTTAGTATTGCCCAGACTACATTATATGACAGCACTGTTGTCTTTTTCCTTATTTATTTGGTGCCTCTGAAATCTTTGCTGCAGTCACCTTGCTGTATTGCAGGTCCAAAATATGTTGGCCAAAGGCTTCCCCCTAGGAACAGTGCCACTTTGGATTATGTTAAGCCTCACTGAAACTAAGGGCTGTAGCCAGCTTCCATTCCCTCCACTGAGAGAATAAGAAGCCACTGAGGTCCAGCAATTAAAAGTTGTTGAAAATAAATATCCCCAGATATGAGACACATTACTGCTCTAAAAGGCAAGATTGAGAAAGCTGAATTTATTGCAGGGCAGAGTTTGCTACATATTGATTAAGAAAAGGAAAATTTACATTTGCATGTGAATTTTGTTGCAGGATAAAAGCAAAAGAAACAAATGGAAGAAGTAGAAAAGGTGTGACACCTTCAAAATGAATGTCAAGATTTGTAGCTGATGAAAAAAGCGTGGAATGCATATGAAGATAAATATTTGTGACTGGATGCCTTGCTAGGAAAATATAAATGTATATTCTTTATGAAACAAATACCTTTTGCAAATACTTACTCTAGGATGAAGTGCTTGGTTTCTTCATGTTTTCTTCAAGAATTTTTCCTTTCTACAAGTCTAGCTCCACCGATTAAAAAAATAAGGGAATAGCATAGATATTAATATGTTTTCTTCAACTAATTTACATACAAAATTAATTGTTCAGTAATTCCAATTTCCATTTTAAGGAAAATATATTATATAACTTTGAAAGAAAAATGCTCTCATTCTTCCAAATAAGAATTCTTCTTATCATTGTTCATCATTTTTTTGTGTGAAGTATTATGAATACTTTATAAACTAGAATAGATGAATAACATTTACTTTCAATTATGCTGAGCTTTTGGAATTACATCAGTAATTCCTCCTTATTTGGCCATTTCTTGCCTGAAAGCAGTTTCACTCTTTAAATGTTATTAAAAAGCAAAAGTTTTTTTCTCTCACAAATTCAATTTGAAGTCCATTAAATCATTTAAATAGTGAATTATATGCTTGAGTATTCTTGAGAAGATTTTTTGGATGTTCTTTTCTTGCCCTGTACCCTCAGTGGAATTTTATCTATTATTGCCTGCTTTGGAAGGCAAAAATGTGAATTATGGTATCAAATAAACAGCTGATATTAATTATTTTTCAGGAATTTAGAGTAGAAGTATTTTTAAAGATGTTGAAAATCCAAAGGTCAATAAACAGCACAATTTTTCAATAATTTAATGCCAAGCTAATTTTGCTGTTTGATTAAGAAACACAAGGGGAAGGTGAAATACGCTTGCCAGGAATGAAATGCATTTATATTTTCCTTCCAGTAATGGTAATGGACTGACATCAGAAGCAAAAAGAAATAAACAAACAAGATATAGTCAATTTTCTGTGAAAATGAAAAACATTTTTCTGTAATTAAATTGCTTCCCAGAGGAAATACATTTTTCAGTTCAATGCCACAGTCTTTCATCAGCTAACATTGCCCAGCATCTACAAGGAGAGTGCTGAAACACTAAGATACCAGGATTTTAAATTATGTAAATGTATAAGATTTTATTTGACAGAAATTAATGCTTTAATAGGGGAAGTCTTATTCAGCATAAAATTATTTGTATGAGCTGGTTGCTGTTCACTTTGTTTCTTGGTTTTTGTCTCCTTTCCTTGTCTTGCTGCACATCGGTGAAGGAATTCACAGACACATTCTCATCATATTCCTCTGCAGGTAGAGCTACAACTGTCATCTACTTTGTCCTTCCACCAAGACGTGCTTTCTTGAGTAATCTGAGGACCTTAGCTACACCTAACTAAATTTTACAGACATACAGCATTTTGATCAATTTATAATGGTGAGTTTTAAACGCTTTTTTGGAACTAGGCCCACGTGGAGAGTTTTTGTGGGGGGGAATTGTTGGTTGGTTGGTTGGGTTGGGGTTGGTTGGGGTTTTGGTGCAGTTTTTTGTGGGGTTATTGCTGTTTTTAGGGTTTTTTGAGACATGATAATTTCACTCCAAGCAACCAAAGCATAGTACATTGTCATAGTGGAGCAAATAAGAAAACCACAGAATGAATCCCAGACCACTGAGGATGACCATTAGATCTAAAGCTTTTTATTGAGTGGCATCTAATATTGAACCTATGTGTTTTGTTCTCAGTCCAAGGAAATTTAGTCCTGTATTTTTTTCCATACCACAATTTTCCAGGGTAGGCTGGAGTGTGGATATGCCACTGAAACTCTCATCCGTACACTAAATGATGCAAAATTCAGGCAGCAAAAAGGAAGAAGAGCACAAGTAATGTTTTTACTCTCCTACAGTGGAAAAGCATAAATAAAAATTATAAATTTCCACTTGCATACCCACGTCGTCACATTGCTGCTGAGTAGAACATTAACAAGCATTTTTGACAACTTGTCAAAAACAGATGCTCCTTAAATTAGTTCACCAGATGATTTACCTTCTTATTTTGTGTCACACTAATCCAGTAGAAGAGGGTAGATTCAGAAAATCATGTATTTTTATCAGTATTTAATGAATGTTTTAATTTGAGACACAGAATTTCACACTGTATCTTCTGACATGGTGTGATATATTTCAAGATGTGATAAACATTTGCAAGGCATTAAAAATGCAACTACAAAAATTAAAGGCACTTTTACCTTTTTCTCAAACAAGGCTTTGGTAGATGGTTTTCGTTGCGATTCAAAATACCAATTCTTCTGTAAAAAGACTTTTTCTTTCCTTTCATTTTTGAACTTCTCAAGACACTCAGTGATGGGCAGTAAAAGAATACTGCAGTAGTGAGAGTTGCCATGGACAGAATGGAAGTTTCAGACAAAGTTTATCAGGGAGATCCTCCTCTTGTGTCATGAGTGCAGAAAGAACCCCCTTGCTTTCTAAACTCCTTCTCAGAAAGAAGCCTAGGTGCAGCTGGATCCAATCTTAGCCCCAGACTTGGTTAATGGCATATGTCTAAAGGATTATAAAATGTGTCATTGATCCTTTATAAGATTTTGTCCCATAGGATTAAGGATAGCAAACCAAATGTGTTTATATGACTAAATAAATGATCTGTCTAAATGGATTGGTGGTGATGACTAAACTAAAAACCTTAACCAAAATTATTTACTCCACAGATAGCTACAACTACTAGTGTAGTGCCCTCTTAATGGAAGCAATGTTGGAAGAAATGATATTAAAGGTAGCAAGATGATTATTAAGCAGAGGTTGATTTTACTCGTACCTGATTGTGGGCAAATTTTGTTCAGGCTCAAGGGGAAGCCTTTAGGAGTGTCCCTACTCGGGGGAGAAAATTCCACACGCACTCTGAGAAGGGATGCGTTAGAAGATCCTGCTATTGAAAGGTGGGACTGCACTGTCAGTCCTGTGTCTACAGGTCAGCAGTGTCACCTTGCTGTCACCACCAGTGTCAGCTCAGCAGCCTTAGATAAGTTATCAGTACTATCACTTGTTGATTCCTTTATCAGGAACTTAGTCTGTCACATCATCCCCAGTGCCAGTTTCTATCGGGAAACATTACACTTCCTCAGTGTTTAACTTTGGCTTTGATGAGTCAGCATTCTCCAGCTCCAAAAACAGTGACTCCCATTGTCCTTCCACCAGTGATAACTTTTTAAAATAGGGTATTTCTCAAGCTGTTTTACCTCCACTTAGGCAGCGCATCCTGCTACCTTAGTAGAAGTTCTACCAACAATAGCTCTGTTTCAAGTCTACTGCAGAATCCATGACTTACAGCTTGTTCTACTGCTGTCTGTGTCTCCTCCCCATCCTCTCTGGCATCTGCATATTGTTCCTTACTCTGATGCTGGAAAGAGGTGACACTAAAAGCAAACGACACAGCCTTCTCCTCTCCCTGAGGGATAACATTCCTTAGGAGACTGCTTTTGAGCATTTGAGATTAGCAGTCACAGGTGAGTGGAGAAGCTTGCACATCTTGATAGTCTTGCATAAGAGAATGTGTGAGAAACAGGTTCTGCAGCCTTGCTTTATCACAAAAGATAAAGTTGTCTCAGCAAGGTTGGGCAAGGAAGGAAGAAAGGCAGAAGGGGAATGATGCCCACAGCTGGAGTCGCTTTAAACCTGTTGAACTGTTTCTAAGAGGTTTAGTAGGATAGTAAAAACAGACATATATGGCTATTTCATAGAAGTTTGAACAGTATCATCTGTTGTTCTAATAGAAATACCCTTTCAGCAGAAAGTAATTTCTGTAGCACTTTGCAATCATCATTTTCTATGCATCCATCAAACAGGTGTGAGGTAAGATATACTGCAAGGGCAACAGTCACGACTGGATGGGAGTGCTGAGCACCTGGATGGTCACCAGATTCCCCAGGACACAAAATAAACATCATTCCCTGACCAGCAATAGCACAGCAGTGCTGCAACTGTTTATCACATCTTCCAGGCAAATCTGTGCATCATATGAGTGTTATTTGTCTACAGACACAACACTAAACTTTATCTCTTTTTGCAAAAATCCACAATACGTGTGCTTAGGTATCTATAAAGACGTGCATATTTACTCAAAGTACATATTTACATGCATATTTACTCAAAGACTCATATTTACTAGGTTTTTGTAGGCACAACCAGAGGAACCATTGTGATGCTAAATAGGAAAATACATCGTAAAGGTCCCGATTGTATTTTATAGTTTTGTTCATTTCTTTTATATCTCACAATATTTATAATTATTTTAAAATGTCAATGCCAATAAGAACACTTTTTACATTTATTTCCTTTGCTATGATTGCTGTAGCAATTTATACAGTTTATTTATACACTTCATCTTTTTAAATAAAGAACTCCCTGTTGTTTGGCATGAAATTGTTCTAATTCAACAAAGAATGTGAACATACCACAGAAGAACTGATGTTCTTGCTGAAGAATGTTTTGATTGTTTTGATTGTTTACCTGTTCCCTGTAATTTCTAATTATAGAATTCACATTTTTCAACTGAATGCCAAGACAGCATTTGACTTTAGGTTTCTCATTGACCCTTATTCTTTGTCATTGTCTTAACTTCTGTAGAAGTTAAGAATTGGTATTTAAAATCTCTATTGTTCAAAGAAAGTAAGTAACCATGTATTTTAAGGAAGAGGGGTTGCTCTCGTAACCTTCCTGCAGCAGGAACAAAGGCAGCAAGAATGACTTACCCGGGCAGAGTTGCAGAAATCAAATAAAATCAATAATAAAAAGCTTCTGCTTGGAGGTTTTCAGTACTGTTCCACATTAGTTTACACAACTTATAGAGCATATTACTTTCTGAAGGAAAGAATAATTGACAAAGTATTGGTGTTATTTTTCTAATCACAGCTGTTACCCTTCTGTCACTTTCATTATTTTAAGCTGGCACAACAAACTTCCTAGAAATGTCAGTTCCTTGGGGTAGCCTAGCCTAGGGGCTGGAAAGTTTGCTTTTGTATTGGTTTCATTTCAGAAAAAATAAAGCCAACCTAATTCAGAAACAGTATGGCAATATATTCTATCTAAAATGCATCACTGGTTTATGCCAAGGTCCTTGTGCTTAAGTTTAATTAAACACTTAAAAGAGACATTTTCATAGAATGGTAGAAGTACATTTTATATATCAAAGTAACTACTCATGTTAAGAACATCACCACCACAGGATAACACCATCCTTCACTGTGTGACTTTCCATATTTTCCAAAGATAGGAGACATGAGAAGATGAACTAAAGTCAAAGCAATGGATATCAAGGATAGTAATAACCAGAATAAGTTGTGCAAGCCTACCGGCATGGCCAAGGTTTTTTGTAAGCCTGATACTGAAGGATTTGAAGCAGGTGATTTAAGTAGCTTTCAATATTTTTACAGCAAGCTCCTTTTAGCCAGAGTAACAAAATGGGAAAAAGTCCAGTTTGTGTTAACTGATGGATTTAGTAAGTGGACCAAGAAAGTCAGCAGTACTGACTGACAGTGATTGGTGATTGATATTGTGATAGCAAATGGGAGGTAATAGCCACCAAGGTGCTTCATAATCTAAGTATTTTATGTTTGATGTGTCAGTTGAAAGGACCAATTCACCATGGAAATTGATAAAAATACTTTTTCATAAGGAATTTTCCATATGAAGAAGGGCAATTCACAAATCAGTGTCAAAAATTTCAGTATTGGTGTCAGCGGCAAGCTTCAGTATCTTCACATCCCATTTGTAAAAGATCATTAATAGAGCTCTAATCTTTCAGTATTCATGTAATGAAGAGAAATATTGCTGGTTTTAGTAATTCTAATGTAATCAAATCCATAGAAAACTGGATAAACAACCAAGGGGGGTTTTTTGATTGCTTGTTTGTTTCTGGAAGTCTAATACTCCAGACTAACACTAATACTAATACTTTTTCTCACTAATGTGGCAGTGAAATAAAATTCAAAACTATTTTAACTTCAAGACGTGATTTTTTTCTTTTTTTCCCCCAAATCTTTAACTCAGTTTTTAGAGTCAGATGTTTTAGACATGAAATACATTGGATCAGGGACTGGAAATGAAGTTCCTGGATGTTCCTCCTCTGCTCAGAGAGGTGTCTTCTGTCCTATGTAATCCTTACAACCATTGTGTAAAAGACCAGTGTCATACGATCACCAGAGGGAAGACACTGCTTCCAGCCCAGCCTGTTTGGCAAGCTTGTGGTAAAGACACTCTCCCACAAAGCACATAGGGTGAGTTTTAGTCCCTGAGCTTGAGAAATACCTCATCATTGAGCCTCCAGCATCTTGCTTGTATGCTCTCGCTATTAGGGTACTGAATCAAACCAGTTATCACCTTATTCTGTAGCTGAAAGAAAAGTAATGCAATAGTATTTAGCAAAGTTGCCAGTTTGATAAGAGTTTTGAGAAGACCTGTTTGATGTAGCTCAGCTGTCATTAAAATGTTCAGATGAGAACACACTTGCATGAAAGGAAGTAATGAGCAGCCTGTTACCTTGTGGGAAGAGATGCCTGGGGCCTTAAGATTCTTGAGAAGTCTCAGAGTTAAAATGAAGCATATCAAAGAGCATGAAGTAGTGCCTGAGTCTGGATAAAATGGAGATATCATCTCACTGTGCATGGAAGGAGAGTTGGAACTATGGTTATTAAGATCATGAGCATGACTTTGGCATTCAGAACCATAATCACAAAGGATGAGCAAATTGACATGGTACAAACAAAACAGATGGTCTGGGGGCACCTCCAAGGAACAAATTCTTGTATGGTAAGGTCCAGAAAAACTCCATAAACCTCACAAGGCTGTGAGAAGATATTCAGAAAAATATGGTAGCAGACCTAGCAGACTGACTAATCAGGAAAGTTTAAAAGGGAGTAATAAGGAGAAAAATCCTTACCTCTCAGAGGAAAAAAAAATAAAAAACATGACATGCTATCCTTTTGTATTAACCCAGACCTGCTGAGGGACAAAAAGTGCTACTCAGACTTTTTGTTTTGTCCTCAGAAGACTGTCTCTCTACTCTTAACAAATCTTGTGGCTTGGATTTTTTCCTTTTTTTTTTTTATTAGATCCTTTGATGGAGAGTGCTCAGCAAATGAACCATCTTGCTGTTCAGAATTGGGTTTGTCTCCATTTTTTATTTATCTATGATTTCTTTTTTTCTTTTCCTCTTTACCAAGTGTGTGTCCTCACACTTTTACATATTGCATTGTACAGAATATTCTGTTTCCTTAGGAGCTTTTTTATTGTGTGCATTACTGCAGAAAATAAGCACCTCTAACTTTCAGAAATTTGCATGCAACCTAGTGAGATATCCCTATTTTACAGATAAGAAACTAAAGTAGAGTAATTTGTCCCTAAAATGCTTATTGATTCTGAATGGTTGAAGTTTCTTTAGTTCTAAATCCTTCAATTTTTCCTTTTTCTGCTCTCCAATTGTGTTAGCTTTCCACTTGTTACATTACAAGCTTTACAAGATCAATAGCCCTCCTCATCTTTTTGTCATGTCAGTGCTGAATAAACAATGTGGGATGATAGAAGATAATTTTTTCCCACACAGATTGAGAAAGAATTTGCGGTTTTGGCCATCTTGCCCGGCACATGTCAAGTATTGGTTAGTTAAACAACTGTTCGAGGAAGAGAAAAAATTTGGACTCTCAGTGCATTTTCTTTGCCTCCACTTTTTCAAGTTAGTTCTCTAGCCCATGCTACATACAGGCAGATTCAGCTCACAAGGGAATTGCTTTAGGCAATATGTGGTCTCTCCAGCCCAGAAGTACTTCTCTAGACTAAACATAACAGATATGTCTCCCTACCACTTGCAGAGCCTTTGCAGTTTTCAAAGTTGACTGTCCTGAAGGCTCCAGTCTCTGTGCAGTGTTGAGTGACCCAAAATGCCTGAAGACAACATGCGATTTATATTATTATTTATTGAATTCCAAGAATGCAAGTTCATATTATAAAAGTCTGAAAAGATGCTTTTGTGTGCAATATCCATTCCAGTATAAGACAAATGGCCTCGTACATTGTCCTCTGTCTTACGGCAGCCAGCAAAAAAACACGAGAGAACAGTGAGAGTCTTAGGGATGCCTCTGCATAGTAATTATCCAGCATCTCACTATTTATGGTTCAGGAAGTCCCTGAGAGTCAGTCAGGGGTGATTTTTTTTTAATTCTTAAGATGATTTTCCTTCCCTTATGGTTGATTTCCTTTCCCAATAGTTGATTGTCTGTCACTATAAGAACCATGTAGGCTTTCAGTGCCTACTAACTCCAAGGGCAAGAAATTCTACAGTTGAACTATAGATGAACAAATATTTTGTTCACCCACGTACGATCACTTACTAGTTTCATCTGACATCTCCTATTTATTGTTTTAGAAGTACAATTGTTATTACCAAAGCACTTAAGATTTTGAAAACCTATGTGTACCCTTCTCCTCAAAAGTATGTTTCTTCCTGGGTGATACCTCCCAGCTCTTTCTCAGACTAGTTGCCTTCTCTGTTCCTTTCCCAGGTAAACTATAACCTTTTGGAATAGGATGGATGATGTGTAGCACTGGTTCGAAAGAGCCCTGACATTGCTTCTAGATGATGTAACTCAAATATTTGTAAAGAAAAGGTTTTACATAAAAGAAACTGAGAATTTTAGGACTAAATGAAGCATATTTTTATATTAATCTGACAATTGTCAGTTTTAGTCAGACTTAACCAGAAAAATAAACAGCTTGATGAATAAACCCAAGAAAAAAATGCTATAATGCGCATAAAGGCTGCACTGAAGAGGCAGAGAAAAATTGCCACACTGTAGATCAAAGTTATGAAACAAAATGAACAACATAAGTAAAAATAGAATAGCTTAGAGCTTTTTGTTTGTTTTTCTAATGTTGACTAGACTAAGATATGCATCAATATTTAAGTCATATTAAATCTGCAGGTGACAAAACAAAGTTGATTTGGAATTGTTAAAAGATGCAGTGAACTAAGTTCCCAACATTTTCCTAGTTACTAAGTGATGGTACATTGCACCTTAACAGAAGAAAATAAAAAAAATATTAAGAAAAGGAAACCCTAGAAATAATGATCAATGCCCTAAAGCATTTGAAAGTAGAAACAAAGTGTGAAAAGAGACATTGAATAAGGGTGGTACTTGGAGATCTCCTGTAAGAAGCTAAGGGATGAATTTGTGAGAAGACAGTGAGGAGAGAAATGTTACTGTCAGCTGGGAAGAAGCTGCAGTATGACAGCCTTCAATCACAGTTGCATAGAAGAGAAATATCTAAACACGGACGGGCAAAGAGATGAAAATAGATAAGCTTTAATTGCCTAAACACAGCTGATTTTAGGCACATCTGAACACGAATCAGAAAGGTCGTCTGAAAGAATGTGAAGCTGCTAAAAAACAAAGGAAAATAGAAAACAACTTTTCAAATAATGAGAAATGGGAATTAGGAGAGGAAGAACTCCGAGTCCTTATCCTTATTAAGCAGAATTTTGTTGAGTTTAATTCTGTAAAACATTCAAGCATAACAAACAATCCACCAAAAGCATAAAAACAAGGATCAGGCTGCAACAGAAGTTTGTAGAGTCATTCATCAGTCCTGAACCCTAAAACTGACCAAAATCTTCAGGTGGGAGGCGAAAACTTTAAAATGTTTCAGGAAAGCTGGCTTAAGTGCTGCCTTGGACTTCTCTATCAGTCCCTTGGCATGAGGGTTCTTCTTGCAAAGCCAGAAATTTGTCAAGGAATGTTAGACTATGAAAGTCCAGAGCTAATATTTATGCTATTTCATTTGCTATGAAGCCATACAAAGTTTCACAGGGCAAATCACACTGGGAAAAATTCAGATCAGACTCTAATGCAATTAACTTCATAACAGGGAGGTCATCCTAGGGGAGAAAGCAGCACAACAAAGTCTCATTGGATTTCAAAATGCAGTTCAGATCCAGAAAAAAGAGTAGGTTTGTCCTCAGAAATAATAAAGTTAATAGAAGTCATTGTATCATTGTATAAAAAATCTAAATTGTTATGAAGGAAGAACTGAGAGTTCCTTGGAACTACTCTGAATCTCATTTGCATTCAGTATCATCTTCTAACCCATATGCACAGGTGGAAAAAGGAGTGAGAGCAGCCTTCAGAAGCTCCTGGAGATGGAAACTTGCAAGTCTGAGTCTGCACTAAGTGCCACCTGGGACAAGACATCAGCAAAATGTTTCTGTGACTTATGACTTCTTATTTCTGTTTTTTTTAAAAAAAGATTTTTCTATTTTCGTAGCCAAGACCTGGATTTCTTGCTTTTCTACAAATCAAACTTACTGTTTATATTTTGATCTCTATTGAACGTGAACTTAGGTGAGTCTTATCTGTAAAAACATTTTACTTTTTGGGAGGCAACCAATTGCAGTAAATTATTGCTGTAGGTGTGTCCCTCTGTTTCATGTAATTCCCCACTACATGCCAAATCTTTATTGCAGTGACAGAGAAAATGATCATGGCACAAGTGGCAAGAATGTGCCATGATGTAGCAGAAGGCAAGTTACAGCTTTTTAAAAACAGATTTTGTCAAGGGAGACCCAGCAGGAAGAAGAGAGCAAGTTGTTCCCTTCTTCATTCCCCATAAAAGAATCATCATTTACTGTGTCCCTGATGCTACCCTTAAGGTGTTGTAAAGCACTTTACATTCAGAAAAACTTGGCAGGTAATAATATTGGCTACATATCAGTACCCTCAGTGTCAACAGAGATTCCTGCAAATCAGTATACATATTTCTTTTTTCCAACAATAGGTTTTTCTCAGGAAACATCTTTTCTATCATTATTTACATCTTTACATTTTTCAAAAAGATGGGTTTCAGCGATCTTTTCCCACTCTGTTTCCACAGCTATTTTATGACTTGCTGTGAAGTATTGGAATTATTTGCTTCTGATTGGAAGAGTGCTTAAATCACAATTTCCAAAGAAAGATGCCTAATCATAATTTACAGAGATCCAATTTAGAAGTCCTTTCAAACCTGACAATGACTGGTTGAGGATTTCAACAGCAACTACTTCTCAAAAAAGCATTCAGTCCTTTAGAAGCAATGTACAATTAAGGCCATCCTACCTAACTTTTGGGGTATCACATGTCAAAGGAGTTTATCTAGAAATTTCTACAGTGTAGAAGAAGTGCTTGATGATGTTTCTTAAAGATAGCCACTCTCATTTAAACACTCAAATGATAAGTCAAAAATCTTCCACTGCCATAGTTCTTAGTCGTTTATTAACTGTTCAAATGTTTCACTTCATTCTCAGTCTGAATTGATTTGTCATAAGTTTCTAGAGATTGGCATACATACCTTGTTTTAACATTTATAAATATATACTGATATCATTGCTTTCCTGGAGACAGTCTTAGCAAGTTAATAAAATTCCCATAGAGCAATTTTGAGGGCTAAGTATATTGAGTATTCGTGCTTCAAGATTTAGGGTGTTTAGGAATTACAATTACTTGAAGTTTAAATATTGTTATGGAGATTTTAAACTCAAATAAGAGAAGAGGAAACAGCCAAAGAGCAGAAGAAAAACAGCCATCAGTCATTCCAACTGAGATAAACAGACTGAATAACTTCACTCTAGTATCTTTTTTTTTTTTTCCTGGCAAGATTTTCTGTTTTTAATTTGTTAGACCAGCTCGTTGTGTTTTTTTAATTTTTTTTTCCTTTCATATTTGCCTGTCTGGAGCGAGCTGCTCATGAACCTAAGGGGAAAGGAGATGTACTCAAAACAGTAGCACAGCATAAAATGTTCAGACACTGGATAGGTATGACCTCATCCTATTTTGCCTGAGTTGACTGGCTGTAAGAAGTGAGCTTGCCATTAACGTGTTCCAACAATTCTTTGGGGAAAAGAAGTTCAACAGTAAGAGGCATAATGCCATTCCTCTTCATCCACAGCAATACTTTGGATATTTTGGAAGTTTGAAATGAAAAAAAAAAATTAAAGGAAACTAAAAGGTTAGTTCTCCCAAAGAAATATTAAGGAGGAATAATGATTAACATCCTAAAGGAATATATCACAGCATGCACTGTGAGCAGTAAGAGAAATTATTCAAGATATTTTTTTGTAGTGGGGAAAATCCTGAACAAATTAGAGCAAATAAATTCACTCTGAATGCTTGTACTCTTGTTATGACATCATTTAACAAGAACATGGCTTTTAATCTCTCTTCTAAGAAAAACTAAGGAAAAAGCCACTTTCACTTAAAAAATGAAACTGAAATGAAAATTATCTAATCTAAAAGTTATTTTCTGGTGAGACTGTCTCTGCAGGTTCATCTCATGCTGTTCATATTCATGTTTTCTGCCCTCCAGCATGCTTAAATCCATTTCCCAAACCCACAAAGCTGCACACATTATTCAGCTTTATTATCTCTCTCCATGAAATCAATCTCGTCACATTAGTCAAAGTCTGAACATCTAAGTCTCTTTCTCTCTTAGTTGTTTTTTAAGTTCCAGGAAATAAGCTGTGTTCCTCACATGCTAACCAACAAAAACCTTCTCCAAAGGCTAGAAACCTTTCTAGCAAACTAGGAGAAGATGATATGCGGCACTAGTGGAAGCAAACTTCTTAGTTGTGGTTATGTACATCCAGAACTATGTCATCCACTTATACACATTGACTCCAGAACACAAATCTGTTTCCCCATCAAGCTTGGACATAGATCTTCCTTTTCAGAGGGAAATGACAAACACTGTGGCTTTAAACTGGAACAAGTCTGTGTCTTCCCCCTCGTTGCAGAGATGGTGTGGGTTCACACAGACACAGAGATGACCTCTCTCTCTCCAATGTTTTGAAAGAACACCGCAATGAAACTTATTTCCACAAACTACGTAGGTTTTTGTAATTCATATTTTCTGTGAACGGAACAAATTAAAATTACTTCTATTCACAGAAATATTTATTTGGGGTTGTGGGATTTTTTTAAAATCAAGACAACATTGCATGGCCTATAAATGATTTTTTCCTGACAGTTCTTAACACATGAATCACCTACTAGACTTTAAAGCAGAAGGTATGATTATTTCCTCCAAAGAAAATGGAGAACAGCTTATGAAAAATGTGGGGCCTCGTTAAAATATTTTTTCCCAGTAGGGCAATACAACAGTTCTGAGAAGTCCTACAAGGAAGGGAAATGTTTTATTCTCTTTTTGCCTTTGCTTCAGAAATAGCATCTGTGCCAAAGTCATGAAGAGATGGATGAGAAATGTTCAGAAGTGGAAAAATGAGCAGATTTAGGCTGCTCTAATTCAAACTGTAATAGAGGAAAATCAGAGCTATGATATAGAGACACAATAATTATGAATATGAATGAGAGAATTTTATATATAATTATTTTATTGAGAAGCATAATTAATTATATAATGGGAGGGAGATTGTTGCTTCCTAAACACTCCTGAGCAGTAGAGTGCCAGGCACATTGATAATCACAGGAATTTCTGTATTATAAGCAGCTTGGTTGCTTCATAGAGATGCTATCTTCTCCCATTAATCTTGTGAAGGTGTTAAGAGTGGGCATGGAATCATTTCCACCTCTCTTCATCTCACAGGAGGAGGTATCATGTCTCAGTGTAGTGGCTGCAGTGCTGTACCAAGGTATTTCAGTGCTCAGGGCAGGATCTTCATTTGCCCTCCTTGCCCTGCTCCTCTGCCACCAGGCAGATCCTGTGTCCAATAATGCTGTTGTTTTAAATCTCTGATATTCCCACACACAAGCCAAAGGAACTTTTTACATTGACCTGAATATAGCTTTTTTTCCTGAAAGATATCATTAAGTCTAAGTTGTTATTAAAAGGGGAATTCAAGCTGCACTTTCTCAGCAATGGAAGGAAAATTGTAACTTTCTAGAAAGCTGGCAGACAGAATTTTTAAGGTAGGTGTCTGTGAAAAAACTCATGATCATCTATTTAGAGCAGAAAGCATAATTTTGCATTGAGTTGACTTTATATTACAGTGGACACAGTCTTGCCACTGCCCAATAATGGAAAATTATCTCCATAAGCCATCCATTAACTAACAACACAGGACCAGCTACTTCAGCAGAACATAAATATTTCTCACTATTCATGTGAAGACAAAACAGTCTGAAATGTTGAGAAATTGAACAATACAGTAATGAAGAATAGAAATGTGCAAGTATAAAGGGGAAATTAAAATTGTCAGAGTTGCCAAATAGTCTTGTGCCCTGTCAAAATCAATCCATCCTCAGTCCGCTGAAAAAAACGACATGATTGGAAGAAACTTCTTCAATCAGTGCAATCAAACCTTTGAGGAACATCTTGGAGGTTTATTTTATAAACCGATGAAGTTATTAGTTAAAATTCATTCTAATTTCAGTTCTGCTCTTCTTGTTACTCATGAGTGATCATCATACAGCTTCATTCTTCAGAACCTAGATACTTTCTTTTACTATCCATCTTAAATGTATTTACACTCCCTGAAATCTATCCTGAATTCGTTCCAATATTCTCTTTCAGTTAAATTTCTGTTTTTCTAGTTCTTTCTTTTCAACACTATGACCTGTCCACTCAAGCTCTGCTTTGATAAGCCAAATATAGAACAAGGATGTTTTCTGGGGTGGTCTGAAGTCTTGCATCCCACATGTGTACCAAGGCTGAGTTATGACTCTTTCCTGGAAAGAGACTGCAATCACAGACAAGTTTCCAGAGTTTTGGTCAACAACATTGATAATTCCTTCTATCTGGTAGAAACATGTTGTTCAATATATCACAGCATTTTGTTTGTTGTTTTGAATTCTTTACTGAAGCCGAGATAAGGGAAATTTATTTATGTGTTTCTTTTTATTTAGCAAAATAAATTTTTGTGTCTCTTTTTTTAGCAAAACCCAGAACTCTAATCAGAGAAAATGTTTGGTTTACTGGTTGTTCGTTCTTAGGAAGTGTATGTTGCCTTTTCTCAATTTCTCAAACGCAGATCATGGGTAAAGGATTTTCTTCTTCAAATTACATTGAAAAGTCTTTCATACAATCAGCTCAGTCTAACATAAATTCTGTTTTATCCTCTTTACAAGTTGCATTTAACTTCTGTCCTCTCTGCCCTTCTTCCCCCACCATTTGGCTATAAATCTCACTAATCTACTCATGTTTAAAGCTATTAGAATATCAGCATTCTGGAGTGACATATATCTCACTCTTTCCTTATACACACTTTCTCCCTTGGATGATTAGAATCTTGAGATCAGCTTCCATTTCAGTCCTGGCATTTTTTAATCAAGATATTGATTGAATGGAACTTCAGATCTGGCTGTTTGCAAGATGATACTTATGTTCCTACTTAGAATTTCTGCAAAAAGGAAAACAAATATTTCTTGTGTTAGGGAGCAGCAAGAGCAAGGCTATTGCACAGAGGAAGATGAGCTAGGAGCTGCAGATGAACACAGCAGAGGCTTGCTGCAAGACCCAGATATGTGAGCCCAAGAGGATATAGATAACCACTGCTTTGTTGGCAATCCAAGACAAAGGGAAGCAATTAATCCAGTCCAACATGTATCTAAGGGGTCCAGAGACGCAAGAGACAGGCTGGAGGCAAGACCAGAGGCAAGCCAGCAAGATAAGAGACAGGACTAGAAATCCATACAGTGTGATTTGGGCAAGGCATAAAACCAGCCCCAGCTTTAGCAGAGCTCCTGGAGAAAAGGACAGAGGACAGGAGTGGAGGTCCCAGTGGGAGGTCAGTCAGGGCATTAGGGCCTGCTGTGCATTACCCTATTCCCAATCACTGCATAGATTTGACAAAAAGCAGACCTAGAAAGGGAAAGGATGAACTATATAAACTTGAGAAAGAACCTAGAAATAGCATATTCAAATGAATAATTCCTCGATGCTGACCCGTTTCTAGCCACCCACTCCTTTAGGCATCCAATCAGCAATAGAGCCCTTCACTACTTTTATTAATCTTACAGCATTTTAGGACTTTCACTATGGAAATATCATGACAATAATTTGTAAAATTATGGTGTCATACCTACAGTCATGGACTGGAGTTTATTATTTTCATTAGGATATAGCTCCCACCAAAAATAAAGTAAAGCAGTGATTTTCCAAATATTTCCTTTGTCTTTGCACCATCTTGAGTGTTCATTATGCCTAGATACAACCTGTATAGAGGCCTACTTGTCTCACTATATTAATAGCGATCTCCTAGTAGAGACCTTCTGCTTAGCAATCTATATAGATAAAATGAAACTCTTAAACCATCAAAGTTAATAACAATTTCTAAGATTCACCTCAGTCTTTTGCCACTTTCTCTTTAAGCTTTAAGCTAAAGGCACATTTGATGTAATTTCTAGATTTCCCAATAATTGTAGAGGCTGGATTTGGTTTTTACTGTCAAGAGAATCTTACAAAGGAAGTACAAGATGAAAACATTGCTACAATGTTGCAGAAGATAGATGGAGGCTGTAAAGAGAGGTAATGCATATTTGGACTTTGAACCTGGGGTTTACAGGTGGAAGAGCATGGCCTAAAGCACCAAGAAGGTGCTCAACCCCTAGCCAGGGAACACCAATGACAACTGCTTCAGTGTTGGAAAAAAATGAACTTCTGTCAGGTAATTAGCCATGGTTTAGGAATGGTAGTCCCCAGCTTAGGAGAATTGGAGGCACCAAAGGAAGAGCATTGAGATAACAACAATTTACCAGAAACAGCAATGAGCTAAGAAAACAAATAGTAACAATAATAATATTAATAACAAAAGTGTACAATAGAGACAGTGATTCTCATCCAAAAATGCTCACTGTGAAGCTTGACCCAACCCCCTACAGCCATGGCACCCTGACTGGTGCCTCCAGCTCAGAGCCAGTGCTGCCCAACCTCTCCCTCCGGCTCAGAATCAGGGCCACTCAACCACTCCCTCTGCTTTGCTTACTGGACTGGACTGGAAGGAACCCCTTCTCCTTGGAAGGGACTCCTTCTCCCTGCCCTTCTCTCTGCACTCAGCAATGACATGAGGTGGTATAGAATAATCTCCAGGACCTGGACATGGCTCCTCCTGGCCACTGCAAAAATTAACACTGGCCTGGCTGGAACCAGGACATAATTACATCTCAAAAAAAAAAAAAAAAAAAAAAAAAAAAAAAAAAAAAAAAAAAGATTCCCTCCTTATTTCCTTATACAGTAACATTGATGGATGGTAGGTTGATGGATGGATGATTTTGGATGGAGCCTTCAAGTCAATATGTAGAGTTTTTTCTGTTTCATATTTCCTCTTTCCCATTTTCTGGTTAGTGCATTGACACAAGTCAATGACAGGTGTTGCTACTAACTTTCATCACTGAAGTATTTTACATGAGGAAGTGCAAAATCTGGTGTCACAAACCTAAAGACAAATGCAGTCATAGTACTTTACAATTAAGGCAAGGTTGATTAGGGAGCAGTTTTCTCTCATCTTGCAGATGGCACAGTCTACATTTTGTAGCTGGCTACAGCTTCTGTCAAGAGAAAGCAGATGGGGATGTTATGATATTTCCATAGTGAGGATCCTAAAACACTGTATCACTAATAAAAACAAACAACCCCCCCTTATGATATACAGACTGCTAATACTTCCCCTGCTGTAAGAGACAGCTTTAATTAAATATATTCACAGCTAACTAACTGCTGATTGGAAGGAATACTGGGACTGAAAGGTTGCCAGTGAAAGATAAACAGTGACAGCCAACAGACACATTGATAAAAAGAAACCAAAACAACAACCCCTCTTTTTGGGCAGTGCTTGAGAAAAGAGAAAACTTCTTACAGGTGATCTGCAAAGTTATGCCCATTTCTGAAACTTAAAGCATAAAATATGACTCAAAAATAAATAAACACCACCAGCAACACCTGAGGATGCCAGATAGCAGAGGCTTCAGCTGCAGGGTAGAAAAGGTTCCCGAGACAATCTTGCCCTGCTTTGAAATGTCGCCTCTCACTCACTCTATCTTTATTTAGCTTTCTCTTGAGATCTGCCAAGCCCAGTAGCATTTCCTCCAGAAGAATTTTTTTTATAAGCCAAGGAGTTATTCCCAAAGGGAATGAGCCTTTATTAGGGAACAAAAAGGGCATCTGGTTCAAATCAAATAGTGGATCAGACAGCAGAAATATTTTGTCTTTACTGATACAAGACTTCTGCAGCTTCCAGTGAGCAGAATGGGACACAGAATGCCAATTCAATTAAGCAGCACTGTTTCCTCTGACTCCAGCAGGGAAGTTCACTGTTGCAAGGCAGAGACTCCTGTGACCTGCTAGTTACTTCCTATGTGGCCTTAGGCAAGATTCTTCATATTCTCACGCCACAGTTAACTGGCAAGAGTGTTGAAGACTTAATTAACATGGGAGAAACATGAAAGGGACTGTAGGAAAAGCACAATTTTGTCGTTGTTACATTACCATTTGGACTGGTTGACACATCTCTTGCTCCTATTGATCAAATTGCAAAAATGCCTGTTTTAAAGAAAATAAAGTGGGTGCTTTATAAAGTAAGACTTCTGTTACAGATAATTGAGTCAAGTCTAGGAGTTAGCTGAAAGAAGCAGTCAGGACTCGCTGAAAGAAGCAACCAGGACTCCCACCTCCTCCTCTCTGTCCCAGTGCTGCCTTGTGCTCATGCTTTCCTGAGTGCTTCATGAGCTGGTAGAGCTCATTAAAGGCAGGAAAAAAAAATGGATCTCCCCACATGAAAAAGTAGATTCAGAGAACAGACCTGTCTCAGATCTTGAGAAAGGGTACAGCAGGAACACAGTTCCAGGGAGCTTGTGTGGGGTGGAACAGGGAATGGCAGCTCCACCCTGGTAGCTGTGAGCTCCCTGTGTCCCATCGTATCCATGAAACCTCCCCTCTTTCCAAGCAGACATCTCCACAAATGATTCGTTTTTTGGATAAGGAGCCCAAGACCAGTAAATGTGACTCTTTTCAAGAAGCAAGGGGTAAACATCAGATGGTAAGAGGCCTTAAAAATCAAAAACAATTTTAAAAACAAGCTCATCTATGCTTGCTTGGCACCCCATGGTCCTGGAAGCCATTTCTCCTGCTTTCTTTTGTTTACTTCTTTCAGAGCTCTCTCCAGAGAGATAGAGAGCTGATAAGTGAGCCTGGAGCTGTTGCATAGGAAAGTATAAGAGTAAATTTAAAGTCTCCAATAAATATTTAGAGTATTTCATCATAATGATACTACAGCATCAAGAAAGCTTGCATGTAAACTACAGCAGTTGAAGGGCAAAAGAGAAAGGAGGAATGCAGTGACATGTTTCAGAGGGAAAAAAGTTAACATTTTCCACTCTCTGTTTTTCTACCCAGTGACAACTGTTAAGGAAAATATAAAGTGGAGAAAAAAAATTGCTTTCTCATTCAAGACAGAATTTGACCTGGCTAGTTTTCTTCATTGATCATTCTCCCATTCTCCCAAGTACTGTTAAATCCTTTTGCAACAAAAGACAGGGGACAAAGTAAAGGGAAGAAAAATTTCCAGTTCACTGCAAAAATAAAATCGTCTGTCTCCTGGTCATTAAGCCTTTGTTTGGCCTAGTCGAAGAACATGATTTCAAAGGATAAAATTATTTTTTTTTATTTAATTAAAATTATTTCAGTGAAAGCGAGATGTTGTTGATATTGCAAAATCAGTACTATTGCCTCTAGTAGAAGGGCCTAGAATGAAAAATTGTGTCAGCAGTTGTTTTGGTACAGGGCATGTTCGTACTCTGCTTTAATATTTGTTAAGTAAAAATTTAATGGTAAAGGAGAAAAAAATCTTTCTCATGCTTACTTGTTCCATGAAATTCAAACTAGCTCCTACAACTACTGATGAATCACATTAATATACCTACAGTGCACCGGCATATTAACAAATTATTGCCTTTGTTTGGCTCTAAATTAAGAGTTATGATCAGTTATCCCATGGTAGTTAAAAATCGGAAACTGTTCTTACAATCTGCCTTGCTTTTAGAAGAAGACTGATGAGAACCAAACTTTATTTCCCTGAAATTCTTTATTTTTGTTCTGCCTATTCCCACACTCTTTTGAAGTCCTCTGAAGTTGGAACTTGCTGTATTTGTTATATAATAATTGCATAATCTTCCATTTTTACCGCCCTTAGTCCTTAGTTTTAAGGTTCAGCCACTAAGGACCTTAAAGAAAAAAACCCACAAAGGTCTCATTCTAGAACAGACACACTGAGATGATCAGCTGAAAGAGCCTGTCAGGCAACATTGCAAAGATAATTCTCTGCATCACCTTAAAATAGGAGAACTAGGAGGTACTACCAAAAACATTGATGAGCATGCATTCACATTAATTGGAGTAACAGAAGACATGTGTCCTTCAGAGATCTGACCTGTTATCTCCAAACTTGTGTTTGAAATGAATTTTAGTTAACCCCAGAGGATAAATTAAAACATTTAGCATACCACTAAATCCATCATGAACCCCTTGTAAGGAGAAACTAATGAACATATCCCAGACTAGGTACTTTGGAATTTTAGCAGAGAGAGACAAGGCAGCTGCTTTCTGACCCACATTAATAATGGTGCTGTTTCAGTAACAAATGCAGTGTGTTATCTCATTATGTGTGCAGTGGCTCAGGACCATTGGAAGCTGACCAGTTGTTCTCCAGTGAGCATAAGGATATGTTTCTGGTGTGTTTTCTTTCCATGTTATGCATCCACACCAATCAAGATGGTTCTCTACCACTGTTCAGCTGCTGTAAAGTCCTTGCTCTGAACTGAGGAAAACCAGAAGCAAAGTTAAGCAGTGTAGTCCTTACCCAAGAAAAAGTATGTAAGACTACTGTTCACATAGGAATTAGCAGAGGCCTTTCTCAGAGGAAAAGGGAGGAAAAGGCTGTTGATCTTTTTCTGCAGCAGATTATCAGCAGAAATAAATCGATTAATCAGAAGTCCTCATTTATTTCCCTACTCTTGTTATGGTCTTTTCTGCTAATTGCGCATGTTTCTGGAATCTTGAGATTTTTCAAGGTAAAATTCATTCAGGACACAATGGAAGAGGAGGCTGGTACTCTTAATAAATGAATCAAGCAGCAATAATGACTGCCACCTTGAGCTCCAGTTAATTTCTGTATAAACTACAGAATTTCTAGGAATATGTGTATTTTTTTCTTCCCTCTTCCCACCCCATCTGCTATCTTTTTTTCCTTGTAGAATGTCTAAACCTACAGTGGTAAAACAAAGTTTAAAAAAACCCAACAAACAAACATAAAATCAACACTGAGCCCATTGGGATACTGTTTGCAATACAGGATGAGTAATTTTTCTAAAAAATGTGGGAATTATTTTTTAAATTTTAATCTCTCAGGTTATCACTCACTGGGCTATGATGATTGTGAGATTTGTAAGGTTACAGTCTCAAGGATGAAACAGGATAAAGACTGTGACTGTATGCTTGCACAATGATAAACCCTATGCTGCCCTGGTAAATTACTCTTTGTGTTCCAGCTTAATGAGTAAAAGTAGGAACAACAGAACAGCACTGACCAGATCAGTGCTTCCAGCTTCATTATCCCTTCCATCAGTGAGGTAGCCCATTGACTCATTAGCCTCATGCATTAAGAAGTGAATTTACCTCTAATGTACTTAGAGTGTCAAATAATTTATTAACAGCTCCATCCTCAGTGCAGAAGGGACAGGAAAACTCGAGACAGTAACTTATTTAGCAGTCCCAAAGCTTTCCCATACTGCATTCACCTCTGGGGTCCCCATCATAAGAAGGGAATAGACCTGTTTGAACAAGTCCAGAGAAGGCCACAAAGATGCTCAGAGGCCTGGAGCATCTCTCCTGTGAGAAGAGCTGGGGTTGTTCGGTCTGGAGAAGGGAAGGTTCCAGAGAGACCTTCTAGGATCCTTCCATACAGACAGGTTTGTACAAGAAAGCTGAAGAGGGACATTTTATGAGGATGTGTAGTAACAGGACAAAAGGGAATGGCTTTAATCTGAAAGACAGCAGGTTTATATTTGATATTAAGAAGAAACTCTTCACTGTGAGTGTGGTGAGGCACTGGCACAGGTTGCCCAGAGAAGCTGTGAATGCCCCATCCCTGGAAGAGTTCAAGGTCAGGCCGGATGGGGCTCTGAGCAACCTGGTCTAGTGGAAGATGTCCCTGTTCATGGGCAGAGGATTAGAACAAGATGATTTTTACAGTCTCTTCCAGCCCAAAATATTTTATTATACTTACTCACTCATTCCCTTTAGGATTCATGTGATCTTCAGTAGGTCCATGGACAGCCAGAAGAACACAGAGAGGAATGTTTCAGATATTTGAATATCATGAATACACTTGCTGTGAATAAAACAATTCACAGGGTTGCAGAACTAAATGTATTTAGCTCACACATGGCTTTATATAAAATGGGGGAAGCTTTATAGCATTATAGACTGTGATTTTGTTTGTAAGGCAACTGGGGTGTTGTTGCCATCAGAAGGGCTTCCTTTTTAAACGGGCACATTTTGAAAAAAAATGTTATACCATTTGTTTATTAACAGGCTTAGTTATTATCACCCAGAAGTGTACAAGTATCTGTATGAAACTCCAGAGCACTGATTAATTTTTATGCAGCTTTGAGAGCTGTCATAATTTGCAAATTTTACACCAATATGAAAAAAGTGACCAAATTGCTAACTCTAAACTGAGTTAATGCCATTAGACTTATTCTAATATTTTCTTGGATACACAGTATTATGAAGCATAGGTCAGAGATTTACAGCCTTTGCCCATCCAGGACAGGTCAAAATTGCTTTTTATTTTTAAAAGCCAATTAATAATTCATATTCATGTACTGACCATTAATTTGTTGTATCAAACTTCAAAAAGAGGGTAAATTTAGCAGCTGCTCTGATAAACATCTGTAGCTCTTGTTAAAATAATAAAAATAAAATTGGTTTTCTTGGAAGGTCAGCCTAAATGTCGCCTTCTGTTTGCCTTATCCATAAAGATAGGATTTATTTAGGGAAGCAATTCATATGACACTCAGTGTTCTAAATTCCTAGTCCCAAAGCTACCAAGAGTGTCTCCTAGCTTTGTTACAGCATTGCTGGTTCATCTTATGCATTAGAAGGAACTCTGCAATTGTTACCTCTAATATTTAAAAATAAATGCATCCATACTTCTTTAAGAAAACCTGAGAAGGACATGCTACAGTGAAAAGTAAGCAGTTATACTGTGCTCTGCTTAAACATATTATGTCTAATGAAAAAAAATGCAATGTGCAAAAAGAAGAGCTTGGGTAAGGCTATGTATACAAAAGTGTTTTTTTCATGACAGCATACCTGTTTGTTGCTTGATAGTCATAAAACTGAGTCAATTTACTTCTCAGTTGAAGATGTCTAACACTGGTTATCACCACCCTTCAACAGAACCAATCATTTTTAATTGTACAATTTCAAGAATCTTGGCACAAATTTGGAGGCAAGGATATCTGTGGTCTCAGCATCACACCTGCACTGCACTCCTCCACTGGTTGTATAGAAAACAACTCAGCTTGCCTGAAAGAAGCAGCATGGTCACAGTAATTCAGAGCTTGACATGGGGTGATTTCTCCAGTGGAGAATGTGAATACAGCCTTAGAAACAAAAGAAGCAGTGTTAGTTCAGATCTCTTATCTAAATAACATTGGATATTTTGAGGGTCCAGACATACAGAATAGATGCAGAAAAATGAATCTTTACATAGGATTGTCACAGACCCCTGGATGTCAGTAAGTCTTTTTTTTAAATTTCATTATTTCATTGTTTTAATTCTCCAAGCTAGACCATGACGTTAGTGGCTGTTTGATGTATAGGGTTTTTAAAATGTCTTTGCATATGAAGTATTTAAAAATATTTCTGATTATGCCAATGGGACAGCATAAAAGGGGGGGAAAGTTCTATATTTTTGCTTACTTAGGTTGTCAGCTTAACAGGGAAGAAGAAAGTATATTACCATAGGGATCCTGAGCTAATCAGAGATTTGTAAGCATTATTGCTGTATAAATATTCTCTGAATCTCTTTGAAATTCTGGAATTGCTGACTATTAGTTATTTTGTATAGTAAAAGTCATAGAAGTCCAAACTAACCAAACTCATTTATTTTAGTGTTATTAGTAAACAGAATAACTCAAGCATGGATCCATTACTGACCCCAGCATAGTTCAGTGCCTCAGCATTCCTACTGCAGGTCACAACTGTTCAAAGACCTCCCATTTCTGTCACAGTACATAAATCAAAATATTTCTAGCAGTTTCATGTTTCCTTTTGAAGAGAGCTTGTAAAAAGGAAATACAGTTCCAAAGCCATCTTCTGTCCCCAGTAGAGGGTACATGCTTGGGAAACACCTTCAGAATTCATTTTAAACAGTCTTTTAAAATGCACACTGCCAGCAAAAGCTAATACTATTATGGTAGCAAAATTGTCTGTGTGAAGCATTCTGAGACAATGACTTAAGTAAATCAGTTTCAACATGGAAAAGGATTTTAATAACTATTCATATTAAATAGTGATGCATAAATCAGGACATACAGAGTGAAGGTCTTATAAGCTTTAGAAATACACAACATAAAATACCTTATCTCTGTTTCTCAGTTGGGATAACAATGAAATAACCAGAGAAAACAGAAATAAGAACTGTATTTGCTAATATAAAGTAAGTGAGCCAAAGAACAGTTCTTGCTCAACTTAATTGCTTATTTCATTGTAACCTGCATTGCAAACCTTCTCAAGTGCTATATATCGAGTACACGGGTTAAAGTCCAGAGTTGGAGTAAGAATTAGAGCTGTATTTTAAGGCTTGATAGTGGTATGCTCCCCCATTTTTTGCCATCTGTGTTTAGGGCACAGTGTTTTCTTTGGCTGTAAAATCAAATAACAAAAAAATTATCCCCCTGGCTTAAAATGCAAGTATCAGCATCAATGCTAGTGGTTACTTTACAGAAAAAGAAATAGAGATAGAAGTCAAAAGTGACAAGAAGTACAAATCTAAACTTTAAGGTGATGTGGCACACTTGATGATGCATGTCCTTCAGTGCATACCACTTCTCACTACGGAGAAGAGCCAACACAAAGCATCCTCAGTGTATATTTCAGCATTTTTATATGGCTTTTATACAGCTTCCCACTTCTGGCATGGTAGGCTGGGTAGCCTGTCCACCTGCAGTTCAGTTCTGTGGGTTTTAGGTGGTAAATTATCATCCACTGGTACTATTTCAACTCAGTGTGAACAACTTTGGCCAGAACTTCTGCTCCCGTCTGCCCATAAATGCATCCTAAATCATTATCAGATTGTCTATCCTTAATGTGCAGTCTGGTGCCTGACCTAAGCAGAAAGCATGTAATTTGTCTGCATAATATTCTGAGCCCATCTGTGTGACTGATAACATGAGCTCTTCAGATTTGACCAGTCTTTTTTGAGCTGTTTCATTAAAAAGATATAATAATTACAAAGAAGTAGAATTTAAAATACACAGACTGCCTTGTTGCCTTTGTTAGGGTATCAAATTTGGAAAAAACTCGATGTTAGAAGGTTTATCAATCTATCTGTCAAATATACAAATAGCTTTTAAATTGGGGTATAAAATATAGATATATATTTATACATAAAAGTTTAAAAAATTTAGATGGACTAAAAATATTTATAAGTATAATAACAGAGTGTGATCTTATCCAGTGGCCAGGCAGTCACTTATTCTTTTAAACTTTTTATTCTGAAAACACCTTTTAATGGATAGCTTCCTAAACATATCAGAAAGAATAAATCCAACATATAACCATGTAAGTAGTTTTGGCTCTCCTGGAGACGTGGTATTGGCACTAAACCTTGAATTAATGAAATGATCATATACAAAAATAATGATTAATTATCTATTTGTCTTTTTTATTATTGATAAAAGTAATTCCTTTTTGAAACTTAGAACACCATGGATTTTGACAGATTCACAACAAAAGTTTTGATTAATGAGGTTTTCATAAACTCTGCTGGACACAACCTAGTGAAACAGTCTTTTTTAACTACTCAAATGTGCAAAAAAAAAAAAAAAAGAAAAGATAGTTATTGATACAGTTCAAGCTTAAATAACATGGATCCAAACCAAATATCTGAGATCTAAAACAGAATAGGAACTAAGTAGTACAGCTTAATTCATGAAAGTATTTTGCCTGCAAAGATCCATGCTCTCCCTCAAATCTGCAGAGAATTCTAATTTCACCTCTTAAGCATACTGCAGATCACTCTTTGTGGGACCAGAATCACCAAACAGAGACATTATTTCTAGCAGAAACTTAGAAACACTGGTTCCTTAGTTCTAGCAGTAGTTTTCTAATGTTTTTGCACGGAAGATTCTTGGTTCAGTCCCCGGGATGTCATTGCATATCATTGCAATCAGTGTCACGGAAAATGAAGTCAGGGCCAAAGAGAATAGTCCTGTAGTGGCTGTTTAATTAACTCAGAGAAGACAAGTTTAAGAAGGGCCCAAGTGTTAAGCAGCTAACCTCACAAAGCATGTCTACTTATCCATTTTTGTTTTGACAGTGATTTATGGCTGTGATTCTTGCACAGGAAGTAACAGAAATTCTGCCTCAGGCCACATGTTATGAGACATAAAGAAAACAAGCCTGTCCAATAGTTGTCCACTATATTCCATCACAGATGTGAATTCTATAGCAAAATAAAACACAGATTAAGACACACATACTTAACTAGATCACGCCCTCAACTCCTTTCAGCCAGCTTCTCTTCTTTCTACTCTAACACTCTTCTCTGCTGCTTTAAAAGATGGAAGATGCTCAGCACTCAGAACAGACAAGGGTCAAACCCAGCATAAGTATCTCTTTCATTCTTTAATTCCTTGCTCACTTGCAAGTGAGAACCCCACTCTCCATGCCATGGGGAAAAGGGCGATGCCTGGCTTGCATCAAACAGAGGAGGCCAGCTCCTCAGTCTAGAAGGTCCTGGAGGGGACTTAAGAATTTAAGTGAATTGTGAAGGTGCTGAGAGCCCTCAAACAGAGCAGCTTTCCCATTGTGGTATGTGCCATTTGCATGGCAAACATCTCTCTGCTGGAAAGAACCCACGGTGTTAAAGCAATCTGTGGCAGACAAACTGTCCACATCTGCCTTTCCTCTTCTGTAACCCCAAGAGGGTAGAAGCAGAGAAAGAGCAGGAATTTTCAAAGCAGCTATAAGTGTTTTGGTCAGCAGTTGTAAGATTTTTTTTCTTTATTATGAGTTTTAAATGGATAGAATTTATGTTGAGTACTGTATGGGATGTGCAGAGTTCAGCCCTTTTCACAGTGTACAAACATACATTAAGGTTTTGCATTTAAAAAGAAGTAGGAATGTGTTTGACTGATCTCATACAGTCTCTTTCTCATATGAGACACAGAGCCTTAGCTGTGCAATTACAGTGTGGAGGCACAAGTGATACTGAAAAGAGTTATAAAGATTGTGATGTTTACTTTTGTTCTATCTCTTCTGTGGTGGAGCTTGCAATTAACTTTATTTGGTTTTCTCGGTTAGTTAAGCTGCCAAAAGAACACAGTGGCACCAAAGTCTTTCAGCACCTCGTTTAAATATGACTTAATGATTGAGGAATGACACCAGACTGTTCAGCAGACTACTGGCAACAGAGGGTACATTCTTATTTAAATGGATTTCTATTATCTTATCTAAGTTTTCTGAGAGCCTTGTTCTGGTCTCCCTATATACAAATACATTTATCCAGACAGGTAATTTCTACAATGTTTATCCATACACAGACAGGTTAGAAACCATTTGAATTACTGGGAAGCTTGCTTGCTTGTTTTATACACACGGTACAAAAATTAATACCACACATGGAATGTGTTAGGCATTTTCAAAGCACTCTATAAGATCTCTTCATATAAACATTAACATTCTGTCAAAAAAAATCATAAAAATAAGAAAACTGTCACTGCTCCCTATGGATCAAGAAGTCACCTGAGGATATGAGACAGGATAACCTGGAATGACACCATCAGTGTGTAATACTTGGGCTGAATGTGCAAGAGCTCTATATATTTATCCATTAATACGATGTGGTCCTGATTTGACTTCCTTATAAAATACTCTAGTTATGAAATATAATAATGACTGGACTATTATGCGCTTCTCTGCCCTTTGCAGAAGGATCACTGCCTTACACTGCCATAAATCAATGGCACAGCTTAAGGGGTAAGTCGTAGGAAAACACAGCAGGTGCAGAAGACAGCAAAACAAGCAGTCTAGGATTGAAGAAAGCTGTCCTTGTCCAGAGAAAAGAAGCAATTATCTTCAGCACTCAGCAGACAGACAAAGCACTGTTACAGTGTTGGTAAAGCTCGTTTCCAGTTCCCTGGAGATCAACATTGATTGCTCAGTAGAGACGTGCCTATTGAAACTGTTTTGTTTGTAAAAGTAACACTTTTACCACTGGAAACAGTAGAAAGGGTTAGGTAGCTAAAATACACTCAACATAATAGAAAACAGATGTCTTCTATTACAAGACCCAGCTGTAAGATCAGGGGACATCACCTACAGTCAGCATTGCCAAGTTCATGTATTTTCATTTATTGTCTTTAAGTTGAATAGTCACCCAGCTATCTCTATTGTGCTTAGCTTTCTTAAAATTATAATTCGGTTAATAATACTTTTTATAATAATAATAATTCACCTTGGAACAGCTTGTGTGCCCATAACATGGAGCTGAAGTAACAAAAATGAAGGGAAGTACCAAGAGATGCTGTTCTGTTTTATTCTTATTGCTGGACTCCCTTAATGCAAGGGAGAGAGATTCAGAAAATGCCTTCCAGGTGTCCAAGCTCCACAATCTCAACTACTTTCAAGTATACAGTTGTTACTTTGTTTTCCTCTAGTCCATTGCCCTCACATTCCAATATTTTATGAGAAGAGTAATCCATAGGTATCTTCACAAACCAGAAAGTTGGATGAAAGCTATGGCTCCATTTCTTTTAATGACCATTCATTGCAAAGCAGTAATCCCTCAGAGTCTCCAATTTAGCTTTTCTAGAGGGAGAGGAAAGTTCACCCTTCCCTTTAGCTCCTCCTTAACCTAACTTTACTTCTACTTAGGCTCTGTCCTAAGCACAGTCACCCCTGGCAGCTGTTACTGTCTGAAAGAGGTGACAGCTCTGAGTGAGGAGATGCTTCATACAAAACCTCAACCATCAGAAGCACATCTAGCAATGGAGATGTGGCTGCTAGAGGGGGAATCAAGGGACTTTGCCATGTCTTTGTCACACAGAGATAGTTTCTTATATCACGTTTCCAAGAATATTGCCCAAAAAAGACGATAAGAGTCTACACATCACAAATAGTAAAAAACCCCAAAAGAGGAACTCTGACCTTCAGGAGGATATGTTGGAACCTGAAATTCAGAGCTAAATCTAGCATCCAAAAATTCAGTAGCTCTCCAGTTTTTCTTGTTAATTCAAGCTTTCTAATAAGTAAATATTTAAATCTAAGAGCTGTCCTTGGGATGCTTTTCAGACTGGGGAATTGTTGAGATAAATGAGGTAAATAAAACTTATTCTCTCTTTTTTGTCACATATTGGAATAGTCTAGGTTTGCACCAGGGACTAATTCCACAGTAGTTAACATACGACTATGCCAAAAGTATTTTCAAACTCTGCCAAGAAATTTCAGAAATTACTGACATTCAAGTCTTTCTATCTTATTTAGCAAGAGATCAGTTTTAACCTTGCTTTGTTGTATAAAATGTTCTTTTCCTGGTTTAAGGGTTATAAAAATATTTTGATTTTACCTTTGGATGACAACTCAACTAGTAGAAGATTGCCAAACTCAAGCAGTAAAATATATCTATGAGTTAGCTCCAAAGAATGCAGTAGGGGCAGAAAGTAATTTTAAAAAGGCATATTTTTACATTTAAACATTTAAGCTAATTCGAACATGTTTTTGTGATTTAATCTATAAACATGATTTACAGTCACTGTTTTGTTGGGGTTTTTTTTAAGGAAAGATGTATTAGAAATGGGACTCTTACCATGAGCAAAATGATATTTGTTTAATCAAATTCAACAGCTGACAAAAAGGTTAATATCAAATTCCATGTAGACTTTCCATGGCCAACCATTTCTACCATCATAGATCATTTAAGTCTTAATATATTTATCCTCACATAGTCATCCCTTTGAGGCAGGGCAGTGATTACATCTGAGTTTCCCAATGTCCCACAAGTCTAGGAACAGAACTCTGGCATTGTTTGCTCTGTCATAGTAATTTTTTTGCAAGAATAGTTTTTCACATTGGACAGCTATTTTGTTTTCAGCCCCACAGCACTGATTGAGCCAGACCTTGTTTACAGTTTATTCATCAGAACTTTTGAAACCAAGACACCAAGGTTCACACACAACTGAAGCAGTACAACACTCACAACTACATCCCAGGAATCTTGCCTTCCACACATACATTAGATCTTCAAATCAAGCATCCTGCTTGCCACGAGAGGTAATAGAAATCATCCATAGCAGGAAATGCCCTATTAACATGGCTGCTCATACATGAGTTGATTTTCCAGCTGACAAACTTGTTCATATTACTATGTATAGGAAGAATGGAGAGAATTGAGGATATTCAGGGACATGAGTGGCTATCTAAGAGATATTGGCTTCAGTCCTATGTCCTGTACTAGTGTAGCAAGGCATGCTGTCTGCTTGGTATTTCAATTGTCTCTCCCAAAACAACAGGAATTGTGAAATTTGTCTGGCATTGTGAAGTTCTTTGGAAGCTGAAATGAAAAAATATCATACAAAGAAGACCAATGTTTTCAGTTAGGAAGCATTTCCAAGAAATAAATGCACTCACTTTGTAGATGGGAAATACATATTTTAAATCAGACAATGCACTCATACAGTCCTGGATTTCCCTACCACTCGGACAACTTGTCTAATCTACAGATGAACAGCTTTATCCATAGTATTATTACTTAAATTGAATTCTGGGAATTGGAAAAGAGAGCTTCACTGAAACTATTATTTCAGGAAAGATACTGGTTTCAGAAAATAAGTTTTTTTGTCTCCTTGACTTTTGACTCTTTCATTACCTTTACACTCAAAATGAGCAAAGAAATCCCAACAAACCTTACTCCATTCTATAGCAAGAACAAGAGAGTAATTTCTAATGATGACAAGGGAAAATGGCTATTCTGAGAAGGGAGATACCAAAGTTTAAGTAAAACAATACTAACAATAACACTAAAATCAGTCCAAGACACCTGGAAGGTTTTGATTGCATCCTGATTTGGTTTATAAGAAGCATTTTTCTGAAAATATTTAAGTAGAGCATTTTATTTAGAACTGTACTTCAAAAGCGAAAGGAAAAAAAAGTTTTGATGAAAGCAGCTGGTTTTCAAGAACAAGCTATCAAATTTATCAGTAAGAGAACTTCCCAATCACATCTACACATCTTGGAATCCCTTCATGTCCACTTCAAAAACTTAAACATACACAAGAACCAAAGCAGAGATAGCTCCAAACTGCTGCTGCCCAGATTTCAAAGCATGTACCTCTTCAGAAGAGATGTGCAGGGAATGTGTCCCCAGCTTCTGCCGAGCCAGAGCATTCCATGATTGTCTGTGTGCTTTCCCCTCAGAAACACCACCACAATGCTGAAAGGTAGGGAACTATTGACCTTGCTGATATAAACTTTAGTTCATGTCTGCACTGTTAATATGTGTTTTCTTCAGCTCAGAGAGACTGTAGCATCTTAAATCAGATATTTTGCTCTCTGAAGAAGAGAGATAAGACTGAAGAAACAACGTGCTTGCACTGCATCAAGATTTTTAGTTTTTGTTTTCAAACTTGAGTATCCATTCTCTTACTCTAAATCACCAAGCACATCATCAAATAAAGAAGAAAAGCAGAACAGCAAAGTAAAAATGAATTAATGACTACAACAATATTTTATGTAAAAGAAACCCAAGTCTCAGCAGAGGGCTGGAGAACTCAAAAGTGTTGTTTTCTGTTCTGCAACCTTCCTTGCCACTGAAATAACACACCTATACAGGAAAAAGTATTTCAGGACAGTAGAGGCAATAGTGATTTAGTTGTCCAAAGAAATACAAAGAAATTATGAATAACTACTAAGGAACAAGGAGTAATTAAAATAAATCCTCTGCTTTTCAAAACAGATAAGACAGTAATGAGGAAATATATCTAGATTATTCTTGACCAAGCAGCCACTTAAAGAAGAACACAACAGCAGAATTTTTAAAGAGAAAGGAATGCAGCCAGAAGAGCTAGTGAAAAACCATGAGTTCCTAGAATTATTAAATCCTCAGGAAAACAAAGAAGAAAAGTCAATGATAATAATTTATTCCAGCGAATGATAAAATCTATTATTAGACAAAAAGTAGGGGAATATTAAAGGAAAGCTGAAAAAACATTAGAAAATTTTGTCTAAAAGAAATTTACTTGCAGTCACTAGCAGCTTCTAGGGGATAAAAACTATTTTGTTGTAATTAAAAAAAAAAAAATAGGAGAAATGCTCTCATGCAAATGACAGATGAGTGGCCTATCCTCATCAAAGAACATGGTAATATCAAAAAGGATAAAGAGAAATCAAGCACAAATTGAACAAACACACTTCTTGGGAATGAATTAAGAATACAAAAGTGAACCCAGAGGAAAGAGATCAAAACAATATTACAAAAGATGCCTTTACATATGCACATGCATTGCTCTTAGCAAAATTCACAGGACAACTCTCCTGCTAATATTCCATTATGGAGAGATAAACACAAGTCAAGTATCCCAACTTAGATATATAACCCAGTAGAGCAAATTTCTTCAAAGCAATCAAAGTACACAGGAACCAGAGCTAAGAACAGCCTCAAAACAATATCATGTTTTTCCACAGCTGATCTTACTCAAGACAGAAAAAGCACTATCAACAACAGTGCAATTTGTCTGCTCCAAAAATCAATAGTGCTCATATTTATCTTCCCACATACAAGCTGCCCAGCTCTTCTCTGCTACAAAGTGAGGTACATGGAGTGAAATACAGAAAAAAAAGCAACACTGCCCAGTTTCACCAGACGCATCTCTAGATGAGAATTTAACTGTGCTGAACACTAATACATCTTTATGCTTTCTGTGAAACTTCTGTCTCAGGGGAATAGGATATAGCAAGGATCCTCCACACAATGTCCTAGTTTAAGGGCTTGGTGGCTGATGGGGAATAAGTGATAGCCAAGGTCCTGGCTGAGGGACAGTCTGATTGACAGACTACTTTATTGCAGAATGTGAAACTCAGCCTGGAAACAGATTACGGGACTCAGACACACTATCACTAACAAGGAAAATCTCATCTATGGCCCTAACCAAGCAAAAACAACTGGAGATGATAGAAAAAAAAGGTACCTAAATGGGGACACACATATCCACTGCAGAACATTGCTACAAAGTATTGACTTAAATCAAGTTCTTTGTCTAAAATAAGCCAACAATAGCTCTGAGATTTTTCTATCACACTGTTTCAGTGTGCACTTTGTCTATTATTACTAAGAATTAAAGCCTACTCTTTTGTCAAGGTCAATGCTGGCATATGTATCTGGATACCTCAGCTCTTTCTAAAGCTATTAACCACAGGCATTCAACACTGCAGACATCCAAATTCTTCTCTCTCTCTTCTTGTAAAAAGGGCTTGTGATATAATTGATACCAATTCTAGGAAGCAGAGAAGCAAAACAAATGTTTTCATTGTGGTGTTTGTGAATTCATTCGCAGTAAGTGCATCATGTCACTATGAAGATGTCCATGAGGGCTTTTATAGCAAGAAACAGCAGTCCATTTTAGATTGATTGCTTGGGAGGAATATCTTTAACAACACTGACCTGAGAGTGCCTTAAATGAGGCAGAAACAATGCATCCCATATTAGGTTCTGTATGTGAACCATCAATGTCAAACACTTCTCTACAGTCGATATTCACTTCAGAGTTGAAAGGCTTAATTACATAGAAGGCTATTGTATTTTGTGTTTGAACTAAAGAAAAAACATCCATCAGATTTGTTCTAACCACACCATTACAGACTGGGCTAATAGAAAGACAGTATCAACAATATGTTCTTACAGATGTACAATAAGGAACAGGACTAGGCTAAGGATTTCTTTCCTGTTAACCCAGATGACCAATAAGGAGATACCTGTGTGACTTCCCTGCTGGCCAAGTGCAGCTTATATTTGCACCAGGTTTCAGTCAGCAAAAGAGGTTATTATAGCTTCTATTTTCATAGGACTTATATTTCAATAGGATTATATATCCAAGTAATATTCACAGCCCCCACATTGGAACTGGTCTCACAGATGCAACTCTCACTGCAGTTAATGGAAACCTCATCTGTACAATTGTACCAATGTAACCAATTAAAGAATTTGATTTCCAATGCAAGATTTCATTGGGTTGTTTTGGTAGTGCTTAGTTGATAAGACTGTGGTACCCCTAGTAGTTCTGTGTATTTGAACAGACTTATTAAAAGAAATAGGGAGGGTACCACAGTTAGCTTTATAATAAACAGACTGCTAAAATTCTGTTTCAGTAGCAAGAAGCAGCATGTCTATTCATACAGGTACTTTGTATTCTACTAATCTAGAAGATTAGTGGGCACACATCAAAATAAAGCAGAATCAGTCTTCAGACGAGCAAGTAAAAATTGAATTTCATTGTGTCCCCATCAAATCTCTGGATCTGTATCTCCAGATCTCTTGATAAAGCCTTTACATCACAATAAACGCAAGAGAAGGCAAGGAAAGAAAAAAATTGGATGAGCCATATATCTTTGAATAAAAAAAAATCAATCTTACAGGCAAAGTTTAGAATTTTTTTCAGCTGCTGTCAAAGAAAGGACAATGCAAGGTTACATTGGTTTGGATGGTTTCTTTAGATTGCCTGCAACAGGATGTTTTGATTGTCTCCATTCTCAGCAGATGTTGAGGTCATAATGATTTATCAGACCTCACAGCAGCTTTTTTTTGCACACTTGCAGGAATGCACATCCCACTGTAGCCAGACAGCTCCCCATGACAATTCCAGGGCCTTGCAGCTCCCACTGCTCTCCCCACTGATTTGCAGACCAAGACATTGCACTGCCTGGGTCTGACGCAGCAGCCACATGAGCGATAGAAAGATAGCTCCCTTCTCTAATCATACATGAGAGAGAACATCAGCTATGGGACCTAGGGAGCTAAAAAGTAATTAACCGATGAACAGAATTCATATTTGAGAAAACCTCATGCCAAGAACAGAACTGACCTGGGGATCTTCACTCCACCCTCTGTTCTGCACCACAAAGTCTAGAATTTTAAGGTGCCTCAGACTGCTAGCAGTGGAAATTATCTGTGCATATCACAGTGAAGCATGGATTCAACAACAGTGGTCTTTTGCCTTTCACAATATTATGTAGGACAAGGCAGTATCATATCACTCTATCAAAGTACTGCACTGCAGATAGGTTTTGTCCCAGCTTAACATTCTGCTATTTGATCTTCCAAAAACATAGCATTCTGAATTCCTCCACTATGAAATTTTACAATCAAGAGATTAACAACTTGTAACTGTATTTCCTGAAGTAATAAATTAATGAAAGCAAACTCATACATCTTATTTCTGGCAGGTTTTGTTGATTTTTTTTCTTTTTGTAGGGGGAGTTTTTTGTTTGTTTGCTTGATTGGTTTTATTTGTTTGTTTTAACATTTGTGCAGGGGAAATATTTTGGTTAGACAGAAAACAGCCATTGAAATTTCTGGATTATCTGAAAGTTGGGAATTCCAACAGTAGCAAATAAACTAATTTATTTCTAGTTCTTTTCCTTCAACAGCTAGTAGTAGACTGATTTACTGACAAAAATAGATATTTTTCCCCACAGTCTAATACAAAATAAATCAGTTCCCTTTACAATGCAGTGCACGGATTTTAATATATTGCTGTTGAGACAGAGGGCACCTGCAAATGAACCAGATGTTGTTAGATCATGAAGATGACTGAGCAATATACTTTTGCACACTTCTCATTTATCTGTAAGCAGTCTGACAGAACATCTGGTGCTGGGAATTCATCAGCTATTCTTCACCAATATGCTTTCTAACAGACTGGTCTGGGGTGACTGTGAATCCTGGTCATATTTCCTTGGATTCCAGGGAAATCACAGTATGTAAGCAGAGTATAAAGGAGGAGAAATAAGGCATGGATGTGAACAACATAAAAAGAACATAAACAAACAAATAAACAGAATAAAATTTGTTGGAAACAGGGAAGAGGTACATAAAATAAAAATAAATTTGATGTATTTTAACATCAGAAAATGTGAGCTGATATGAAAATATGCAACATCATTATATATATAATATTATATATATTTTGGGAAAATAAAGTTCCACAAACATCATTATAGAAGCATCTACATTATTACAGATTTGGGATATGCAGGTACTTTTATCTCTGCAAAACCTTTAATACTACAGTCTATTCTGACACCCTTGCAATTGCAGTTAGGCCAGCACCTTTTCCACCTCTGCAAAGTATGGGCAAAAAAACAGGAGACAAATCTCATGTCAAGTATGATCATCTGCTTGAGCAACGAATTCCTTTCTTTTCTACTTAATCCTTAAATAAAACATAATAGCTACCACACTTGAGCCTATACTTGCTTTTCACTGAAAGAGCAGCTTTACAGTTTCTCCAATCATTTGGGAAATTGCTCAGCACAATTCTAAGGCTTTGCTACAGGGACCTCACTCACAGGGCTCTTCCTGTACAACTGAAGAGCTCATTTCTAATTGTTAATCCTCTCTAGAAATTCATCACTCTGGTTCAATTTTCCCTCTCACAGGAATTTAGAATTTCAATGCTGCAAGTAACTTATATTCCTGCATCAAGAGTTGCCCCCCAGATAACCAGCACTTGCACTGCCTAACAAGAATATTTTTTTTAAAACACAGGTAGCCCAGAACAGAAACAGTGGGCACAGACCTTAAACCTGAAAATGTCACATAACATCATGTCAGTTGCTGCAGAGATTTGCCTAGTCCATGTGCTGGTAGGAAAAACAATAGAACTGCAAAAAAAAAAAAAACCACCCAACCCCAAAAACATGAAAATGTCTAAATGTCCTCTATAGTAGAGTTGTAAAATTCCAATATTGTAAGTTTATGCAGCCTTAAGTCTATTTGTTAGCAAAAGTATCTTCCTTCTGGCTCTGGATCCAATTGTATATTTTTTGGATTCTAGTTCCAGCCCAATTTTTTTCCCTCCACAAAAAGTTTGACACTATTCTAGGATAAATATCTTGGGGAAATATGGCACATGGATTAACCTTTCCACTTTTGCTAGTGAAGTACCAGCTTCAGGGATCTCTGTTGTGTTGAGTCAAATGGCATTCTACTGTTTTCTGAAGGGTTTGCAATAAAAATTGTGAATGCACAGGAGATAAGTCAGACCTGCCAGTGCTGGTAGACCTGGAAGACCTAGGATGATCTTTTCTTCCCTGGACAGAGTGCTATACATGTTTTTACTTTCTGTCCTTCTCATGTTTGGCACCATAGTAAATTGTGTCCTTTCTGAGTGCCACAGAATCACAGGTTGGGTAAAGCTGGAAGGGACCTCTGGAAATCATCTGGTCCAAGAGATGTGGATACAAACTAAAATATAGGAGGTTCCCTCTGAACAGCAGGAACCATATTTTTACTGTGAGGGAGACTCAGCACTGAAATAATTTGCTCACAGTGGTTATGGAGTCTCCTTGAAGGCATTCAAAAACTCTTTGTTCTTGGTGCTGGGTAACCAGGACCAAGCTGATTCACTTTCTTCTACATGCCCATTGACTTGCAGCATTTCTAGACCATTTCTAGACCAATCTGAGAGCAATTTCTTCAGCTTCATTAGGCATGGATGACTTTGTTTGATCATTAATATATGCCTTCACACCTTGTCATTTATTTTTGCTACAATGATGAACTAAGAAAATAAGCTGTCCTTATGCATTTTAATGTAAGTTGGGATGTTCTGACATCTGGCCAAACAAAAGTCTATCTAAGCTTTCTTGCTATTACAGAAAAGACTTTTGTAACACTGTGTTTCAGCCTTCCCTGACATTTTGTATTTATTGTTCTAAAAAAATTATTCAACTATATGCCATTTTTTTGCTTCTCTTTATGGCAATAAAAATACAAGAATATTTGGATTGTATGAAGCTCTTCCACTATTTGTTCCACATTATTATAGATGGGTACCAGCTCACAACACATCTTTTTGATTCTTCAGGTTACTCTCCTAACCAGAAAGAAAAGTTAAATTGACTTTTAAAATCAGGTAGAATCAAATTTTGAAGAAGGAAGGTGACAGCATATGTTTGATGTTGCTGGTGGTTCATAAGCATCCAAACTCTATTGAACACAAGAGAAGAAGATTGTTTCCTGGCCTATAGCAAGCATCTTTCCAGCAGTCTTTTAACCCATTCTCCATATTTCTAAATTTAGACTGATTCTATCTTCCAGCCTGCTCCAACATGTCCTTCTTCCACCTCAGTGTGTAGGACACACACCAAATATCCTTCACAGTGATTATGCTAACTACTGAATGCCATTACAACTTCTTTACTAGATAAAGTATGTGTGAACTGTCTTCCATAGAAATTTTGCATGAAAAGAAACGATTTAGTAATGTGTGTCTTTTAATCTTGTGCACTTTATTATTTATACAGCAAAACACTGTATAAAAAGAAGTTAACAGACACGGTTCTAATTCCTTTGGCTTTTCAAATAAGCATTTTTTATTGACTGAATGATATTTTTGAAGCACAACATTACAATTTGAAATCTTTTTTACCCCATGACCTTACAAGCAAAATGCCAGGTGTTTCCAGGAGGTATCAAACAAGTTTTCAGTTTTCAGCAGAACTCTATGTTGTTGAACAAAATGGGTGCTGTACTTCATGCAAAATATCAAATATGAGAGAAGCAATGACTCAAGTAAGGAGTTCAGTGATAAACTTGGCATATTATCAATCATTCCACCTAGAGTGTTTGTCTGTTAGAATGACTTCTTCCATCAAGCAGCCCAAAGTGCGATAATCCAGCTGATTGATGCTAACAGCCTGTTCAAAAGAAACGACAGCTACTTCACACTTCATACCTTCTAAAGCACAGAAGTCTCAGCTTCATAAGGATGTGGTGCAGCAGAACTTGACTTTGAATATTGGAATTCATGATGAGATTGATATGTCGTCTGGGAATGTCTGTCAGCTTTATCTGGAGCTTCAGATTTTGATGAAGTTCAATGACAGTTGATTTGACTGAGCAAGCTCAGTTTCACCTATGCCTGTATTTCAGTTTTTCATATGCATGAATCTGGGAACATTCCATTCTTGGAATAAAGACTGTCATCTATCCTCTGTATATCTTCCAGGACACCTCTTTACATGTCTGGGATATATAGTCACTGAATTTTCCACATGGCACTGTAGAAGGGATATAGATTACCTGAAGAAGGTTCAGAGATCAGGGATAGTAAAAGACAACCAAGATTTACTAGAAGAAAGAAAAATATGGAATTGTTTTCTTTAGAGAGTCAGGACTAGTGAGATGTTTATTGTTGTTTTCAAATATTTAAGAGGTAGCCATGTGATGATAAAGGGGATAAACACCTTCTATGCCTACCATGAGTAACAACAATATTAGTGTTTTCAATTAAAACAGCAGAGCTTTGCTACCGCTACAAACAACATGGTCCAGCACTGGAAAATAAAAGCTTTCTTGTAATTAGAACAATGAAGAACAGGAATGTTGTCAATCAAAGTCAGAACCTCCACCCCAGAAGACTTTAAGCATTTGTTGGATAGGCAGCTTTCAGTAATGAAATCCATTTCATGTGCATCTACTTTATGATCTCATGTACATCTTCATATATACTTTCATGCATGGTGTCCTTTGTCTGTGCTCTGTTGCACTTTATTTTCTATGATCAAATCCCCTCTTTAAGTCAGGTTCAGAGAATTTTTTCAGGCAGCCCAATCTACTCCAGAAGGCACTTAGCTATCTGTCTATCACTTTTGATGCACTTCTAACTTTAAAATTTTCAGATAATGCAAAGAGCATTTCAGTTGAAGATTCATTGTTTGATGTTTAAGCCATGGATTTTTCTATGGCTCTGAAATGCAATTGCAGCCTCTTCAATATATGCCATTTATTCTTTCTCGACATTTCCATTGATTGTGTAGAAAAAGATAGCTTTGGAGTTGCAGCTAATGACTCTATTTTGCTACATAGATACAAAATCTAGGAGGGATTGTGTGATAAGTGGATTTTAGCACTGTTTATTAGTGTCAGGCTACAGAATTTTGATTATGCCTATTTTATTTCTTATCTTTCTTGCCAGATTTTTTTGCTGCACAAGATTCAAATATATCTCTACTGAAAGTCTTATGAGAGAGAATACTGATAGAAAATTAAATAACAGTTTATGGACTTTTCTGATATAAAAATCCCAAGCTGCCAAGATTCATCTGAATCAGTTCTGGGAAAAGAGCAAGGCGGCAATAATATAATATTTTTCTAGTTCACTTGGTGATTTATCTCATTAGCAAAACAATTTGCTCTAGACCCTGGAATGATGATTGCAAAGTACAATCAGCTTGCTGTCATAGTTTAATCCCAGTCAGCAACTAATTCCCACACAACTGCTCCCTCACTTGCCCCTCTTGAGATGGAGGAGAAAATCCAAAAAGTCAAAGCGAGTAAACCCATGGGTTGAGATAAAGGCAGTTTAACAGGTGAAGTAAAAGATGTACACACAAGCAAAGCAAAACAAGAATTCATTCCCCATTTCCCAAGGGCAGGCAGGTGTTCAGCCATCTCCAGAACAGCAGGGGTCCATCACAGTAACAGTGACTTTGGAAGAAAAATCATCATTCCAAACATCTCCCCCTTTCCTTCTTCTCTTCCCAGATTTATCTGTGAGCATGGCACCTTATGGTATGGAATATCCATTGGGTCAGTTGGAGTCAGCTGTTCCAGCTGTTCCCTCCTGACTCCTTGTACACACCCAATCTCCCATGGGTTGGGCTGAGGAGCAGAAAATAAAGTGCTGCTCAGCAATAACAAAAACATCCCTGTCTTATCAATGCTGTTTCCAGCACAAATCCAAAACACAAGCCCCATAGCAGATACTATGAAGAAAATCAACCCTATCCCAGCCAAAACCAGTACAACCACTAGGTCTATCACTCTTCACTGATGTAAGTTAAACTGTCATTTTGCTGAAGGGCAGAAGAATGCTCCATTTCAGAAGAGCAAGTTTTCTGCAGTACCTTACATACCTTATTAGAATCTCTCAGTCTACATATCTTTCAAAATTTTTCCTTATGCTTAACCTCTCTTTTTACCACTGGAAGCCATGTACAATTCTCGGCTCTTCATGTTCCGGTGGAAGTACAGAGAAATTTTAACCTACATAAGCTCCATTCTTTTCCCAACTCTTCTGAATATTTGAGAAACTTTAAAGATGTAAGAAAAGGGCATTAGCACAATTTTTAACACTAAACAGTGAACTTGGAACAAACATCTAAATGTCCCACATGATAAAAAAACCCACACGAGATCCGGCTCCAAGTACATAACAATATATGCAAGTAATTTAAGAGTCATTGTATATTCTTCTGCTAAAATGCAGATTATCCAAGGATTGATTTTCCAGAGCAAGCAGCTCTACAGGACACGTTTTCTGAATGATCAATATATTATTGCTTATACAGTAAGTGATGAACCTTGGCTGCTCCATAGAGCATTGTCTTCCCTGCATCCTAACACAAAGAAGGGCCACGAGCAGTGGATATTTGTGACTCAAACACAATCTACAGTGGCAATGCCATAATCATATTCTCCCTAGTGGCTGGAATATTCCTGGATGTGTCTGTCACAGGGGACTGAAAATATACCTCAGGATATGCTCTTTACTAAGAGCACACTCTTCTTCCCTTTTCCTGGCACATTTCACTGGCTTCTGACATTGAAATCATGAAGCAGAACTGAAGGAAGAGCTCTGAAGGAAGGATGTCTCTGCCTAGTAATTTTCTTTCCCCTCAGAAGCCACATAAAGTTAGGTCGCCTGCCCTTAAAAGCCTACAAAGAAGGAGATGATGCTTAGAGTGTGAGGAATCTCTTCCTGTTTTTTCATGCAGGAGTGAACTAATTAGGCTGTGTAAGAACAACTATACCAGGTGAACTCAAAGGTCCTTTTAGTCTAGAATTTTATCTCCAACAGCTATAAACACAAGAGCGCAGTAACAAGAAACACACTGTAGTACTAAAGTAATTCTTTAAACTACAGTCACTGGCTTAAAGAATTTTGGCTTAGGAAATAACTGAGCCAGAGTTGCTTAATAGTTTGGGGTTTTTTTTGGTAATGCACAACCTAAGACTCAGTTGCATGAGTGTAGATAGTCTTCAGTCTACTGAAGTTATTATTGAAACAGCCTCAGAGTTAATTCAAGACTCAGTGTTGCAGTTTATGTTGTAATGATTATCACTTGAAATGCTTCAAAGGTGTTCGATTAAGGTTCAGATTTTATATCCCATTACACCTGTCTCCACCACTGTCACGTTGCTGCTGTGGCTTTTAATAAACTTCAATATGCACTGAATTGGGCTCAGGAAAACATTCAAGTTGTAACTTTTGGGAATTGCTGCCAGGAGTAAATCAAAAATTAATTAAAAGTATTTTAGAGTAGGATTTTCTTCCTTCCACTATTTAAAAAAGTATGCATTCCTTTTTTTTTTTTCCTCCAAAATGCTTGTCTAAAATTGGTGACTTTGCTTTAGGAATGTTTTCATTTTCAAGTGGGCAAAAATTATTTTGTAAAAAAAAGTAAAAAATTGGAAAATCATTATTTCAAAAAAGAAACTCTTGCAAAAGTTATGTGTTCTTTCTCTAATGTCTTGAAAGAAAAACATTTTCTTCTTGAGAAAGAGAAAAATATTATCTTGTTCCTGTCCAGATTTTTTTCATATATTGCTTTCTAATTCAAACCATATGCAAAGAGAAAAAAACCAACATTGTTTTCTTTGTTTAATGTAACACGTATAATGACAAGAATTGTTAATGAAATAATTATATGCCAATATAACAGGTGTTAAAAGTAAGAAAAAACATGTTACATTTTTAAAAATTATTGCTTGCCTAAAAAATCATTCTTTAATTAACATTGACCTAACACCTTCATTTTACAGATGCATATTTGCCATTTTCTTCTTTATTTTGATTTGCCTGATTAGTCTCTGCCTCAGGTAAAAATTAACCACATTAAATGGCTGTGTTCTGCCATGAGTAAGAAGCTAGGAATATATCAAATGGATTAGATGATGCAGCAGACTAATACTTTCTGTAACTTCAATATAAAGATTTTGGAGCATCTCTGCACCACACTCTGAAGATAGTAAAATAATATCACAGAGTTTTGCTTGTTAGGTAGTGGATAGACAGCTGAAGTAACTAAGGAGACAATAACATGGAATAATCTATTTAGTACAATTGGCCTGTTGTTAATGTATCTGACGTATTTCCTCGATGTGAAAAAATTTTGATGCAGTGGAGATAACAAAGATATTCATTCATTTTCAGATATGCATTTACAATGTCTGAAGACCTCTGAATAGAGACATAGCTTAGAGAGGCAACTGCATAAATTACCAATTTACTTAGACAGCCAAAAGACAAATTTAAAAAAAAAAAAAAGAAAAAAAGAAATACTCAAGTTACTCACTTTGAAAAATATCCAAGTGAATGAAACACCTGAGCAAATTTTGGAATGCTGTGGGCTGAGAGCTGGTAACCAAGCCAAGTTATGAGGTGGTTTCAGCAGTAATTCTATGTTTTGTTTCTTCCTCTCCTAGCATGGCTCCCCTTGGATGGCTTCAGTTAACAAGCTCTGATTTTAGACTTTAGAAAGAAAGATAGAAGATCAAAGAATAAGGATATTTTAATTTTAGTTGCTTAAAAAATACTGAAATCATTGTTAAAGGGTAAGGACACGAATACTATGTTAACTAGAGCTATAAGAAACAGCTTTAGAATAAAAACCTTCTTAGTCTTCTAGTCCTGGAATACCCAAGAACTTCTTTAACTTTAAGGTGGTACATCAAGAGGAAAAAAAAGTACATTTTTAGGGCTCCAGAGAGGAAATAAAAGTCACATGTCTTTGCAAAGCTTCAGCTGTTTTGATTAGAGGAAGAATTATTTCTAAGGAAGCTATTAGCTCCAGGAGTTTAAAAATGCTATTTTAAGATACAGAAATAAAGCAGTTGCACCTCAGTGAGCTTTGGCACTTGATTTCTGGCCGCGTTTAAAGGGATGCAGAGGGGTTAATTGGTTTTCTGCAAAAATGCAGAAGGATATGCTGACAAATCCAAGTATTATTTTGAAGACCAGATAAGGAAATACACAAGCACACACACAGTTTGTGGAAGCACTGTCAGCTAAACCAACATGCATTTAAGTTGCGCATTCACAAGATGCCTAAAACCCTGTAAAAACCATACGAACCTTAGAGGAGGAAAAGGCAGCCTGATGACAGTGTCGTGCTCATTTTATGGGTACACTGAAGGGAAAACTGGGATCGTCCTCCAAAGAAAGCTTGGAAGAGCGTGAAAGGTTTCTATGATATTCTAAGAGAAATGTAAAGGGGGAAACAGCTACTTCTAGCATTTTTTACAGGTTTGCCATTTTGCAGCAGATACCTGGGAGGAGAGCCTCCAAGCCTCAGTGACTATGGAGCTGTTTCAGACTGAAGACTTTGGGGTTAAGAAGTTTGTCAGTGCTGGTTTTCACTTGTGGATCATGTCAGTCCTAGACCAACCATGTGAACGGGGTTCAGGACAAAACAGCTCTAACTGCAGCTGTGAAAAACCTTCTGAGGGGACAGTGAATGTGCAGCAAGTCTGCTGACTTTCTGTGCATGCAAGATTTCTGCACCAGGCTCCAAAAGAACCACAAGCCTCCCTAGCACTGTTGGCCTCACTGCCAGTTTGTCATTGCAGAGGCAGGTTCATCCAGATATATACATACTAAGGATACAATATCTGATATTTTTGCCACATTGAAAGGAGAACAAAGGGCAACGTCAATGGTGGCTTATCTCTCCCACAAGAACTGAGACCGTGACAGGATCCTTGGCATTGTAGTAACAGGAAGAGCACACAGTGCATCACTCTGACACTCAAGTCCAATAAGCATATCTTTCTTGGGTTTATCTAAGTTCATTGCCAGTTCTGCTCTCTGCACTTCTGTGAGCTCGTCACTTCATATTGGCACTGTTTTTCTATCCACCCTGTCTGACGCCATCCATCAAACGTGCAACAGAGACACTTCTTGTTTTCAAGTCTTTCCTTTACACTCATTCTAAACCCAGCAAGGGGCAGCCAGGCCTCAGGATTCCTGCTTCAAATTATACAGTTTACTTCAAATAAGCTGGCACTAAAGTTCTGAACATGCCCTTCAGCGACAGACATTGCTGCAGAAAGGACTGCACCCATTTCAAACTGTGAGTGAAAACAGATTTCAGATGCTTGGTCTCTCATGAACAAAATCATCATCATTTATAGTCCCCTGGCACAGCTGAGTCAATGTGTATAGCTGAGTGCTAGAGATGCACCAGGACAGATTATGGCACTTGACTAGGGTTAAAGAAATGGAACCCAACCATCTGATACCAAGATAGGCTTTTAAAAAGTGTTAACCAAAAAATAATACATTTAATTAGACTGCTCAGAGTGAAAACCTAAGGAGTGAAGGCACTGGTTGAAATGATCTAAAATTAAAGCACTGAGTTAACACTTCATTTCTATTTAATTTTTCATGGAAATTTTGCTGAATAGTGAAATTACTTCAAGAGAGAAATAAAAAGAAAGGAAAATAACAGAAGAAAGCAGAAATATAGGCAACAGGTAAATCCACAGTCTGGCCTTCTTAGGGAATCTCATGGATATTTTTTACCCTTCTTTTGGCAAGAAAATATTTTTCTCATTATGCAGGGCAACACTGGCACTTTACTGTCCCAAATTTCTTACCAGTTAGTGTGCCTGACTGCCTAGAGAAGAAAACATGAAGAAAATATTTTAATTAAAAACTAACTCAGGGCAATAACAATTTCTTTCTGTTTCTGCTACCCTTTCTAAAGAGAGGGATATACCACATTTTGCAAAGTCCACAAAGGATCTGCTATTAATTTCAAACAGCTACTATAATGACAAGTATAAATGTCCTGTGAGAAAAGGATGTTGGCAGTATGAAATATTATATTTGAAAATCTTTTTGAGATTGACCTGGCTTTCAGTTAGTGACAGCTTTAATCATAATGGAGGCTTTGTGACAGAGTCTTCAAACTTAAACTACTCATGAGACACATACATTAATCCTGGAGAAAAAAAGGCTATTAGTCCTTCCTTTCAAAAACTTTCAAATCTGACCAAACTCTTATCTATCTTAGGAAAAAACTTCCTAGTGAACCCTAAAAATGGGAAGGATAATCCAGATCATGATTTACAGGAAAATGTGAATTTCCTAATGTAGAGTTCTAATCCCACAAAAAAAATCCAGCTTCTCTGTTAAGAGCAGTGATTTCCCTCCTATTATGCAATTCTACATTTGAAGCAGTATTGCTGTTACAAATGAATTGCTTATTTCTTCCTTAGTGGTTTCACCTTTTGGCCCTCATCTTAACACAGAATTGCAATTTGCAGGTTAAAAATATTGCTGTGGGAAGTTTCATTCAAAATTAAATAAACCACTATTATTTAAAAATCACCCAAGAAAATGTATGCATGTCATATACATAAAAAAATTTTAAACCTGAATAAATATTGTGACATCAAACCACACCATTTTAAAATTTCTTCATATTATCCTAGGGATTTTGCAGCTTCTTTAAAATAAGTCCTAAACAAAAAGATGTAGCTTTACTTTCAGTACAGTTTGAGATTTGTCACTAACTTTAATAAAAGCAAGACTCAAATCTATAAACAGTATTCTAACACAATGAGAGAAGGCAGACATCTAACCATGCAGCTGACTCATCTCAAATAAATGGTATATGATTTAAAAACAAATCATCATCTGTCTTCACACCCTTTCTTGAAAATAATGTAATTTGAAGGAGTTTTATCCAAATATCACTACTCTGGAAATCATCATGAAAACTGTTCTGAAAGCATGACATCAGAATATGTGTCTGAAAGTCCACAGAAATTTTCTATGGAAGATATATTGAGCAGCAGCTTTAAGAACAAGCTTAACATTTAATAGTTGTCTATGAAATGTAAAGGAATACAGACCAGAATGCTAGCAAAAATCCCCAAAATTTAAAAAAAAAAAAAAAAAAAAAAAAAAAAAAAAAAAAAAAAAAAAAGCAGCAACAGTACTACCATAGTACAACACAATTAAGAGATTTAATTCAGCAATGATATTGCACCCCTAATGGTTCAGTGAGTAGGATAGAAAACTGAAAATTCCTGCATGGAGAGGAAACAGGGAGTTCCATTGACTCTCAAAGGAGTTCACATTATCAGGACAAGGAAGGCACGTGAATATACAGAGAATTAAAACCCAAAGGTTGTTGGGGTTTTTCCTGAATAATTTGAAAAATGAATAAAACTTTTCAAAGCTTTTATAAATTCCATGGCACAAATTTTAGCCAGGAAGGAAGTAATTTCTCATCTCCTGATATAGTTTTATGACAGTGTCTTTTACAGGAGCACAGAGCAATGAAAATTGTCACAACCTAGGCAGATCTGCTGACCTAAAATAGAAAGGGATCTCATTTATAAAATAAAGTGCTGTCTGAGTAGCTGTCAGCAATCTGCAGAGACAACTAAGTCACACTGATGAGTGTTGCTGAATGACGGGTAGAAAGAGAATAAATAGGGTGTAGGTAGGGGGAGCTCCGTTGTCTGAGCGAGGCAGGGATGAAGATGGGATATGGTGGCCCCTGCAATAGAAGGAAAAGATGCAATGCCACAGCACATCAGATGATATTCTGATTTGATAGCTCTATGCCTTTCACTTAATTCTCTTTTATTTCATACACAGAGGGATCTCTGGGTCATAGAACTCTAGGGTATGTTTGCAAACCTTGTCATGTGTAAATTAGAAGGCAGATATACACAAGAGCACGGCATTCCTAAAGCACTGATCTTTAACTTTACAGTCGTAATCACACCCTTCAGACCATTGGTCTGTTTGGGGTTTCTGAGCATCACGAAACCCTAGGTCCATGCCAGGTACTCAACTGGGATGTACAGAATGGCACAGAGACCATTGGTGTTTGTGAAACACTGTAATGCTTTCTTTGAGATATCACACAGAGAAAGTACTGCAGTCCCTTAACAAAAATACTATCCAAATTACTTTGGGGAGAAATTCAAGGCAGTGAATCTGACTGCCTAATCTCAGGTTGATCCAGGCTGTTTAACAGCTTTCAATTCTTTCAGCTATGCCCATCTCATTTTCTGCCTCCTCCCTTAGGTCCAAGCAGCCTGTTTTTTTCTAGCTTGATCACTTTCTCCCTTTGCTTTACTGTCTTCTACACAGTAGTAGGAATAGAAATGAGCGGGAAAACAAGACCTGTTTCACTGTAATATTTTTCATTGGAGGATTGCTTTATATGTTTATGTGAATGAAATTGAAATGGGAATGAAATTGAGTGTGTTCTGTTTTATTTTATAGAAAGGTCCTAAAAATAACAGAAGGGATCCTTTTCCAATTGACATAGCAAGTCAGAGCTAGAGATCTCAGGTTCTCAGATGTGAACCTTTACATACCTCATAAAGAATGATTTTCCAAAAGTAGACTCCAATGCTTGTCTGCAAAATCAAATAAACAACAGCAAGGTAAGGTCTTTTGCTTTCCCTCAAATTGAAATATTGCAATAACTGGGCATTTTTAAAAGTCTAACACAGATTTCTATTGCAGTTGTTAATTAACACTCTTCCCCAACATGCATTCCAGTGTGGCATATGAGAAACAGGCAAAGACATAAGACCATATATTTTAACAGATACAGGGGCTGCAAAGACACACGTACTTTCATGTCATCTCAGGAGCAGTACCAACATTGCTCGCTGCAATATAAACAGATAACTTCTGTAATAATAATAAAATTTCAAGATGTTTCTATTCTAAAAAACAAATATGCAAGATGGAATTTCCTTGTGTATAAAATCTGGTTGAAGTAACCACGGAGCTCTTCTGTTACCATGCAGTATGAACATGTCAAAAAGATCCAAGAGTTGCATTTCTTGCACATCCAGCTCCTGAAGCAGTGGGATCGAGACAAGGACCAACAGTCAAACTGAGCTTCAAAAACATTTTTCCTGTTAAAAGTGACTGGCTGATAGCATCATTCTTTACTGATGACTCCATTTACAAAATGAGGAAGTATCCCAGCATCCCAGTAAAATACCAGATAAAGAACTTTGCAAGGGTAATTTACTTAACCAAAAAAAAAAAAAAAAAAAAAAAAAAAAAAAAAAAAAAAAAAAAGAAATCTTCCACCCCCACCCAATGTAGTTGGCGACTTCAACGATTTTTATATTATAAATTTTCCACAGGCAATATAATTCCAAATGCATTTATAAGAAATAACATTACCCTGGTTTTGCATCAAGAGGACTCTGGCAAGAGGGCTCTGCAGTCTGCATTGCTCTTAAGTAATAGGAATATAATGTGTTTGGGTTTTTTTCTGTGTATCTGTGTACTGAAAGTGAAGAAATCTGTAATATAGCTGCTATTAGAGATCTATAAATTATACAATATATATTCTATAATAGCAGATTTTACCACTATTCTAGTCAAATACTAAGTTAAATAAACCAAATTTTTTTATTAAGAATCATTATATTGTTTCACAGCAACAAAGATCAGTTTTACTTTTACTTTCAGCTGGGTGAAATTGCTTTTGTGTTTGTTGATTTCTTTTTGGTTTTTTTAAGGATATTAAGAAGTCTCAAAAGCACTAACAGAAATGAACAGTAGCTTAGCTATGCAAGACCCATTATCTGACCTTCAAAACTGGAAACAAAAAGGCACCAACAGCTTGGGGTGTCCATGCTGGTCTCAAAACATCCTGAAGATATAAGGATGTGGCATCTTTTGTTTTAGTGAAGAACTGGCAGTTAATATTCAAAGCAAAAGCTCTAATAGGCGTGTTCTCTTACATTACCTAAACTGAAGGCAAATGATGACCTTGCCTTAGGGCATGAGTAACATTCTTTTTTCCTAAGATGAAAATAAAAATAGTATTGCCAGCTTTACTTTCCATAAGAGAGTGACCAGTAACTGCTGAAAACCTTCCTGGTCTACTTGTGTGAAATAAAGTAGGTCAGGGAAGCAGTCAATGGCAAAGCCTTTCAGAAAAGCCAGCAGCAAATGAAATGTGTGGGAAGGAAAGAAGTGGGCCTGTGATTTCTCATCCGTTCAGCTTTTCAAATGTGTAAGCTGCTGTTTAAGGTAGAACTGAGACAAACAGCTAGTTAGACATCAACTTCATAGATAGGTTTCTTTTGAAGACCAGTTCTCAGATCAAAACCAAGGATAACAAAACTGGAATAGCTGCTCACAGAACTAAGACACATCCTGCCTCAGCCTTTTGTCTTCTCTGTGAAAGAGAGAGGGCATAAGCACAAGGGATCCATGCCAGTGGCCCTCACTTTATGTTCCCTCACAGGTACATCAAGGCGTGGCATCACAGCTTCCTTCCTGCCAACTGACTGGATTTGCTGGCTGCAGCTGGGTGGCCTGAGCTGCATCCCACCACTGTGCTGCTCCTTTCTATCACATCAACAGAGCAAGGGAAGGGCCTGTGGCACTGCACTTCAGCTACACATTTACAGTCCGACAGGATCTTGTTAAAAAGCACAGTGGCCTACTATGAGACATTTTGGTTTCAATACTCTAATACACTTTTCTGTTTGAGCTTATACATGTCTTATTTCCATCAGCCTGGAGTAACCTCAGAGTTGCACTAAAGCCTGAGTCAGGAGCTTGCTGGGGACCAGGATGTCATTGTGGAGAGTGACTGTTTTTTCTATGGAAAAGCAGATCTGCAGATGGCAGGAAACCATCCCATTATTCATTCTCATCACATGGTGACTGAAGTAATAAAAGTTATGTTATTTGGTTTCTTACTTCCTCAGCCTACAAAGTGCAAGATTCCTCAGTTATTATCATGTCCCAACCATGCAAAAAGTTTCATTTTTTCTTTTCCATAGATAAAAGACACAGACCTCCTACTCTGTACCATTCTAGATTAAAAGGCAGTTTTGGGGAAGTTCTAACATTATTTCTTGTAATCCACTCAGCTATGCATCTTTTCCTTTTGGATTTAAGCTTCATTTGAAGGATGGCTTCTTTTTTTTTTTTTTTTTTTTTTTTTCCTTTTAAGGATAAAAGGTGTTCAAAGATAAATAAATAAAAAAAATCCTCTTAGAAAAATACTGTCAAGGCTGACCAAAGTCCAATTAGAGAGAGAGCAATTTGTTGCCCTTCCTTGAATCCGGAGAAATTAGACTAATATAGAGAGATTTTCTCTGGAAAGATGCAAATGTCATTTAGTCACCAGGTCTCATTTTGTTTAGTCTCATCTTTGTTCTGTATGATACTTCCCAGGCTGCTCACTCAAATTATCCAGTGGAGCAGCTTATCCAGTGCAGCAGCAAGAGTATTAAAATTCTGGGGATTTCTATGTCCCCTAAACCCTGCCAGCTCAGAAAACCTCCCAGCACACAGGCAAAATAAAAGCCAAATGCAAAGCACACATCTGTGGGCTCTCAGGAAAAATCAGTTTCCCCTGTTGCTATTCTTGTGTCCTCCTTGGACAGTAATTTCTAAATTAAGTAGCCACTACATGAAAATTAAAACCAGTTCTAAGAGCTACAGAAAACAATAAGCTTAAGTGATACTGCTTATAGAGTGAATGCTATAGTGTTAGCAACCCAGAGTACCTGGGATCTCTCTTGCTTCTGTCTAGATAAACTCTGTGATCTTGGACATGTCCCTGCCCATTCTGGTGACAGCTCTTCCACATTATTTAGACAGCAAATCTTCTAGCAAAGTCCTATCCCATTACAAATTTGCACGGAGTCCAGTCCAGCAGAGTTACGTCTCTGCAAAATGCTGGCAATCATCTCTGATTGAAAAAATTAAGCATCTGCTTTCAAAGTACCTAAGTCAGACTTCAACTTTTTTTGCTCCTGAGGATGTGAGAGTGGGACAATCAAGGTATTTTTTTAACAGGGGTGTAAAGCAGTGGAAGACTTGGCTGAAACAAGGAGGTGAGATCGTAGCAGATTACTCACAGGAGGAATCCTCCAAACAAGCTCCAGTGTACTGCCATATCTCGCACACAGTAGGTACGACAGGGAATAAAAGAAGGCATAAGAAGGCAGGAAAGAATGCGTGAGTATCTAAAATTCTGACCAGAGACTGTCAGATTGAATGCATGAGATTTATCAAGTGTCAGTGCAGTCAGTGGGCTGCATGTCACTAGATGCTGTCAAACTGGGGCTATTGTTTTCACAATCTTAGGCCAGTGTAAATAGATGAAATGTGTATCATTGTCTCTCTCCACAAGCTGAGGACCTGACCTGACCTGACCAGACCAGAAAAAGAGCTGTAAGGAGAATGTAACCCTCAAATAATGAATTTATTCCATTTATTTAAATGCATTACATAGGCATACATTTGCACACATATAAGGCCAGATGCCTCACTTTCCCAAATGGTAAATGCTGTAGCTGCACTTACATAAAGCAAGCATAACATAAAGAAATCAGAAGAACCAAACTGCTCAATTTACAGTTGTATTTATTTTTGCTGACTTCCTTGAAAGCAAAGCAGCTCTTGTCAGACTATGGTCTCGGGTCATAGATGTTATATAAATAGGAGCCGAGTATGCGCCAAGCAGTGGGCAGTCTGTGGCTGCCATCTGGTGGGAAAATGTAAAAATTACATAAGGAAATACTCTATCGATCATGCTCTTTAAAACTGCATTTTTAAAGAATATGTGTGTATTTTCAGTTTATTTTATTTCGGGGTTAGTAACATGTACGAGCTATTCCAAGATTCATTATTCACATAAACAAGTTCTCAGGAATTAAATTCTTCTATTCTACCTTTTGCTTCCAGGAATCATCAATTATTGTGTTCTCCCTCCCTGTTCCTCATGTAACTTGTGCTCTGAAGACTAGCCCTAAAAAGACTTGCTACAAAAAGCTCTAAAAAGCAGTTGCATATAGAAGAGCAAGAGATTCTCATATGGTCCTCATCCTTTGTCTAGCAGAACACCAACTCTGCAGGCACATCACTAGATCCTACAGAATCTAAACAGTATTGTCAGACAGTAACAGAAGGTGTTGATTGGTTGTGATGTCCAGGAGGCTCATACTGAAGAAGTCAAGAGCACCAGAAGAGGGGAAGATATGCACATTGTGAGGAAGTCCAGTGACTGAGGTTTAATGCTACTTGGGATGTAATTCTATGAAATTTATGTAGGATAGATTGTTTGCCTTCACTTCCCTATCAAAGCCCTTTCAATTTAGGACTGTTCCATTTACATTTTCAAAATATATTCTCCCCAGCTTCCCTATTTCTATGCTGTCTTTTCAAATAACTTTGGCTTGCTCCAGCAGAAGAACAAGTTGCTATTGGAAGCATTTCTTTTTTAACCACCTTCTGTAGGACTGTCTGAAGGATTCACCCTGGGGTTCAGAATGTAGAACAACATTTCTCAAAGGACTCAGTAAAATACTGTAAGTAAGTCTGACTGCCTTTATTTAAACTTTTCAGGTGAGGGAGAAATGGTTACACATTTTGATAAAGTACTCACAGAAAACCTTCAGTCTAACATGTACGGTTACAGTGCCATATTTTACAGGCATCCCTGCAAACACATAGCACCGTCCCACCTGAGGATGCAGGTGTGCCTCTATAACACAAATTAATAATACAGCACATGAAATCTCATATATGTTCCACACATGAAAACTAATGTAATTTTATTCCAATGATCACATTTATAGATTGGGATGCTAAATGTAGAGAACCTTCCCAGCTCCTTCTTAGCATCAAAGAAATATCCAGTAAATTCTCATCAACTTAGTACATTTTAGTAGTCTTTTAGCAATAAAACCTAAAGTCTGCATCAATTTCACTGACCAACATCAGCTGCTGATGGGACATACTGAACTGATCTCCATACATACCTACTGCCATACATCTTTTCACTTCAGTCTTCCACCATAGAGGTGCCGGAAATGTGTCTGGTTTGCATTTCTCACATCTCTGAAGAGATCTTTCTTGATGCTAATGATATTCAGTAACAAAAAACAGACTAAGATATGAATGGGACCTGATCTCTTGTGCCTGCCATTCACATGGAAAGAAACAAAAAGATAGAAATAGCAGGTCTCCTCAGAGTCACTGTCTTCATTTACCACCTACTTGAAGGTTCAGAGGTGGATGTAATTTTAACTGAACCACAGAGGTGTAGGAATTATTATGTTATCTCTTAATATGAGAAGGAGAAAAGCCATTTACAACTGAAGTAAGTAATCTTGTAGTGAGTGAGGCAAGGAGTGGACCTCATAAAACCAATTTAATTCACCCCAAAAGCTGCAAGAATCTCATTTCAGTCAATTTAGTTTAGTGCTTGTTTCAAGCTGCACTGGAATGATGCATTTTCAACATAAAAAGACTCAGCAGAAGAGGGTTTTCCTTACACTGCTGTGTAGGACAGCCAACATGACTGAATTCTTGAAGTGAATTAATTTCTTCAAACAATATCAAATTCACTGACTGAACAAGGAAAAACAGATGTTAGCATTTCCTTTTCACATAGAGTTTCAGAGAACTGATGACTTCTCTTTAGAGGTCAGGGCAGGAGAATGCATTTTTCCCCTTACACTGCAGGACTTTCACAAGAGGTTTTTTAAGGAGTTGTTTATTTCTTGACTTGCCTTTCTTCAGCTTCTGTCTTTAATCTGAACTCTGTCCTTTGCTCACATTTTTTTCTACAGCTGCTTATCCTTTTATTACTCTACCAATTGCTTTTTTTATCAGGAGGTTGAGTGCACTTCAATTTGTCCTTCACATGGTGACCACAAAAAGTTCAGGAGTCTGATTTATTTGTGTATCATTCCAATTTCATGCCGGTGCAGTTTCTTTTAAAAAGACTAGAGAGTAAAACTACTGTGGTTCAGACCAACTACAGATTTGTATGCAGTACTGAAAATCATTCAAGTATTTAGGTGTCTGTTTGGGGGACAGTTCCCAGGCCACTGGGATATTTCTCAAGGAAAGACAGTGTTTGAAATGTGCAGACAAATGGAGGGGAGGAAAATCCTCCCCAGTTTTTACTGACAGTGGAAATTATGATACACTAAGTGGAACTTTCTCTGGTAGCATTTGATTTTTCTACATGCACATGGTGCATAACTATCTTTGTCAAAACAATTTGTCTTTGCAAAGCAGCAGCTGCCTATACAAAGAATTAGTTAGCTCATCATCTAAAAGAAGACTGTAGACATAAGGAATACTACAGTCTGGCTATGGAATATTGTAGTCTTGTGGCCAGGACACAGGGCTGAGAAATCAGAGAACTTTGTATCTACAACAATGACCTCAGATAAGTCAGAAAGACTCTGCACTTCAGACTCTTTAAGGATTAAAAGAAGTATCGTGCATAAAGTTTTTCAAACAATCCAGGAAAAATGGTGCTATGGCCAAGTATTCTAATTTCTCTGTATAATAAAAGGAATAAAAAGAAATAAAGGAGCATGAAACCTTAAACCACAAAATTATCCTGAAAAGGACAAAGATTGAAATAGACCTTGTAAACTTCTTGAGCAAGTACTTATTTCTTACATCTGACCACAAAAATCCCCCTGAGAATTATTAGCCTCTCATTTCTGAGAAAATAAAATTCACAACAGGAAACTGTTAAAAAAATAAGCTTCATATTTTGCATTACGATGTAATCACACAACAAACACAAATGTCCATAACAGCAGTGTCTATTTTTAACTTGTTTTTAAAAGTTGAAGTCACTATGTCTTGTTCACCAGCAGAATTGAAATGGTTTCCTGCTTCTGTCTATATATACTAAATCTCTTCCAGCTGCAATAGAAAATCTTAAACAATAAGCAGCTAGGGGCAGACAAATAGCCAAAATGCATGCAACAGTGATAATCACAGCAACAAAACTGTTCTGTAAAATTCCAAGAATTCATGCTGCCTAACTGTGACTCACCTTCAATAAAGAGGGTTATTTAACAGGCACTACAATTTAAGTCTGTGCAAATAAGCACAGAAAAAACACCTCTTTTCTTTTGCTCCTGTAGCATGAAAAACCTAAAATATTTGTAGGCTTCAGAGCACTCCAGTGCAGCTTTGAATAAAGCAAAAATGGTGAGGATGCTCATCTTAAGGCAGCTGCAACATGACTAAACTGCAGTTTATTGATTTTTCAGAGGCACATATTTTGATATTAGCTATGTTCTAACATCTGAGAGAATTTCCATGTATACATTATTCTGCTCCATTCTCCTTGTCTTTACACTGACACCCCAGTCTTTGCCACAAGAACAACAAGAAAATATACTTGCCGTACTTCCAATATGGGGAAGATCAGTGTCCTGGGAAGGCAAAAGCTGAACACAGACACAGAAGAATTTCTATATATTTCTGTAAAAACCTGTTCTAAAGCCATAAAATGATTCAAGGCAATTCAGCCATGGTGAATTCTGCAATAACAACAGGCCATTTTTGTTGTCCTGGTGCCATTAACACAGGGCACCTTGAGCTGATTTAACATTCTGATGCCAGAAAAGGGGCAGATACTCCCTGGATCACATTTTGTCACATATGGAGCTTGTCTGACTCCTCCACATACCAATTCAACACCAAAATCCAATAGTAAGCTGAAGCTGATAGCAGTAAATACTCTTCTGTGCCATAGTGATGAAACCTAAAGAATCCATTCATAAGCAGTCCTGTGAGTATGACAATTGGAAGAGAACTGAGTTCCAAAGCCAAGAACAGTAGTAACAGCAAAAGCTCTTCACTCAATATGAAAAGCTCTCAAATCAGCACAGCACCTTCCCTTAGCTTTACATCCCTGCATCTTGCAGCACCAGGGCCCCTGTTACAACTGGTTACAATTACTAATTTCCTCCCCTCTTTGCATGTGTAGCACAGATACTTATGGGCCCTTATGCTAGCTCATGGTACCTTCCTTCTCTCACAGTGTACTACCCCAAAATGTTGTACTATCTGAGAAACCAAACTGCCTTCTGCAAACAGATGGATATTAACCTCTATGACCTTTGTAGGAGTTAGTGTTCCAGCATTTCATTAGGAAGCCCCAGAAGATGAGAGCACAATTATTTTGGACACAGTAACAAGTATCACCATTCAAGACAGAAAGGAGTCAACAAAAGAGTGCACCTGGGCACGTAGTTACCATTGCAAATTCCCTTTCCTATAAGTCATAAAAACTGATTCCCTTGGAGACCTTTAAGAACTGGGAGAGGAGGAAAGAGGATACAAAAAGAGGAAAGGAGGGCAAAATTAGTGAGCCATTACAGTAGAAAAGCAGCCCTGCCCTGCTTCTATTTTTGACAGTCACCAGAGTCACAGTAGAAGGGATCTTATCACAGCAAATACTCCACAGATCTCCAAGCTCCCAGCATAGGGTCAAGGCACAAACCCAACAAACCAGATAATAAACTTGACTACCAAGATTCAAATCAAGGAGGTAAGAGAAACAAGGACAGACTTTTTTAGTAGGGTCTGTTTGGATAGGACAAAAGGAAATGATTTTAAAATAACACGGGTAGATTCAGACCAGATATAAGGAAGAATTTCTTTACAGCGAGGACAGTAAAACACTGGAACAGGTTGCTCAGGAAGGTTGTGGATGTCCCATGCCTGGATAGATTAAGGCCAGGTGGAAAGTGCTCTGAGCAGCCTGGTCTAGTCGAAGATGTCACTGCCCATGGCAGGGGGGATTGGGTGAGGTGGATTTCAAAAGTCTCTTCCAGTCCAAACTATTCTGTGAACCTATGATTCTAGGATTGCTTAATGCTTTAAGTAGTCACAGAAGCAGCATTTTGATTCCTTTATTCAGAGACCTGTAGGAAGAAAAATATTAAACAAGCTCACATTTTCTTTCCAGTACACAGCCAATTGTGGCCTCTTGCAGAATGGGATGCTTCAGAAGCACTGTAGTGACTTGTGAAAACCAAAAGCAGCACGGTTTCTAGGCACCTTCAAAGTTTTATCCATGTACTTTCTAATGCAAATGCAATGAGAAGAGTATATATATTATAGGAAAGGAAAACATGAGTTATAAACCTACTTACTGTTTGCATGCCCTATACGATTACAAAGTGTGAAACTGATATTTTGAATTGTTTGAATATATGAAGCTAGAATAAAGTGTAAGAAAAGGTTTCTAGGTGAAAAGTCTTCTAGGTTTCATTTCATGATTTCTATTGACATTTTACAACAATATATGCAATTTATTTCACTCATAAAGTATAACAATAACTTCTATCCGAAACACTTAAAATTCAATTAGTGATTGTTTTTATAGTCCAATAGAGACTTGGAACTCATTATTTTCTTTCTTTCTTTCTTTTTTTTTTTTTTTTTTTTTAAGGGAATGATTTAATCCTACAGAACCTCTTGGAAAGAGGCAAATGTTTTTATTTTACTATCTTTTCTTCAAAATTTTAACAGAGAAATAAACAGAGAAACACAGACTTTAACATTTACAAAGCAGCCCACATATTAATCCACAAGCAACTCTCTATTAAAATTATGAAGTCATAGGAAAACCTTAGAAGGGACCCCAGAAGGTCAATTCAGACCAACTCCTGCACAAAACAGAGCTAGGATCCAAGTTAGATCAGGTTGCACAGGGCTTTGTCCAGGTGTTTGGAGAAGTTCCAAGATTTTTTTATGCCACTTCTTTGGGAAGCCTGTTCAAGTGCTCCCATGCTGAAGGCCCTGTAATCATGAAACTTCTCCTAGCTTTTTAAAGAAAGTTTGACCCATTTTCTCAGCTTGATAGAACAGTCAATAGCAGGTGATCCCCATCGTGTCTCCTTGCTGGACTCCTCTTGAACCTTGACATAACCACAGCAGAACTCTACACATTTTAGCATCTTTTCATCCACTCTCTCACAGTTAAAACTGTAACAAAGACTGGCAGCTACAAGCAAACACACCTTTATTTGACACATTATAAAGGCTGGCCTAGGATACCACAGTAGTGTTACTTCCACACTAAACTGGCTGCTCCTCCAGTGGGTTGTAAGTGACACAGGCACTTCCACCTTCTTTGTTTTCTGCCCTAAAGAAAAGAATTTGGGACCTCCTAACTCAATCATCTGTCAAAATAGTTTTGTGACCCAGAGTCATGAAAGACTACTGCAAAAACCATCACTGATACAACTTGTCCCCACTCTTGCCTAAATCCCAAATCTAAGTAAACACAGAAGCATACATTTAATAGGTATGGGTAATTAGAATCCTCTCCACAAATATTTCCAAGTGTTATGTGCAGTAAATTACTGTGACAACATTTTACATGCTGAGGGGCTAGCAAAGAGTAGAGTTATCCTGCAGATATATAAAATGAAAGTAACACAGAAGTTGAACTTACTGTATCTGTGTTTGAACACCACCTTTACATACATGCAGGTTCCTTGATACCCTAAATATCCTACCATTAGTTGAAGCTGGACCTAAAGAAAACTGTGTCATGATAAATAAGTGGATAATCTTAACCAAAACACTGCCTAAAATTTGCATCTCAAAACTCAGAACATTTGTTCCTTCAAACAGATGTACTGAAAAAGAAAAATTTTTATACAATCCTTGAATCTCAGAGATAAGAAAAAATATTTCTAGTACTTTGATTAGTAGAAGATTTTTCACAGAAACAGGAGAAGCATTAACTTTTCTTACATTTTAGTGAAACAGTTTTGCCTACGGTGACCTATATGATTCAGTATAGAACAAGCATAACATTTAATGCATTTATACAACTGCCATTTACTCTTGAATAATTTTTTGCTATGACCTTTGGCTGCTGTTATTGTATATTTAAAGTTCATTATTGTATATTTAAAGTTCATAATGTGCTGCCCAAGCTGCAGGCACACAGAAAAAAACATCTCAAAGCAGTAATTCAGAACTTCTAAATGGTGTGGGCAGGTCAGTTAATCTTAGAGTACTAAACAACACCAAACTTTCAACAATATTCCCATCTCAACTTCCTCAATGCTACTTTCCATCTTATTTCACTTAAAAAAGTGTGGCCATGAACCACTGGGATTGATTAAATCCCTCTGGAATATTAATCAAGAGATAAGATATGTTTTTGTTCAGTGCCTAGTCCCATGGTGCTTCATTAACCTAATTTCCAAGTGCTTCAAAAACCAATTAACTGAGCCAGGGGCTCTCCCAAAGATGCCTTATGCCCAAAGGTCCCCTGGCCAAATTAATCTTACTAAGAATACCAGAAGACATGTTCATTCTTCAGCCTACTTAACACTGCCTTGGTTTCATCATCCACCAGGGAATAGCAGAGGAGGCACAAATACAGGCACGTTGTGCAGGTTCAGGATGGGAAGGAAAGCAAACTGCAGGGCAAAAGTAAAACCTTCCACCATGTGCATTTCCAAATTTATGTTCCCTATATATATATCAGTGGAAAGCTGGGCATTCCTGAATGGTTTATACAACTGTCAATAAGCTGATGGCAACTTGCCAGGCATCTGAGTTTGACCTGACAATGTGATGGAGTACCCTGCTCAGAGTATCATCAGCAGGGCTTCTGCACAGCAGGGTCAGACTGCACACAATAGTATAAAGTAGGAGACAGGACCAATATCGCAAACATAGGATTTTGGTGTTCTGTTTTTGTTTTTGTTTTTTTACTGCGTGGCTGGTCATTTGCAGGGTTTATTTGCCTCTTAGAAGATTTTGAAGTATGCTACTGTTGTGTCATTGGTGTATTGCTTTTCGAAGCCAGCACTTCTGCTTTTCCATAGTAGCCCTCTAGTGCTCTTGTATCAAGATTTACTGGTGCAATAGGTTCTGCAGATGAGGCAAGACAAAGTCCAATGTCTGGAATTCATCCTAGGTTCAGGTTTTGCCTGCATCAGCAAGTGACGTGGTTCAGTAGGAGTAGAGTGCACAGCCCTTGCACTGCTCCTGAGTACAGACTGCCTGTACTGTATGTGGACGTAGGTACAACACAACTTCAGACTTTTTGTGTTAAACATCAGCTGCCCCCCTAGCAGGTAACTGAGCAAGGGTTATGAAGATGAAAATCCATACAGAGCCCAGTGAGGTCAACTCTGCAGCCAAAGTTCCACTCTGTTCACAGCCTTAAAGGTAAACTCTCATCCAAAACGTGATGACTGAACTGAATGGAGAGGTTTTTCCAAAATCATACAGTGATAATTGTAAGAGGTGGAAAAAAAGACACCAGCAAAGTCAAAAGTGGACACAGTTTCAGCCTTGTCCTCAGACTGGCAGCTGGGTGCACCCACTCTCTTTGGGGCTGTGCCTCTGTAAAATGGAATAAAACACAGGGAAGGGAGATACATGGTAGTAACCCACCTTCACAGGAGCACATATCTCTCTGAAATCTTCATAGCCTGGCCGAGTGTGTTAGGTATTGGAGTAAAATGTTTCCTAAAATGTATTTTTTAAAACATTGGCTGTTTAATTTCTCCCCCCTCAGATTTGCCCTGCTGGTGTTGCCAGCTCCAGTGTGCCCTGTGGAGGATGGCACGGAATGGCATGGCACAGTATGGGAAATCCATGGCAAACCGAGTGTGGAAGTCACCGCTCTGCATTCTCACTGCCCTTTGTAGTAAATCAAAAGAACTGTGTGCCCAGGTGGCCAGAAGGGCCCATGGCATCCTGGTCTGTGTCAGTAATAGCATGGCCAGCAGGAGTGGGAAGTGATCATCTCCCTGTACCCAATACTGGTGAGGTTGAAGTCTGAAGCCTGTGTACAGGTTTGGACCACTCAATTCAGGAAGAGCATTCCGGTGTCCAGAGAAGGGCAATGAAGCTGGGGAAGGCTCTGGAGCACAAGTGCTGTGAGGAGCAGGTGAGGGACCTGGGGGAGCTGGAGAAAAGGAGGCTCAGGGATGACCTTATCACTCTCTACAAGTGCCGGCAATGAGGCTGCACCAGGTGGGGACCAGCCCCTTCTCCCGGGTACCAAGAAGACAAGAGGGTGTAACCTCCAGCTGTGCCAGGGGACATTCAGCCCGGACATTAAGAAAACTTTCTTTACAGAAATGTGATGAGACCTTGGAATGGGCCCGAGGAGGCGGTGTAGTCACCATCCCTGGAGGCGTTAAAGAAAGGCCTGGACGTGGCACTTGGTGCCATGGTCTTACTGATGTGCCGGTGTTTGGTCACAGGTTGGGCTGGACGATCCCAGAGGTCTTTTCCAGCCTGTGTGGTTCTGTGAACACGGGGCGGCAGGCTGTAGCCGGGCTCCGGCAGAGGGGACGCGGGCAGGGCCCGGGCGGGGCGGCGGGGCCGGGCAGGGCCGGGCGGGGCGACGGGAGGGCCTTACCCCGGGCCGGGCCGGGCGGGGCGAGCAGATCTGGGTGTTCCCGCCGGGCTCAGGCAGGGCTGAGTCCTGCCCGCTCACTCCCCGGGCAGTGCGGGTGGCGAGGCGGCCGGGCCGCACCATGAGGAGCTCGGTGGGTGCCCGCTCGGAGCCGGCCGGGCCCAGGGCAGCCAGCGGCCTCTTCTGGGCTGTCGTCCTGGGAGCAGCGGCGGGGCTCTTCCTCCTCGGGTTCCTCATCGGTACAGTGCACACTAACCCTCCTTCCATCGGGGGCTTGCAGGGCCGGGGTGGGGGAGAAGCGGGCGGGTTTCCAGCCCCCGGGAGTTTGTGCCGGGGGTGCCCGAGGGGGGTCCCTGCTCGGCCGGCCAGTCCCAGCCCCGTGTCTCCTCCTTGGCATCAGGGTGCAGCCCCTGGCCCTCTCTGGGACACCCAGCTCCTCCTCCGCGGGAGAAGGGTTTTCGGTGTCTTTGCCTTGTTTTTTCTATTTACTTTTTGTTAAAGTAAATAGGAGTAAAATAATGCTGTGGGCAAGAGAAAGGAGCGCTGGGTTTGTGGGGAGACAAAAGACATACCCCTCGATCCTGCTGCCTTGAAACAGCACCAGCCACAGGGGCAGGAAGGTAAACGAGGGGCTGGAGGGGCACGGACAGGAGAGATAGTTTTCGGTGTCTCACCTGCTCTCGTCCCAAGCAGGCAGGACTGAGGGCTGCTGCAGCAAGAGATTCCCTCTCCCTACCTTCCTTTTGGTTTCACATATGAATCCTGAGCAGCTTACAGAAGGAAGGAAAACAAAAGAGCCACTTGTACTTGGCAATGCCTTTTGGTATGTACTTGGCATTGATGCCATTGGGAAGCCCCGACTGAACTCCTCTCTCATGTGGAGCCTTTCACTGTGCCAGTAACCAGGGCCTCACTGGTGCCGGCTTGTTACCCTCTTGAACCCACTGGTTCTCTCATTTACACTACCCATGTAGCTGCTTCTGTACATGCACTGACCTTGTCCAGTCTGACTTAAAAACAGATGTCAGGAACACTTCTCTTTCTAGCCAGCTGTTCTCTCATCACTTACTCTGGTATTGCTTGCTCAGAAAGAGAAGGATTCCAGAAAGGAGCCAGACAGACCAGAGAGTGAGAAAGAAGTTACAATACATCTGTTCCTGACAAAGTGTGCCTGTGTGTATGGGCATTTTTTGTAAAGCATCTGCCTTATTATTGAGGTAGCTATATGACTGACAGCATGACATTCTGGTGCTCAAGGAAGATAGATGGGTCTCCTTACCATCTACAGGAAAATATATAAGATAGTATTTTATATCCCTCAACGTCTACCTAGACAAATAAGTTCTCTTACCATTTGTGGACTAATACTCCCATCCCTTTGCAGCCTGCATTAGGTTGTATCTGCTTATATGTGCTGAAATAAAAACAGTTCTAAAATGTAAAACACTGAAAATCTTGTGGTGAGACCAAAAAGAAGTGGTGTATGTCATGGGAATATTACTCTGTTTTTACTTTTGTATTTTCATGTGTTATACAGGCTGGTTTGCAAAACCTACAGATGAGAAGACGTCTGTGAGTACTCATGAGGACATGAGGACAGCATTTATGGCTGAAATGAAAGCAGAAAACATCAAGCAGTTTCTTTAGTAAGCAGTGTGTAGACTAATCAGTTCAGACAAGAAAAAAAAAATCAAGTGGGAGCCAGCCAAATGATTACAGAATCATAGAATTGGTTGGAAGGGACCTTAAAGATCCTCTGGTGTTAACCCATCTGCCATGGGCAGGGACACCTTCCACTAGATCAGGTTACTCAGAGCTCTATTCAACCTGGCCTTGAACACTTCCAGGGATGGAACATCCACAACTTCTCTGGTAAACCTATGCCAGTGCCTCATCATCCTCAGCATAAAGAATTTTTTCCTAATAGCCAATCTAAACCTGACATCTTTTCACTTTAAAGCCATTATCCCTTCTTATCCTCTGCATGCCCTCGAAAAAGGTCCCTCTTGAGCCTTCTTGTAAGTCCCCTTCAGATACTGGAAAGTGCCATAAGGTCTCAGAGCCTTCTCCAGGCTGAACAGCCCCAACTCTCTCAGCCTTTCTTCTCAGGAGAGGTGCTCCAGCCCTCTGATCATTTCCATGGCCTCCTGTGGGACTTGTTCCATCAAGTCCTTGTCCTTCCTGTGTTGGGTCTCAGAGCTGAGCACAGCAGTGTAGCTGGGGTGTCATGAAGCAGAGTAGAGGGGCAGAATCACCTCTCCTGACTTGTTGGTCATGACTTAAACAATTCACAACCATTTCAATGGAACATGAAAATATAGATGTTTTAAAGTCTATTAAAATTTAATCACTGTTATAAGTATTTCTATTTTAGTAACTTGGAAGCTTTGACTGCAAGTCCTTGTACTTGATTTCTTTGTTTTAGGGATCTTGTAAATGGATTATTTTTCTCTTAAGATTTGTTAAAATCTTGTATTTATTCCAGTCAGTAACAGGCCACAAGTCATAGTTTAATGATAGGAGTTTGCTTTCAGTGTAAAGAAAGAGCATCAGCCATTGTAAGAATAATCAACAAAGTTGGATTTGCCTCATATTCCCAGTCTGATTGCATAGCGTGGAGTTGTGCAAAATTAAATTACTAAGAGACCATTTTCAGTTAATAGGATTGTGGCAATCCCACTACTTTCATTTTAAGTGTATTTGCTATGAACTATTGCAGATAAATTAGCTGGAAAGTATGGTCACTCTCCTACGTAGCAGTCATGTACTGGACTATAACATACACATTCATAACCAAAGATCTAGTAGGTTTTAGAGTCTTCACGTGTTTTGGCTCCTGCAAAGTCAACTGTAGTTAAACAGCTCAGTAACTTCCTGCCCTCTAAACTCCCTGTCTCTGTGTAAGCAGAAAGCCTTGTACCTCATTTACTGTCATGTGGCCAGTCCTGCAGTGAAATACAGCAGATGTTTAGTCATTGCTCAGAACTACTAGTACAGGCAGTCAGATTAGAAGAGAGAATAAAGAAAAACACAAGGTTCAGTTATGGGAGTGTAGTACAGGGAAATGTTATTGCATAAATCAACTTCTAATGAAAATGTGATTCTTAAACACTTGAAACTCCTATAGAAAAAAAAACATTCTCAGTCACAATAACACTAAGTGTGCTCTTGGTTAAGCATATGTTATCCAGAAGATCATGCTGTCACTATAACAGTGACTTTTAGTACGGTATTAGATTTTGGCATGATCAGAGGAACGTGGTTTTATCCAGCAGTATTGGGCTGCTAAGGATTTTGTCTAGTCTGGAGAAAAGGAGGCTGAGGGGCAACACCATTGCTCCCTACAGCTTCCTAAGGGAGGGGATGTGGCAAGAGAGGTGCTTGTTTTTTCTCCCTGGTATCCAGTGATAGGATGTGTAGGAATAGTTCAGCAGTTCAGTTCTGCACCAGAAAAAGTTCAGACTGGACATGAGGAAGCATTTCTTTACCAAGAGGATGTTCAGACTTGAAACAGGCATTCTTAGAGAGGTAGTCAATGGCCCAAGCTTGTCAGTCTTCAAGAGACATTTGGACAATGCCCTTAAAACATGCTTTAACTTGGTTAGCCCTGAATTGGTCAGGCAGTAGGGCTAGATGATTGTCGTAGATCCCTTACAAGCAAACTTACTCTTACTCTGATTATATTCCAATGTATAGTTCTTTCAGAGTGGCTTTTTTTCGTGACTTTGGTCTTATTTGAGCTCCAGAATTTAAGTTTTTCCTAATCTTGCACCCCTTCATAATCAAAGATACAATTTCCTTCATTGACACCAGCTGGTGCCACACATGCTTCTTTGGCCTGTTAATGGCATGGTCATATGATAGAATGAGGACATCATGATGACAGCCTCATTCAACTGAGGGTTTTTTCAGCTGGCTTCACAACTGGGTTTTCACAATGATCTGGACATTTTTTTATTTTTTTTTCCAGACAATGGGCTGTTCATTATTTATGCTCTCTCTCACTGTTTGTTATTCATGCTGGTATGACTTTTAAGTCGCAAACTGTTGAGTTTTTCTGTTCCTTGTTTATAGGGTACTCAAAACTCATTCTCTTTTTCTTGCCAACAAGACACACTAGGACTGAATTTTTAGATAAACCAGTCTTTGTGCCAAAATTAATTAATAAATTGTGGAATTCAAGGAAGGATCAGAGTAATTATGCACTTTTCTAAACTGAATACATAAAAATAATTGCACTCAGTTTTTTAATCATCTCACAATCATAAGGTCTTACTGTGCATAGAAGTGCATGGACTTACTGTAGCTCAGAAGACAAGGAGTAAGGAAAGGACAAGACCCCATAGCTGGTGTCACCACACCATTCTTGCTAAACCACGCTGCAAGGAAGATTTAAATACCTGTGCTAGATTCAGGCTAGGACAGCCTGAAACCCTTCATCTCAGTTTATGTGTACAATGTAAAAATATGTAGATGCAGAGAAGTCTTGGTCCTTATTTAGCCTAAGTATATCTGATCACCTTTATGAGGTTTATTTCCAGCTAGGCTAAGATGAGTTCTGATTATGACCTTCAATGCCTGACCCTGCTTATTTCTTCCTTTTCTCTAGCAATTTTACACAGCTTCCTCACCTAGCAGGAACAAAGGAAAATATGCATCTGGCACAGCAAGTCCAAGCTGAGTGGGAGAAATTTGGTTTGGATTCAGTTCAGTTGGTTCATTATGATGTATTGCTCTCTTACCCTGATGACACTAAGCCCAACTACATCTCAATAATTGATGAGCATGGCAATGAGGTACAAAACACAGTTTTTCCAACCAGGGAAAAAAATCACTTTCATACACCTGGGAAGGCTGTGAGGGAAAACTGTCCTTTGTTCACTTAATGGTGTGGGGCCTGGTACAAAGCTCATGGAAGTCAGGGATTCCAGTTTGCTTTTATGTTTTGCATCTTCGTTTCATAATATATGTGTGACGAATACTAATATTTACCCTGATTCATGCAGCATCCTGACATATGGATTAAAAACCAATTATGGAAAACAATTACTTCATGTAATTCAATTGTTTGAAAATTACTCTCTTATGTAGAAAGAGGAAAAAAAGCCTGGTCAGCACCATTCTTTGCATTGATTCATTTCACAGTATTGATGATTCTGCAAAATTCAGTTTCTGGGAGATTAGAATTTAGGACTCAAGACGTGCTATCACAAGGGGGATGCGATCATTACATACTGGCTGAAGTGCATGTAGAAGCTTCAGAGATGAACAGAATGCAAGCATTTTTACCACTGTAATCTATCCTGTTCTTATCTGCTGAACTCAGACCATTTCAGGGAACCCTGTGATCATTTATGCAGGATTCTCTGTGAAGAGTGGGGATGGGATTTGTAAGTTCACACATTGAGCATGCCTGCTGAAAAGGATGCCCAGTGCTTGCTAAAACTTTGGCCTCTTCTTAGATAGAATTCTAAAACCAGAGTCCTTTAGAGTGCAAATGCTTGTCAAATGTGCTTGTGAATAGAAAGCGTTTATTTTCCTTATTGCCTTGTGTACCTTATTCCTTTTCTCCTTTCCCATTAGGTTTTCAACACATCATTGTCTGAGCCTCCTCCTCCAGGATATGAGGCTGTTAGAGATGTAGTGCCACCCTACAGTGCCTTTTCACCCCAAGGAATGCCTGAGGTAAGATAGTAGAATTTTACATAGTAAAAGAAATGGAGATAGGAAGAGAAGTAGGAAAAGAAGCAGAGACAGAAATAGAAATAATATAAATGAAAAAGATGGAATACCACAGTTAACTGTAACATTGCACAGAATATCAGAGAGCAATGCAGAATAATATGAAATTCCTTAGGCTTTAGTTCAAAACCCAACTTATCACCAGTAGGAAGGGTGACCTAGCTCTGATGTTCTTGTGATTATTGTGATGAAGCAATGTTCAAATTGAGCATTCATATTTATGTTCAATTTTTTCCTCTAGTTTGAGTCAGAGCTGGGTTTTATTTTTTCTTTTCCTTAAAAACTATAGTTATAAATCCTTAATATCAGCTGCTGTAAACTTCCCCAGCTATTTCTGTAACTATGCACCATTGTTTTCCACCTTGGTTACATTTACCCAGCCAAATGAACAGTCTCACTTTTCAAAATGCTGCATGCCCAAGGCTCACACTGACAGGTATAGGTGCACAGTGCTGAGGATGCTTGAAAAGCTTTTGCTGACATTTCTAGCTGGCGATAAAGGCATTGCAGTGATCTGAACTTAACACTAATCCTTCGTGTCTTGTTACACAGATTATATCAACTTTCTTTGATAGAGCTGGGCTGTGTAACAGGAGTTTTCTGTTCTATGATCATTAGGGGTTTCAATTAATATTTTGTTAGATTAGAATTTCTTGGTGTTGTTCTCAATATCTTTCCTGTCTATATGTAGAATAATTTAGGTTGACAGAACTCTGGTCCAGGCTCTGCTTTATTTGAACATGCTAATGCTTCTACTCACACAGCTTGGTATTATATCAGAGTCATGTACTTTGTGATGTTTGTTAGTAAGCTGTTCAAGTCCAGAAAACAAAAGGAATACTGTATTAATTTGCCTCAGACACTCAAAGAAAGCTGGAGAACCAGGCAATAATCTGTTCCCTGGGACATAAGAGCTTTGAGTGTTCCAAGAATTGCAGTGGGAAATTTGGAACATAGTGTAAGATAAAATTCATGAGTTTTGACCTTTTATCATAACTATCACCAGAGAAAGATGTAATAACATCACTGCTTTGTTTGGTTTGTGATGAGATATGGAAAATGATGAAAACAAGTTTTAAAAGCTTCAGCTTCCTTCTTTAGGAAATTGTTTTATTTTTATTAAATATAAAATCTTTGTTTCCAATAAAAACAATATCAAAAGACAAGATTGTCTTTTCAAAATCTGATGCATATTTTCACCTTATTACATAATAGTTTGACAAGACCTCCAAGTACTTATGTAGTGCTGTTAGCAGTAGCATTCTCCAGTGAGCTGTTGTCTGATCTGTACTGCAAACAGCACAGGAAGGAGTATGTACAAAGCTCCTCAGTGGGAATATTCAGTAGGGCCAAGGTTCTTCTGAGTTCTTGCAGGCCAAGAATTTTATGTTTAAAACCATTATTATCTTAGTAGATCACATACTCCTTTCAACATGCTCTTTGACATTACTGTTTGAAGCCCTGCCTCCTTCTCTCAGGGTGAGTTGGTGTATGTGAATTACGGCCGCACCGAGGACTTCTTCACATTAGAACGTGAAATGGGGATTAACTGTACAGGAAAGATTGTTATTGCCAGATATGGGAAGATCTTCAGAGGAAACAAGGTAATCCCTGTGTATAATAAGGTTGTTGTCCTTCTCAGTGTTACTCTCACTTCAACTGTTCTGCCCTTCAATGTTTTCTAGAGAATGAAACGCTTCCCTAATGTGTTCTGGAGATTTTAGAGTAACTTAGTTTTCACAGACCTGTGTTCAAAAATGATTCTTTAGCATTTCTAGGATAAAAGTAAGTCAGTTGGAATATGTTCCATATTTTAATATTCATTGGCATTCTATAAATTGTTCCAAAATATCACTACTAGAGTATCATAGACTAATTCTGAACTAGATTGTTCTTCCCTGTTGGTTCAGCTGTTCTTTGCCATGTCTATATTGTGTTTTTTATAATGATTTCTGTACCCTGGTCAGAGACTATAACTGTATGGAAGTTATTTTAAATTCTGCATCTGATTATTCAACATCCCTGTCATATAAATTTATTTTTAAACCACAGTTTTTCCAGATTTCAATGACCTAACAGGAAAGGACATAATCCTGTACATACTTCAGGCATACACTCAAGTTATTTTCTCAACAGAGATGTAAGAAGACAGTCTATTTTAAGAGTGTTTGGCTTTTATACAACAACTATTTTGACCCTAATTTAAGCGAATTATAATTTGTATTTGTCAGTTACCTAAGGGTATCAAGCACTGAATTCACTGGATGCCAATTCTTATTATATGCTGTTGATTAATCTTGTGTGAAGCTTTTAAATAGATAACTCACTGGTTTACGTACATATCATTTTCACCAGTGAAAAGTAGTATATAACTCATATTCTGGATCAGATAATATTTTCACTCAAATGTTTACCACTCCTAAGGATACTATCTAAATGGAAAGGACTTAAAAATTGAAGAAGGTATTATCGTCTATGAACCTTTCCTTAAAATGAAACACAGATATCTTAGAATTACTAATATCTAGAGAGGCAGTTTTTCCTGTGGTTTGGAAATTATATGTCCTCACTGACACAAAGGGATATCCTCATTCTTACAATAGTATTTCTAATGACTGCTTATATACTGAAGAATTTGGTAGGCTATATAAAATCTGGAGAACTGTACTGAAAGTTTTTCAACTTCCTAATGGTGTGCAAAAATAGGATAGAGGATGAAGGCAACTACTGTATTTCCTTAAAAAAAAAAAAAGGAAAGGAAAAAAAGCTATGATATTTCTGAGTTTAAATGCCCAAATTTAAAACCGTTGAGGATTAGTTGTCACTCTGTCACTATCCATCACTGTCATATCTAGTAGAAAACCAGATTGGGATGTCAGAATGATATATATTATACAATAATAAAGTCACACAAGAACACTTTTAAAACAGCATGCAGGTCAGTCCTTCTGCCGTAATGAGCCTAAAATGTGGCTCTCTGGATTTAGTCTTGTTCGCAGCCAAAGGCACTTTCAAGCTCTCCAATTATAATCTTCCTGCATAGACCAGGATTTGAGATACATTCAGAGATCATTTAGGTAAATAAGGCAAGAACCAGACTACCTGAAAGACACTGTTGCATTAATGTGATGCATTTTTTTTCTCTTCAGGCACATTTCAATAGTCAGTTGATTGTTTTGATCTGAATGACAGAATGCAAACTCAGGTTATTTAGCAATACTGTGGAGGATGTTTTCCGTGTCACCGATGTTATCTCCTAACTAAAAGTCAAAGCAACAGCAAACCTTTCACTTTCATATAAAACCTGGTATCTGCACATATATTTTTTTTCAGGAAATTATGAGAAAGTTATGGGCCCTTGACTTATCCCAAGCACTGTAAAGGACCCTGAGGGAAAAATCACTGTAATTCATACTTCCTTTTGCCCTTGAACTCTGGTGTCAAGCTATAAAGGACTGGATAGGGACAGGAGATGTGCTTTGCAGGTGAAGAATGCTGAATTGGCAGGTGCCAAGGGACTTATTCTGTATTCTGACCCTGCTGACTACTGCGCACTTGGAGTAGATCCTTATCCAAATGGCTGGAACCTTCCAGGTGGAGGAGCCCAGCGTGGGAATGTATTAAACCTGAATGGGGCAGGGGATCCTCTGACCCCAGGTTATCCTGCAAAAGGTGAGTGACTCTAGAGAAGGCATTCTCTAAGGGTCTGATACGAGGAAAGGACAGAAGATGTTTTCTCCCTTATAACAACACATTCTTTCTTAGTCTTTGTTGCTAAAAGAGGCAGCTTTGAGTTTCACTGCAGTAGGGCACTTCTGTAAATGGCACATGAGAGAAATTTAGAGGACATTAGGGGATCCCTAGAGGTGTGATCTGTATTCATCACCTTCACCTTAGACTTCCTCAGCTGCTTGAGTTGTTCCTAAGCTGTTTCATTTAGCAACTAAACCAGATCATTTTGATTGAAATTCGAGAGGAACAATTTATGGCAGCACTTGGGCCAGCATATCAGAGAGGCAATCACCTCAAGAAAAGTAGTCCCTAAGTGGTGGGCAGTATTGCCTCCAGGCAGCAGAACTTGTGCTGGAAAGGGATACATGTTTAAAACAGCAGCATGGCAGAGTAGACAGAAAATTTCTGGTTCCTCATGCTAGAGCCAGTGATATCACAGATGAATGCATGTCTCCCTCAGTCACAAAGGGTCCCTGTGAATGTTGTATTAAGGAGGAAACTATTCTGTATGTGCTTTTGTCCATGTCATGAAGATTAGGATTTGAAAAAAAAAATTACTTGTATTTGAGCTTTGTTGGAACAAAACCTAGATTTTGCTTTGTACACAAAAACAGCAACCCAGAATATTCAGTAGTCCAGTGTATAAGATCTTATCTGCATCTCTTTATCAAGTGGCAAATTTTTTTAGTTTCCATCTGAATGTTCCAAGCATCACACTATGGACTCCTTCTTTGCTCTTCTTCTTTATGTGTATCTTAGTCTGAACTTCTTTCCCATGAAGAGAAACATTTTTATTGTAAAAGCATTTCAACACAAAAAAATGAACAAATAATCTTAAAATTTCCAGCCATCTTTAAATGTATCACTGCAGACACTATGAGAGAACCTTGATTAGTGTCTCTCTGAAAACATGTTGATAAAGCCCAAAGAATGAAATTACTGGGAGAATGTCAGCTCAGCTTCCAGGAAAGTGAAATGATTATTCTTGACTCCAGTGTTAAGACTGTGCTGTGAGTATACAGCTTCCTTCTGAGACTGGTAAACATGAAAATATCTGCCTTTTGCTTTCAGAATACATGTACCGATTAGACAAAACCAGTGGTGTAGGTCTCCCAAAAATTCCAGTTCATCCTATTGGCTATCATGATGCAGAGTCATTACTGCGGTGAGTGCATGGGAGAACATGAGGTATTTTTACTAGATTGATTTTTTGGAAGTTATGAGAGTATTTGAAAAGAGAGTAAAAAGACTTTTGCACTCTGCTTGTCCTGTACCTGTTGAAATAGTATATTTGTTTCTTATTAGGATCTCTGTAGGAGATAAGTGTGGTATCTATTGTCATATATGAGATATGTGCAGAGTTATCTGGGAAAGGTCATTTGTAATATGGACTAATATGTCTCCAAATTTTCTTTTCTTTAAAACTCTATACTTATCACTATAAAACTATATAGTTATCAGGATAACTGCTCATAAGCATAAGAGATATAGGTAAAAAACCCTCTTTTATCCACTGCCATTACTATGATGTAATGCAATATAAATATGATGTAGCCAGACACTTCTGTTCAATAAGTTTTAAATAATACTAGAACTTGGTTTTAATAATTATAAATGAAACCTAAATCCTTTAAGATTACTGTGTCCTTGTTTTCACTTTTGTTTTGAGAAGTCATAGCATCTTGTTGTTCCTGCTGTCATATTTTTATATAAACAATTTACTCAGGGTCTTAAGACACGTTGAAGTGTTCTGTGGAATAAAGCTTGACTGAAGTATGTATGTACAATAAAAGACATGCTTTAATTTACAATAAATATATTTTGCTTCCTGAGAACCAGAACATCCAGCATACTTTCTTTGTATCTCAGAAGTTCATGTCAAAAATAAAACTCCTTCAAGGGAATGAGTCTGGGTGATTTTGATCCACTGAATTACTGCAATTCTGGTTGTGTTAACAGGAAAAACATGACACTTTTGATAATGGAACAAGAAAGGGTGACTTGGACTGATCATATTTCTCTCCTTTAGCCATCTTTGACACACATCAGCTGTCTATGTTACAAGATTAAACCGTGTGCAGGGACTGGCACCACAAAACTGTTGCCTGTGCTGTTAAAGTGTTGGAATGGCACAAGTTGCTCCCTGCTAATTCAAATGCAAATGCAGTTCAAGGCAGTAGAATGTTCCAGGGACCATTTACAGGAGGCAGTTTATATGCAAAACCTTTCGACCAACACTGTCTTCCAAGGTAGCTGTAGACCATTCCAAGCTGATCTCTATGCCCAGGATTATTGCTCTGTGTTAATTTACTAGTATTAGTGTAGCTAAAACTTCAGATTATTCTCCTGCCAAAGCTTGTAGTATAAATTGTATAAAACAAAGACCAACACTGGATTTTGCATGGGACCTAGCAAAGTGTGGTTTCTGGTTTCTCATTTGTTTGGTGCTCTTGTAAGATGTCTGTAACTAATAATGATTTTTTTTTTTCTCCCCATAACAGTAATATGGGAGGGCAGGCACCACCTTACAGTAGCTGGAAAGGCAATTTGAATGTGTCTTACAACGTCGGTCCTGGTTTTACAGAAGATTATTCTATAAGGTCAGTTTTGTTCCCTAAGGAGAGTGTTCTTGAGGTCAGGGAAAAAACAGGTAGACCAATAAAGTTTGACCAAGATAGAGTAGCTGGGTTTAGTAACTGGGTTTATTTACATCTTTCCTTTGATTTTGGCTATTTCCTTGGCTGAAATAAGCTCAGTGCAAAGCATTTGTACAATATATCTTGATTAGATGGATATGACCTACTTGCTTTAATTTCCAGCTAGTCTTGAACCAGTTTCATTTGAAAAGCATCTGTCCTTTGATAAACTATTGGTTGAGAATGACTTTTTTTTTTTTTTTTTTTTTTTTTTTTTTTTTTTTTTTAATTCAGTGAGTCCAGCTTCTGGTCTTACCTGTTGACTTACATAAAGCTGCTTCATATAAGCAGTTTTTCCACTCAGCTTTTCCAGAAAAAGAGCTTGAACTTCGATGTCGATTTTATTGCTTCAGTTTGTTTTTAACTGAATTAGTAATTACAGTTTAGGACTAAAATCTGTGTGTTTCAATGTTGCCTGAGTACAATGTACCAACTTCATGTGAACTAACTTCATGTAATTGTTCATACTGAACTTTATATGAACTCTTGGGGCAGAGTTGTTACACCTTCAGCTGTGGTACAGATAAACAACTCTTGATGTTGTAGAAAAAGCTCTTGATGCAGCTCAGATTATCCGATTTTCTGCTGCCTGAGGTGCTGCAGTAATATGGACTATGCTGGAATGTTCTTGTTTTGGCTAGAGTAGGGTTGATTTTCTTCACAGTGACTGGTATGAGGCTGTGCTTTGGATTTGTGCTGAACACAGGCTTGATAATATAGAAATATTTTTGTTATTGCTGAGCAGGGCTCACACAGAACCAAGGCTTTTTCTGCTTTTTGGTCTGCCACACTGTTGAGAGAGTGGGGGGTGCATGGGAAGCTGGGAGGAGACACAGCCAGGAGAGGTGATCCCAGCTGGGAGGGATACTGCAGACCATCTGACAGCATGCTCAATACATAAAGTGGGGGAAGGAAGGAGGAAAGGGAAGACGTCTGGAGTAATGGTGTTTGCATTCCCAAGTCACCATTACATGTGAGTGGGCTCTGCCCTTTTGGAGATGGTTGAACAGTTTTGCTCTGCTTGTTTTCTTGGCTTTTGCTTTATGTATAAAATTGTCTTTATGTCAACTCATGAGTTTTCTACCTTTTACCCTCCAGATTCTCTTGCTCCTGTTGGGGGAGTGAGTGGCTGTGTGGGGCTTAGTTGCTGACTGGGATGAAACTGTGACATGGAGTCAGTTCTGATTTGCTCCATACTGCAGAAGATTAGAACTATTGTTATTTTTAACATTAGATGCTTTCCATTTTTCTTTCACTATTTCAAATTTAAAAACTAGCTGCTAGCAAAAGATCTTTGGAATTCTCATCCTGTTATCTGTATTAATCTTACTGACATCAGCAATATTACACATCTGTCAAGGGCTAAATGCTGTTCTCATTCATGCATGTATGAATCTGGAAAAAAACGACACTGTAATATTTTCAGATTTACTTTGGTTTAATAGGAGATAAATTTGGTCAAAATGCTTTCATTGTCATTTGTATTGTACACTTTTGAAAGGTGCCAAGTTGTTTGGATGTCTAATTTGGTGGATTCTCTCTTTGTATTTTCTTCCCGATACACTAGAAAGGTGAAAATGCACATTCATAGCAACAACGAAGTAAGAAGGATTTACAATGTGATTGGTACCATCAGAGGTGCAGTGGAACCAGGTAAAACCATTTGCCTTTATCATAATCTGAGTGAGCAGTGACTTCTATATGGTTACAAGGGGGACATGAGAAATATACTTTTCTCTTTCTTTTTCATATATTGCATGATCTTTGAAATGGTATTTGCACCGGCTTTCATATGCTTCAGGGTATGTCAGCACTTTCACTGCAAATGCTGATTTTCAAGGGGGTCATAACTAAGATGGAATTATTTGTCTTCAGGCAAGTAACTTTGCAATTGAAAGAATATTTTTAAGTGGATATTCTCCCCTAAGAAACATGGGAATGGATTTTACGTTCCATTGGAAGACACTATATCTACCATTATTGACTTTTTGCCTATCTTACATTCTCTTGTAACCAGTGCAATTTTATACTCTAAAAAAACTAGATATATAGACATCCCTAGAATGATGATAATGTCATTTACCTTCTAATTGCAGCACTTTCCTTTTGCCTAAAACACAACTGTTAACCATATTATAGTAACACAGAGAACTAGTCTGAATTTTATCTCAATAATCATATCTCTGTCATGATTTGGACAACTCTTTTTGTGATTGATTATATATATCCAGAGAAAGATGGCATTCAGCACTTGAATTCACAATGTTGTGAATTTCTGTGCTGTACAGATATAATTAGTGGATCAGCTTCACCATGAAACACACTATTATGAAGTATGGAAAAATGCTTCTATCTTTAGAGGAAACCTGTAGTGTATTTAATAATAGAACTAACAACATGGGATTTGAGGTTGTAAGTCTTGTGGGATCTAGTTACTAGCTTTGACAAGTTCTTCAACACTGACTGAAAATACAGAAAAAATGTCTTCGGAACAGTAAAACTTTTTTTTCCTTTCTGTCATGTATATTATAAACTATTGATATCTGTTGCTTGATACGTACATGGAAAATTAGAAATTACTTCAAGTTAACATCTCTGTGTTGGGAAAAAAGTATCCTAAGTAAACTTCCAAAATAATTTCTCTAGACAGATATGTCATCCTGGGGGGCCACCGTGACTCATGGGTATTTGGTGGCATTGATCCTCAGAGTGGGGCAGCTGTGGTTCACGAGATTGTGAGGAGCTTTGGAAAACTGAAAAAGAAAGGTAATGTAATGAAAGAATAAAGCACATGAAAGTAGCTGCTCCCAGCAGTGCCCATTGATTTCTGTGAGATCTAAACATATGCTTGAAATGAAAAATGTGTATCTCAATGATGTCTTGCATAAACACACTGCTGTGCACCTTGCTGTATGTGAAGTACTTCTGCTCAAGAGAAAGTACACCTAGAGGAAAACAAACCAAAATAGGGGAGGCTGAACTAAACAGGACCTTTAGGTACAATTGACTAGTCTGTATTTGAGTCTGGTCAGACTGGATATGTCAGTGGTGTTATAATATTAACACAGTGGTGGACTGATAAAGGCTTCATCAGGGCCACAGTGAGAGCCTTCTCAGCACTTGTCTATGGCTCCTAGGCATACTCAAGAATAAGTGAAGGATGTCAATGTAACGCTGAGAATGAGCTGTACAAACGTGGTAGGAGGTAATGGTTAAAAATACCTCATGCCTACTTGCATTAGAATAGAGGAACAACTGTCAACTGCACCAAGTTTCTGTTGCTGTCAGAGCAAATTCTGTCTCCCTATCTGACATCCCGTGGGGTGAAGCTCTAACATAAATACTATGCTAGAGAAGTGTTATTTGCCTGCCTTTTACACATAAAACCTATTGACTTTTAGTTTTATTTCCATTTCTTCCCAGTAACTGAATATCAGGGGAAGCTCTCTGGAATGCAGATGGGAAAAAAAAAATAAAAGTTAGAAAAGAAAGGGAGTAAAAATGAAAAGGTTCTAATAGCTTCGAAGAAAACTTTGGGCTGAGATACAGCATCAGGGCAATAGACCCTGTTCTATTTGGCCTGAGTTTAAATTGAATGAAAGACTTCAAGCGAAAATGTTTTCTTTTGAAGGTGATTTGTCAAAGTTACAGGGAATTGCTTGGGTTTTGAAATCCAGAATTTGAAAGACGGGTCAAAGAAGTTCTATAATAAATATGAAAATATGCCACTTCTCTGTCAGAATAGATACTGAAATACAATGTATACTAAACTGAAGAGAGCAAGAGGATCAGAAAAGTCTTCTTTCAAGAGTTTGTGCACAGCACGTTACTTTTCCTTGATCAGAGTTTTAGATTCTAGAAAATTTTCTTGCATTTAAAGGAGAGATGAAATACATTAATTGGCCCCATATTGAAATAGAGGCAAGATTGCTACAATAGCAAATCATTATTAGATAAAATTACTGAAGTCTTATGTATATCTCTTTCCCCACAGATCATGGTAAAAGAGGAGCCCCCCAGAAATGGAATGTGTTTTCACATGAGTCATGTAACAAGCAGCCTTTATTTTTGTAGTACAACTTTATGGTCTTTCATTTCAGGATGGAGACCAAGGAGAACAGTGCTATTTGCGAGCTGGGATGCAGAGGAATTTGGCTTGTTAGGATCAACAGAGTGGGCTGAGGTAAATCCAAGAGTGTTCAAAAAGAAATTTGCATGGTGGCTGCTCTCTGAGAAGTCTGCACTAGAAAGAAACACTTCTTCTCTCCCTACCTCTTTTCCTTTGACACGAGTTCTATCTCTCCCTCGAGTTTCCTTTTGAACTACCAAGAATCTCTAGCTCCTTGCAGTATATGATATCCTTCTCTGAAACAGTTGTTTCTTTTGTGAATGGGAAGATAGTTCTGAGGGAAAAAAGAGTTTATCAGCATTTTCTTCCTTTTTTTCTCTCTCATAGGAAAATGCCAAAGTATTGCAAGCACGAGGAGTGGCTTATATAAATGCAGATTCTTCTGTTGAAGGTACATGGATATGACTTGTGTTTTACAGGAATAGTGATGGTATGACTGGGAGGGATTTTGTCTTGGAGATTCATGAGGCCTTCAGTGTGATAATTTTTGTTCCATTAATTCAGAAATGAATATGGGGAGAAACCATGGCTTGGAATCATAAAGTATCCTTCAGACATTTGTGTTATTTCAGAGGAAAAGTTATTTACAGTAGCTACACTGTTTGGGAGGTCAAAGAAAGACAAGAAGTATTGTGCCTTGGGTTCTGTGGCCTCTCTTTAGAGTCAGCTTCTTCTCTTATAATGTGCATAATAATCATGGGGATGTAAGAAAGCTCTTAAGACTTGCTTCCAAAGCTGGGCTCTAATTCATCCTAACCAATGAAGTGCACTGAGAAGATCATAGGAAGAATCTTCTCAGCTTGCTTCTCATAAAGAGTGTAGCTCCCTAGTCCTTTTCTCTTTAGAGGGCATGAAGTTTCAGCTGAGGGAACTTTCTTCTTCAAATAAATAGTTTTTCATGTTTTTTCAGGAAACTACACACTGCGAGTGGATTGCACACCACTGATGTACAGTCTGGTTTACAGTCTGACTAAAAAGGTAACATCACTTGGAATTTTTAGCCAGTATGTTTGCTGCTCAATTACTTGATGGGACTCTGTCTATAAAAATGTGGTGTCAGATCTTTCTTTGCTGACTGCAGTACCTCTTTTAGGTCAATAGCTAAGGAACTGGAGCTTTTTCCCAGGATATATAAGGGGATTCCCAGCTTATACCATTAAATTATTAACTATTCAGGATTAGGAGATTTTTCCATTCCTCCTGTGAAAGCATTCCTTCTAAAAACTAAAGCATAAAAGTATTCTGTGAACCAGAGGACAGAAACAAGCATGTACCTGGCTACCCAGATCTTCTACTAAAATGCCCATGGTAGTAGGAGACTCTGATTCCCTTTAGGCAGGGGAAGAAATTAGGGTGACTACCGTATTGTTTTTGTGTGATGTGACAGGTTTTGACAGGCTCAGCTTCAGTGTACCCTGTTAGTTATTCTTTTTCTCTGACCATGATGCTCTCACACACCTGTGTGGCACACAAAATTGAGAGGTAGGGACCTTTCTCAGGAAATAGCCACACCATCTTAGATGTAAGATGTCCCTTGCTTTGGGAGTGGGTCTTAGAGGCTGGCATTTTATTTCTGAGGGGTTTTTTTTCTGTTTAACTGTATTAAACAGTGAACATTTAATTAGTTTTTGCATATGTTTTAGATGCTGATGTAATGTACATTCAACTACTGTGTATATTCTGTGAATTTACTTTATCTGCCTTTATCTGCTTTATATATTCAGTCAGTCATTTGATAATTTATTATCTCTTGGAAGCTGGCACTAGACTGGTGCAAAAGTAAAGGAAAAACAGTAAATCAGTATAATAATTTTCTGGCAATTAAAAGACGGCAAATAAAATGTAGCTCTGTTAAAAGTGGGTACCTGGATAAAGAGACTTCTGTCCTGAACTCAAGAAGAGTTGATCACCTGCAGTTCCCATGGTAACCTCTGCTAAATGAAGATGTTCAGAACTGTCAGGAAATCAGGTCAGCAGTCTCAGTTTGGACACCAAGAGCCATCATTAAAATCTTGGCCTAAATACCAGTAAAAAATGCTTGTGTAACCCTTCCTCGAGTTGGGAAGCAAAGGCTGATGAATGCATTTAACCACAGCTTGTTGGTAGCTGATGTCTGAAGAGAATGCTGATGAGGAAGCATGTCCCATGTGATCCATAGTTAATGTGTGGTAAAAAGGTTTCATGCTCATAGTTCTGTTCCATGGACAAAACCCAAACAAATTAGTTTTAATTTGATTCCTGTTGTGGACTTATTCTTAGATAAAAGATGGATAGATTAATAATGGAATATCTATTAATAATCTTTAATAGATTCAAAATAATAAAACCTCAGCAGTCCACCAATATAAAGGAGAGATGAAGAAACATCCACAGTGTTTAAGATGCTCAGTTACCTGCAAATTAGTCAGTGGTAGGAATGAGCATTAGAATGATTGTGATTTGTATAACTCTCTAGCAATTATGATGACATAAACACCAGGTACTGTGCACCTTGCCCTTTTAAGGTTGCTTCTGCATCCATAAACATATTTTTTGGGAACTGAAACAGGGTAAAAACATTTTTGAATTAAACTAAGACAAAGTTGAAATTTTCTGCCAAAGTAAAGCAAAATGTTTATTCTCTTTTGAATATTTAAATTAAATGGCTGAAAATCTCATAAAGAAATATCAGAATTTGAAATGTTTTGCTTTCCTTGTGTTTTCTTCCATCTAAATTGGCCTATTTTTTTAGGAAATAAACTATTCTTCTGGAAAATGCTGTGCATTTGAAATGTTAAAATGGAAATGGAGAAAGGTTGAGAGGCTTAATGAGACTTACTCATTACTCTAAGTCATAGGCTTGGTGTAATGACAGGTTGTTGACTTGTTGCTTGGTAACATTTAAAATTTTGCCCTTTGTCTTTTTTCTAGATACCGAGTCCTGATGAGGGGTTTGAAGGAAAATCTCTTTATGAGAGCTGGTATGAAAAAAATCCATCAAGTGAATATAAAGAGGTCCCCAGGTCAGTGACAAAAGAAAACAAATGACATACCAAACATGATTGTAACTTCTAGAGTGTGTGTTTTAAAGAATACTCATATGAAAACCTGAATCCTGAAGAGAAATGGTGTGATTCTCACCTGGTATAAATTCCAGGTTTGTAATGATTGCAATCTATACACTATTGTACAACAGGTTTGTGAACCTGCCTTTGCAGATGAACAAGAGGCTTTATATATGAAATGTGTTCATTTAGTTTGTAGAGGCAATTACACAAGGTGTTAACTCAACAGCTTTCCTTTGCATTTTTCCCAGTCTTCTGGAAGGCCTCTGAGTTTAGGTGACTGGGGAGCACACCAGGCAGGATTTTACAACACTGTCCTTCAAATTTACCAAGAGATTTCTACAGAATCTCAAAATGATTTTATTCCATGAAGCCATGCTGGTACTGCTGTGATTCCTCTGAGTTGAGAGCTCAGGATAGTGGAAGTTCAGCAGGAGGAAGGTCATTGGTTCTTGTCAGTGGTAAAAAGACAGTGAGGTGCATTCCCCTCTTGAGAACTGGATATCTCTGACCCTGAGAAGGGTGACTTTGCTCTTATGAAAATTCAACTGATGAGGTGAAGGTAATGCAGGGGTCAGAGGGAGTTCATGGTGTATTGACAAAAAAGAGCACATTGAGAAAAGACTATGCAGTGTATAATGACTGACTGCTGAATAAATAACTGCCATGGTATGCTTGGAAGCAAACTAAAATTATACCTTAAGTATTGTCACTCAAGGCATTTTCCTCTTTCTTGTTTAAAGAATAAATAAACTAGGTTCTGGCAATGACTTTGAAGCATTTTTTCAACGTCTTGGAATCGCTTCAGGCAGAGCACGTTACAGTAAAAATTGGGTAAGTCTGTGTCTTTGTAGTTTGATCTCCCTTGTAACTGCCTGAATAACACCACTTGTAAAGGAACCATTGAGATTTCCAGCTTTTTAGGATAGTACAGTTCAGTGTATCAGAGTGGTGTCTAATTACCACAACTGTATGAGCTACCTCAACACAAATATATAATAAATAAGAATGATCAACTTGTTGTCACTTAGACAAAAGGACTTTTGCTCAGGGTAATGGATGTGCTCAAAATTACCTGTGGCTGATGAAGGCTTCTGAGTAGCTTATGGTGGCTTTTGAACGATTTGTAACACTTTACGAAGCTTTGAATTCAAAATAGTTCATGTTTTCTTGAAAATATGGGTTGGACTCTGGAGCACACTATGACAGATTAACTGAAAAATATTCAAAGAGCAAACTATTCAATGTGGTCCTTTCCTCTGAAAAAGAAGAAATATCCAAGGACACAAATGATTATTAAATCCAAGCAAGAGAAGTACAATTTCACCTGGATTTGGTCAACAGAGAGTTATGTGTCTGTGCTTAGCTACCTTCTTAAGGCTGTGTACATGATCAGTGGAGAGAGATTTCTCCAAATGACCATTTATCTCATCATAGGGTAATGTCTAAGAGAGCCACCAGTTGTTTTCCTTTGACTGTCTATAGTGGCTACATAGGATTAGTGTGACCTGAACTCTAAAACTTAGCATGTCTTGAATCCCACAGCAAAGGTTTTCAAAAATAGAAATAGACATAGCTGAATAATGGTTTTGTTTTGGCTTGGTTTCCTTTGTTTCAGAACGTAGAAAAATACAGCAGCTATCCAGTTTACCACAGTGTCTATGAAACCTATGAAATTGTGGAACAGTTTTATGATCCCACTTTCAAGAATCATCTGGCAGTAGCTCAGGTACGGGGAGGGCTGGTGTTCGAATTGGCCAACTCTGTTGTGCTTCCTTTTGACTGTAGAGATTATGCATCAGCTGTGAGTAACTATGCTCACATCATCTATAATTTGTCAAGGAATCACGAAGAGGAGCTGGCAACATACAATGTATCCTTTGGTACGTACAGTCTTTGATCACATTCCTCCTCTGTTAATGCTAACAGTGCCTTATATTAATGGATGCCTTAGTCACAACCTGGTGTTTACCTTGTGCTGTATGAGCAGCAAATAGAACAAGAGCAATACTCTCCCTTAATTTGAAATGGGAGTATTTTGTCACTAGCATGCCTGTGTGGGGACTAGCCACTGCCAAATAGAGTTAACACTTACAGTTGTGTGTGCTTTGATCTGTGTATGATTGGCCAGTATTGACAATGCATCATTGTCATGTTTCCTTAAAAAAAAAATCACACTGTTTTGGAGTTTATGGTGTTGGATAATTCTGTGCCTGAGAAACCTTTTTTTAATTAGCAACAATATAGAATATTCATTTTGGGATTTGGCTGCTAATGGCCAATATCGGGTACATGTGCATGTATGTACACACGTACACACACACATGTTCTCAGTCTTTCTCAAAACTCTGTGTGGAGGGACATAGCTGTAAAACACAGGTTGCTGGGATTTATAAAATCTCAGACCTACCTGAACAGTCTGGTTTTTTGATATTTCTATGCATCCTTCAAGTAGCAAATAGTAAACAATATTCACAACAATACTTATTGCTATTGTTTCTAAGAGATGTTTTCACACAGAATTACATAATTTTTAATGTAGGAATATGGGGTCATCTTCATTTCCTTCAGCAAGACTTTTAACAGTTCACAATCATGATCACGGGGGAAGATAAAGTTTTAATTAAAGAATTTGATTTGTTAAATGATATCTTCAGAATCTGAAGTTAAATACTTTCCTCCTGCTCCCTCCAGATGCTCTGTTTTCAGCTGTGAAGAATTTTACAGAAGTTGCTGAGAGCTTTCATGAGAGACTGCAACAAATAGATACCAATAAGTAAGTTCAACTCTTTTTTTCTTCCAGTCAAATACTCCATGTAGTCCTCTGAGCTCAAGAGGGCTTAGTCTTCACTTGCTAACATTTAATAGAAAAAAGAAGTAATAAAAAAGCTGTAGTTGTGGCAAGCTTTTTGATGAGCTTTCAAGAAATTCTATTCACCACCTATGCCAAAAGGCCTAGTTTGCACTTGACTTAATGCTTAATTTATTCTTTGTAGGCCATGCCCAGAATGACATGCCAAACTTCCTTTTGTATATACATATATGTATGTTCCATTTCTTGGGAAGAATTTAATTTAGCCATATGCTTACCCTTATGGAACACTAACTGAGGATAAAAGCCATCTTTTTAATGGCAGCAACTTTCAGATAAAGGAGTTAACAGTAATCTCTTATGCAAAAGATGACATTTATGACATATGACATGTATGTGACATTTTCAAAATGGGTTTATTGATGGATGGCCTAAATCTATGCCTTAATTCAACCAACCAGTTTCAGTTTCTGTTTACAGCACTGTAAACTTGAAAAAAAATTCCTTAATGGTAGTAGACTTACTCCAGCTTTATTGTGATATAAATTTTAACATTTTTATTGGTGAATGCCTTTGAAGGTCTACAAGTTACTTTGGATGTAAACCACCAAGCCCACATATATTCTGTATAACCTCATCACAGGTCTTTTATTTGTTAAGCATCAATAGTATGTGCAGGGCTATTAAAAGCACACAGGCACAGATGGTCTCTGCTCTAGGGAATTTAAAATCTACCATCAGAAAAACACAATTCTCTGATGGCTCAAAAGGGGATTTTAACATCACAGGGTTGCTTTTTCTGATGTGTTGTTGTTTTACATAAAAGCAAATGCAATTTTATTGAGGTAATTTGTGGCTGGCTGGCTTTCAGGAAAAGAGGGTCCTTAGAAAACTGTTGTACAAAAGAAGAGAATGGTCTGCTTAAGCATCCTCATGAAGAGGAAATAAAGGAATAAGATGAGAGAAAATACCCATAATGCTGTCTTTTGACACTATCACTTGGCTTTAAAAACAGCTGTAAGAGACTTTCCAGTTATGAACCAGACTCTGTCACAGCACAGATCAGCATAATTCTGCTATGCAGGTTAGCTGACGTGGGCTATCTTTTGTGGGCTACACTTAAAATTCAACATCACAGATCTAGTGTCCTTCATAAATCCAGATGTGTATGCTGGGATAAGAATAGGTCAAACACACTGCAGTTAACATATTCAACATATTCCCTTTTTTATTATTATTATTTTAGCCTGCTTGCTGTCAGATCACTAAATGATCAGCTCATGTTTCTAGAAAGGGCTTTCATCGACCCTCTTGGATTACCTGGCAGGCCGTTCTACAGGTGAGAAAGGTTTACTTTTCACTCTCCTCCTGCAGTAGTCTATGAAAATTCCTTTAAAATTTAGCAGTCTCTAAATGGAGTTATAATGATTTTATTCAACACAGCAAAAGTCCATGAGACAGGAGGAATAAGACTGAAAAGGGGAAATGACATTGGGGAACACTTCAGTGTGATACACTCTGCAGAATGAGGAAGAGTCTTATTGGAGGCCTATTCAGATTATTTCTCTTGGTTTGATTATGCTTCTAAATAGATGTAAAAGTTTAGCCCTGGAGTAATTCTAAATAATTTTAATTGTAGAAACTTCGGGAAGTTGTTCTTATTATTTGAAAGTGAAATAATATGTAATTGAAGTACCTACAATTTGATCAATTTTAAGAGCACAGCCATGCTAGCAAATGTAGTGTGGAGGGCAGTACTGAAACAGCAGGGAAGGAGTTCAGTGGTCCTCTCATCCAGTTCAAGAAGCAAATCTTATTTAAGAGGCAGTGAATCAAGTCCAGTTTTTTGGTCCTTCTACAGTAATCTCTCCAGTAAAAACTAAGTTCAGAAGGAGAAATTTAGATCTGCAATCTTTGTACCTCTCATAGATCATGGTTAAAAATCTGTTGAGAAGAGTGTCTTGTTAAAAGTCTTTCCTACATCAAAGCATCCCTGTTTCTGTTGGAGACTGTATATATCTGTGAGAAAAAAAAATTGGCTTTTTGAAAATCTTTTCATTTCATCTAAGCTGAGAGAAAGGAAAATATTTTAGTTAACTTTATCTCAAGTAGCTATAAGGCTGTGGAATTCATATGGCATAATGTAGCTTATGTTATTTTCTTGTTTCATAGACTTTAGCTACTATTGTTGCAATAATCTTATTTATTTACATCTTCAGTGTCAAGTGTTTACAGTTGGTTTAGAAAACATAAAATAGTATGTTTTATATTCCTAATGCATAATATTGTTATTTTTTTCCCTCAACTTCCCTACAGACATGTTATCTTTGCTCCAAGCAGCCACAACAAATATGCAGGAGAATCCTTCCCAGGAATCTATGATGCCATGTTTGATATCGAAAGCAAAGCTGATCAACATGAAGCCTGGGAAGAAGTGAAGAGGCAGATTTCCATTGCAGCCTTCACTGTGCAGGCAGCAGCAGAAACACTGAAAGAAGTAGCATAAATATGAACAATATAGTCGTCAATGAAGACTAAATGTGATGGTTTGCAGAAGCCTTAAAAATGGAGCATTTGAAAACATTAGGAAGATTATGACAAGGAACAAAAAATCAAAAAAATCTTGGCCTTTGCAAATAATATACCCAAGTGGAATTCATTTAGTAATGCTAACAAAGTAATGTACTCCATTCTGAGAGCTCAGGATTTAGATGTCTTCTGAATTGAGACTGATAATGTTCCAGGTTTTCTCTCAGCATTGTATTTTAGGAATTGGTAATCACTGGATTTATTTTCATTTTTGAATTTTTCTAGCTTGATTATTATAGGGATCTCCATAGTTCTTCAGGAAAACAGAATTCATGTCATGTTTTTATCAGTAACTAATTTTGTTGGTGCCTTTTTGTTATTTACCCTGAGTTTACATAATTTTACCTCAAGAGAGACCTCTCAGCCCTCTTTTTCCACAAAGACTGAGATGGATATGGATATGGGAAAACTGTCACATACTGTGTGCAGCATGTATAATAATGGTAACAAGTTTTGGGCAGCCAGCCCAGAATACTCATCCATGACATTCTTTTCCTCACATGCTAAGCCTTGCAGCTGTTTGCAAATAAATTTAAGCAAGAAGCTTTTAGTCACTGGAATAAAAACAAGGCAATGCATCTTGTTAGACATAGAGTCATCTCACAAAATGTCTTTCAAGATGAAGACCCTATTGTTATTCTTTTAACCAAAATCTGCCCTTGCTATGCCTTGTCCCTGTAGAGGTGTTTTTAATATGAAGACAGAAGCAAAGAAAATTCATCATGTCCTTAGTTTGACAGGATACCAGAATATTGCCATTTTTGTAGAGTCTATATGTCTGATTATCATGTGCTGCTTACTCTTGTGATGGACCATGGGACAACCAAGGTCAGACAGAGAAGACTCAAAATCAGATCTCTTCATCTGAAATTTTGCCACTGGATTATTATAAACCTCTTGTACAGCTAATATTTTGTGTGATTTGATGTGCCATGTTAACTGAGGCCTCTATCATGTCTTGAACTACTGTCCTGTGATCTGATGGTTTTCAGTACCATGGCATGTTTTTTATTTTTTTTTTTTTTCTATGAGGCTTCATTTATCGTAAATATTTCTGCACTTCTCATTAAAACCTTTTAGACAAGTTACTATAATTAAGTCAATATTTTGCTTAATTGTTTGTCTTTCTGATAAAATAGTCTAGTTTACCAGATAGTGGGAAATGCTCTTATACCCCTAGTTATTGCCTAGTTATTTTTACATTTTTATGAAACTGATTGGAGTAAAATAATGGAGATGTCTTCCCCCAAATCCAGTGCTGACAGGAGACATTGCTGACTCTGTGTTGTCACTGCTGTGTGTTCCACTGCCCCACTTTCACACATGGAGAATTCATTATGACTGTCTATAATCCAACTCTGAAAAAAAATAGCCAGGTTAATTTAGTTAAGTTATCCTAAATGATTTTGTCTGCAGCAATTGGGACAATGATAAGCCAAATCCACCATGTAGAGAGGGGCAGCAACAGACAGGTCCTGTTGACCAGGTGGATGCAATAACAGTATTTTTCTATTGCTGAGGAGGATGAACGGAAGTGCCAAACTCCAAAATTGTGGAGATCTTCCCCTATGTGACCTGTATGCTGCTTCAGGAACCTTTTATTTCAGTCTAGAAGACATAATTTTTTAATCTCTGGCCTAAACATAGCATTGTTTCATTTAAGTTTAATTAGGGCCCTTTTTGGCAATAATTAGCAGATAATATCCAATGTCCTGGCCCAGGACTACACAAAATACAGAAGTAGTTACACTCTTAAACTACCAGCAACAGCCATTTAAAAAATCTGTTGCCTGTTCACTAATCATTGCAGGGAACAGGATACAAGAGCAGAAATTTTTTCTCTCCCGTTGGCTACAAGCTGGAGACATAGGCTTGTGTGGAACTCATGATACTTAACAGGGCTGAGTGCCAGGTGCTGCACCTGGGTCAGGGAAATTCCAAGCACAAATCCAGGCTGGGCAGAGAATGGATTGAGACTGACCCTAAGGAGAAAGTCTTGCAGGTGTTCGTGGATGAGAAGCTCAGTGTGAGCTGGCAAAGCGCACTTGTGGTCCAGAAAGCCAGTTGCATCCTGGACTTTACCCAGAGAAGTGTGACCATCAGGTTGAGAAAGAGGATTCCATCCCTCTGCTCTGCTCTGCTCTGCTCTGCTCTCATGAGACCCCACGTGTAGTGCTGCATCCAGCTCTTGGGCTCCCGTGTAAGAAAGGCCTGTTGTAAGGAATCTAGAGAACCATTCAATCACAGGTCTGGAGCACCTCTGCTGTGAAGACAGACTGAGAGAGCTGGGGCTGTTCAGCCTGGAGAAAAAAAGACTCCATGAAGACCTCAGAGCACCTTCCAGTACCTAAAGGCCATAAAGAAAGCTGGAGAGGGACTTTTATAAGGACATGTGTGATAGGATAAGGAGGAATGGCCTTAAGGTGAACTGCAACAGTCCCTGTGTTCAGTGTGAATAGTCCTTTACTCTCTCGGTCTTGCTGAGTACTTCCTCTTGTAGAAGAAATGGTCAAAGTGTACAAGCTGCACTTGTCAGCTGCCAGCAATATAAACTTTTAGTTGGAATTTGAAAATGGTCTCCTGAAGCTCAATATAAGAGAGACTCTGACTCAAAGAATCAACATCTACTACTGTTTTAATCTAGAAAGGCTGCAGAGGCCATGAGAGAGTTCAGGGGACTGTGCAACTGACAGAATCAGTAGGAAGCTACTGATTTGCAGTTGAAATTGCAGTTGAGCATTCCCCTGTTGCCATTTTTCCTGCCAGAGCTGTCTTTCCCATAGATCAGGGTCCCTTAGTTTCTCAGGTCACAAGTTCAGCCTTTAGTCAGACAGCAGGTCAAGCAGCACAACAGTAGTGTATCTTTCTTGCTGCAGATATTAAGCTTTAGGGCCCAGATACTGAGCAGCTACAACCTACAGTTTACAAGCCTTGGCATTCATTCTGTGTTTCATGTAGCATTACTGGCTTTACTACTTGGCTGAATAGCAGAATTCATGCTGAATAGCATTCAGCACACAAATGCATGCTAGTTTTGCATTTGACATGTATATCCTTGCCAGTTTTTGAGCTTTTTTAGTTTACGAGGAATTTATGCGTTTTAAGTGAGTAGAGTTTATGTAGCTACCTGCAGGTGCTCCTAGCTTCAGCTGAACCTCACTCTTGTTTTCATTACTCAGAATGAGCAATTCTCACTACTCCTGAACTCAGCATGAGGCATATGCAGTAACTAATAATTTTCATGATAATTCTAAAAGTGATACTAATTTAAAGAAGTACTGTGTGTTCAGGAGTTTATGGTTTGGACCCTTTTTCTCACCTGCACTAAGGAAAGGAGTCCTTTTACCCTGTAATCTTTTCAATTTGTTTTGCATAATTTCTCTGACTACTTCAGGTTGGTCTTATCTCCTTTTAGCTTCAAACCTTTGATTAAACTTAGACTGATGTGGGTGTTTTCAAAATTGAGTAAAATACTCAGCTGTTATCAGCAATGCACTTGTAGAGGTATCTCACACTGGTAATATCTAAGTTCTAGCTGGAAATGCCCCATGTGAAATAACAGGGTGGCTGATGGATGTGGCCAGGAAGGGACTCAAAGAGAGGTGAGTCTTTTGGGCCACTGATCATCTCAAGAGCTCTGAGGTCTCTCCTTGGGTACCAAATAAGATGATCAATAAGAGCTAAGAGTGAGATGAGGTTTGAGTTGGAGTAGCTTCTTCCACCTTCTCCCATACGTGACTTTACATTCCTGACATGCTTTATTTTGGATCTCACATGTCAGGAGCATTTTTATCTGACTCCAATTGGTCTGAGGAGCATTTGTAAGACTTCATACTACACCTCTAGCTTTGTGATTGAGTTGTGTGTGTGTGTGTGTATGTGTGTGTGCATATGTATGCATGCAACCAAACCTAATCTTGCTTCTGTTTCCTCTGGGTGAATGGTAGTTACTCAGCCTTCATATGCTGATTTTCTTCCAGGGAGTTTGTAAGTGAGATAACTCAGGGATACTTTCAGCAAGCAAATACAAAATATTGGCATATCAAACAGGTAGGATCCCAGGGGGACAACAAACATTCTTGTGTAGTAGTGTTACTCTTTTCACTGCCCTCCACAGCATACCAATCTGATTCATAGAATGCAATACAATAGTTTGGGTTGGAAGGGTCCTCCAAAAACCATCTAGTTTTTTTCCAGGGATGGGGAATCCACCACCCACCTGGGAAACTTGTGCTAGTGACTCACCACCCTCACTGTAAAAAAATTCTTCTTTATATCTAGCCTGAATCTACCCTCTTTTAGTTTAAAACCGGGAGTTGACCTATTGCAACAGGCCCTACTAAAAAGCTTGTCCCTGTCTATATTGGGTTTGTGTGGCAACATCTTCATAGTGAGGGGCTGCAGTGGTGGCTTCTGTGAGGAGCCCTGGAAGCTTCCCCTAGGTCTGACAGAGCCAATGCAAACCAGCTTCGAGATGGCAGCTGGGCAAGGCTGAGCCCATCAGTGGTAGTGGCAGCACTTCTGGGATAACAGATTTTAGAAGGGGAAGAAAGTTATTGTGCAGAAGCAATAAGTGCCAGATGAGAGAGGAGTGAAAAATGTGTGAGAGGAACAGAATGCAGACCCCAAAGTTAGTGCAGGAGGGGAAGGGGGTGCTGCGATGTGTCAGAGCAGAGATTCCCCTGGAGCCTGTGGTACAGGCTATAGTGAGCACCCTAGCTGCACAGAGAGATATTCAGAAGAAATCAGAATTACCCCAGAGAAAGAAGCTGTTAGAAGTTGTTACCCCAGAGCAGGACACAAATGCTGCCCTGTACAGGTTTGCTCTGTCTAGAGGCTTCGGACACTCCATGAGCTCCCAAGTGGCACTGGCTGTTTTTCTGTTAGGAAGTGAACACTGTCAGTACAGAATGATTGAAGTACCTAAAATTAGATGCTTATCACACTTTAGATACCCTAGGATGTCTGGCCTGATCCCAGGATGACCTCTGTGTTGCATATGGCAAACTAGTGGCACAAAGGAGTTGGGAGTAAAGAAGGTTAAGCTGAATAAAATGGTTGCAATGTGGGAGAAGATGTCTTAATTTCTGGCTTTGTTTCTCATTTGTTATCCACATCTATTTTAATTTGTAATAAATTATTTTTCCCTGAGTGAAATCTGTTTTGCTAATGATGGTGATCAGACGTGATACCCCTGTGTTCATTTCAACCCATGAGCTTTTTCATCTTATTTCCTGCCCCAGTCTTATTGAGGAGAGCATGTGATTGAAGACAGATTTACAATGTACATTATACTCACATTTAATTGTAACTTAGTATAGTCCACCTGTGGCTAATCTATGGCATGTAAGAACATGTCACAACTAATAACTAATAGTAATAGGACTGTATTTTAAGTGGTAGAAGCCATTTGGCTGCTGCTTGTTGTTCAGCCTTAGCACTGCTAATCCCCTTGTCACTTTAAAAAGACATTCACAGAGAAATAAATGAATTTCATACATTCTCACAGTTGCTATTCTTGCCTTCTTCCTCCACTGATGTTATTATCATGTGAGGTCTAATTTTGATAGTAATCTCCAAAAGCCCTTGTCACTTTATTGTCTATTATGTGCCAGTCCTACACCTGTGGTGCTATATAAATGCTAATAATACATCAATATGCTCATTCTTTATGAGTTCTGTAGGTGGAATTCCATCTGGTTTGTATATGTCAATTCAGATGCTGGTGTGAAATGTCATTGCTGTTCAGAATTTGTGATGGTTTATGAGCAGTTGGGAAATGACAGGAAAAAAAAAATCACAAGACTGGACCTGTTTATCATTTGAACAAAGACATCCAGCCCTGTGCTTAAGACAGTGGCAGTGACTGGTGTGGAATACGCAGGTGGTGTAATTTTTCTCTGAAAAGCCTTAGTTTAAGTAATTAGGACATTACCAGTCTTTTCTGCTTTTTCTGAATATTTTCAGCTCACCATAATGTATTTAAGAAAGTTTTGATACTCCAAGTACTCCCATTTCTTTCACAAACCGTATCTACTTTGGACTTCAGGAGTTAGTGGTAGGAATTTGGAGCATGGCCAGGCTCCCAGAAAGGCTTTCCTGCCTTCAGCCATACATAGCTGGTCTCAAATGGGCAGGTCCTCAATTCCAGAAAGATCAACCTTGGCTTCCATGTAGCCGTGAAGGAACTTGGCAGCAGGGAGTGATGTGCAGGGTCAGAATAAGTTTATGCAACTGGACTGAAGTTGTTTCCTTCCCCATGAGATACTGATGGATTTGACTAAATTAGACAGGAAAACTTGGTCTTAAGAACCTTGTAATCTTAAGTGCAAGTAGCTAGAGAATATAGGACATAAATTTGCAACTTTTCCTAGTTACAAATTGGATGATGTCTGGAATTGTTCTGACTGGCCAATCTAAATTATGTTCTCAGCTGCTCTAAGTGTACATTCCTTCTTGAGGATTAATGTTACCATGGAATAAAAAGGGAAGCAATTCAGTGTTTCTTTTGCTGGTAAAGAAGAAACAAGTTTTCCCTTAATTTCCTTTCTTGGCTACTTCCACTGGAACAGGTTGTGAACAAGTCTAAAACAGGAACTTTCAAAACCAGAAAGTGCTAATAATTAGTAGGAATTAGCATCTTGAATACTACATGTACATTGTTTAGTGCCTGGTTACACATTTGTTACAGAGACACACGCACAGAGGCTGTCTGGTGGAGTGAGACTAAGAAATGAAAGTTTTATTCCATTTGGAAAACTGTATCATCGCCATCACCCAGGGATTAAGGCTGGTTAGGCAGCATGAGAACTGAGAAGGAAAGAAGGCAGGGACAGCCCTGGGGCTGCGGGTGGAAGGAGGAGGAGGAGGAAGAGGAGGAGGAGGAGGAAGGGAGCTGTTTGCCAGCCCTCAGAGGCTGCCAAGCCGCCGGCCGGTGCTGCCGCTATGGCCGGGAGCGGGAGCAGGAGCAGGAGCGGGAGCAGGAGCAGGAGCAGGGCCACCCTCCGTGCGTGGCTCGTGTGCCCGGGGCTGCTCGGCTGCTTCTTGCTGGGCTTTCTCACAGGTGAGTGCACAGACCCCGGGGCTCAGCCCCCGGCTGCCTTCCCCTGCACACACTCGTGTGCAGCCCCTGTTGTGATTAACGCACCAGCAGGGACATTACACTGCTCTTCAGGGACATGGCAAAGTACTCGTCCCACTGCTTTTCTCAGCTTTCCTGTCCAGCAATTTCAGTCTTCAGGGAGTGAGGAACAGAACGGCTCTGTGCTTCAGCTCAGGACCAGTCCTGGTGAACTGACAGCTTCCCAAAACAGGCAGCCAGGCATTCAAAGAAAAAAATGCAAGAGTTTGAAACTTCAGTGATTGCAAGATCTCCCAGATTTTTCTTTTTTTAATTTTTATTTCCTGTTTTTTACTGAAGATATTTTTAAGTGCTCACATTCAGTTGCTATTTTAGAAATTAAGGGTAGTGTAGAGGAAGAGTTTGACTGTGAGCCAAGTTACTGAAGTTTTCATTATGCACAATGAACTTTACTAGAGATTCTTTTCTGAAGTCTCGTGCAGCATTTTTAATTAAAATTGCATGTCCTTTTTAAACTTGTGTTGTAGCACAAACCTAAGACTAAAGCATGAAAGAAAAATCCATGAGGGCTATTAAATATATAAAATATTAGTTTAATTTAGGACATCCCTGACCTGGTAATTTCTGGTGCTTGTGCTACGCTTATACGTTTCCCTGAACATCATCTTTTGGCCCTTTTCCTAAACAGGATACTGAGCAAGATGGACTTTTGGTCTGATCAAACCTCACCGTTCAGTTCAGAGTGTTACTACAATTGCATTCAAGTGGAACAGGTCATATATACTGTGTATTTGACAGCACACGTGTTTGTCTTATGAAAATTTTCCCACTTTGGGATCGTCTAGCTGTAATAATAAAAGGAATTTTTTTTTGTTGTTTTTCTTAAGACAAACTCATACAGTTGATATACCCTCTCCTACTACCATTTATGCTTACTGAATAAGCATTTTAAAACTGGCTTGGGTGACAGTTAACTTTATTCTTTTAATTATTAAATAGACTAACCCCACCTTTCCCCAAGTCTGTAACTATTACAATGCTGGCAGGGTGGCTGTTCAGTCCTAGACCTTCACTTTGAATATGCTTACACAACTATTTTAAAATACATGCATAAACTAAATAAAGACATTTCATCATGAGTATCAGGAGCTCAAACCCGACACTACAAATAGTTAATTGAGAATTTAAACTATAGTTTAAAATTAATGAGAAATGAGTCTCCCTTAAAAAGGGGATTTACCAGGGATTTAGTGTATACTCTTTTCATTGTGACACTTTTAGGCATTTCAGTCAATTAAATATATTTTACTTTTTTGCTTGAGCCCTCAGACACTGACAGAGGGTGCTCTAAGCCCTGCTCATCCTCGTGGTTTTAACTGTTTAATACCACAGGTTCACCTGTGCTCAAACATCTGAGGACATTCTTGCTAATTAGGAAACTTTTCAAATGTGTTTCAGGCTGGTTTACAAAACTGACCGAGAAAAACCCCAACTCTTCAGATGTCCACCAAAATATGAGGCAGAAACTTGCAGCTGAAATGAAAGCAGAGAACATCAAGAAATTTCTTCGGTAAGCCTTGTGCCATGCCTAGTTTTTTAAACAATTTTATCAGTCAAAAAAGCCAGAAAGTGATAACATTAGCTCCAAGGAAGGGCCTCTGAAAGCAGAGCTTTTAAGATGCTTTGGAAGTATCTAATTTGTATGGAATGTCTGAGGGAAGAAGGGAGAGGTTTACAACTCTTCTGTTTCCCTCCTCCCTGTTTTTGAAGTTGCCTTTTTGAACTGGTTGTGCTGTCAAGTGTACTTCCCTCAGCTGCATTAGTGCCAGTGCTTACCAGTCTTCATGATTTCTCATCTTCATGATTTAATGAAATGTGCTTTTTTTTTTTTTTTTTTTTTTTTTTTTTTTTTTTTTTTCTTTGCAAGTATCTGAAGCTCTAAACTCAGATAACTTTGTTTTCTTTCAGACTGTGATGATTCTTCTGTGTTAGGGATGGTTGGCATGAATTACATCTGACTGATCATCTGTTCAGTGTCTCTTTAAACTTTCAGTTTGAGCAACTAGTCTAAGTGGAAAATTAATCTATTAAAAATTAATGCTACAAGTTTGCATGGCACTGAGTTGCATGTATACTTACAACTTAAAGTTCCTTTAGTGTGGCCATACTGGATAATGTGCTGTTAATTGGGAGCTCTGACATCTCATTATACCCTGTTTTCTGTTTCAGAGATAAAGGGTTCTGTCCATGCTCAGTTGCGTGTATGGTTGGTTAAGGCTTGCATGATGTAAGTGTTAGTAAATGAACTTTTTTGCATCAGAGTGCATCCATGCAGTTTTTCAGAACATCTAAAATGAAAAAAACCCACATTACTGTATATATTTATACTTTCTAAAGAGGAACAAATATATTCACATGAAAAGTAAATAAATACTAATTCTGGTTAGTAAAATGTTTGTATTCAGCATTTAAGTCAGCATCTGCATCAAGAACATCAAAAGACTACTGACAAATTTGATTTCTATATGTTTATTCTAAACCCAGAAGGTTTCATGCTTAACATCAATTAGCTTTTTAAGTCTACAGGCCTAATCTTATTTTGTATTTCTTGCTTTCAGTAGATTGGAGAGTTCCTGAACATTATGTTTGACTGAGAATCTAGGCAACATAGCCTGAAATAGCTCTGTAATTATGCCAAAATCTCTTGGCCGTGGGATATTAATGGTTTCTCATTTGTCTGCTTGCTTTGGTGATGGGCCAAATGCTCCATGCTTGTTGGGTTTTTCTTTTTTGCCTAAATTCAAATAAAAATCAGGAAATGCAGAGGAATTGTGTTAACACACTTTCCAAAAAGTTTGTCAAAAGCGTAAAAAAATGTGAACTTGAGAATTTTGATCCACATTCTTTATTTTTCAGACTACATCTGTTTTTATCATGTGGGGAAAAAAACCTAAGTCTCAGAAAATTCAGCCGCTTTGGTCTTAGCATTGTGTCATAGTTCTGGAAAGGATTAAACTGTTTGGAAGGAAAAATTTGAAAAAAAAACCCCAATCATGTGTGTTTTTCCTGATGGCATATGTAGTATTTAGTATACTTAAAGAATTAAAAGGTACTTAAAATACTAGTGAGAATTAAAGTGCAAGGAGCAAACAAGCAACAGGGCTTGGCAAAGGTTGCTTCCAGACTGGTGCATACCCTCATAGTTTAAAGAGAGGGAACAACAGTGGAGAGAAAAAGGTTGTGGTCTACTTAAAGAATGTGGATGCATTCAAATCCTGGGGCCAGATGGGACTCATGTGAAAGACCTTTATGTTATGATTGCAATGTTGCTGTAGATGAGAAGTTCTGATAATTGAAAGAGGCCTCAGGTGGTTGAAAAAGGCTGATTTTGTGCCCCTCTTTCAATAAGGACAACTTGGAAGGACTCTGAGCTGGTCAGCTTCAGCCCTGGAAGGGTGACAAAATATCCTTCTGGAATCTATTTTCAAGTACGTGAAGGACAGAAATAAAGTTTGCAGGAGTCAGCATTTATTTACTATTTGTGTAGTCAGCCTACCTCAAGGAAATGACTAGCTACGTGCAGAAGTGGAGACATTAGAATGGCTGTAACAGCCTTGACTTTAACAAGGCTTTGAATATCATTCTCATTTGGAAGCTGAGGAAGTGCACACTGTGGAACAGGGGTTAAAAAGAGTCTGAAATGACAGGCTGAAGTGATATTAATCATGGTATTTGCTACCACTAATTAATGGCAATTGCTGGTATCTGACATCTATGGAGCAGCCATTGACAAGTAGCCTGTTGGGAATTGGAAGCTGATGGAGCATACCTGGATGACTGATGAGCCTTCACCATTCCTTTCTTACTTGTCCAATGGGCCGAACAAATTGTTCACAGATTTCTGTAGGGTAGCCCAGAGGGACTGGATTCTATTTGTGACTATTTGTCACCATTATGTGCTATATCTGATGTGGAAGTAAATATTGTTAAGAAGGTTTTGTTATTCAGGCTTTGATTAAGAAAAAAGAGCAAAACCTGTGAAGATAATGTAATGATTTTCAAATTAAACTTATTAAGACCTTAGGACGTGTTATGACAACAATACAAATCCATGATCAGATACCAGAATTATCTGAAAGTCTCCTTACTGAATGTGTAGCTTTCCTATATTTATTTCTGTTTCCTGCATACTGCTAATATTTTTTTGCTGAATCTTTGGCATTGATTTTCATTGCTTGTGTGTAAATGTGGCTATTCCTGCTATGCAAAGAAAAAAGTTCAGTTGACTTATCTTAAGGCCTCAGGAAAGATCCTCTGCTCTGAGTGTGTTTTGTTCATGTCCTGATATTGACTCTGCTTAGCAATCATGTTATACAGCTCAAACTGTAAGACTTTACTGTCCATGCAATGTGTCTTGAAGATTAGCTTTATGCACACTGATCCTATTTCACTGTTGTTTCTCTGCATTTGCTGCTTACTAGTGGTTTTCTGTTTTATTCTAGTTCATTTACCAAGTTGCCTCACCTCGCAGGAACTGAACAGAATCTTCTTCTTGCCAAAAAAATTCAAGGCCAGTGGAAGGAATTTGGATTGGATTCAGCAGAACTTGTTAATTATGATGTGCTTCTTTCATACCCAAATGAAAAGCAGCCAAACTACATTTCAGTAATTGATGATCAAGGGACTGAGGTGATCTTTTCAATGACAAAACTACATTTATATAAAACAATACACAACAACCCAGTGACTTCTTGTTAAAAAAAAGTGTCTTCCTCTGTATTCTTACCTACTCATCTGAGCATGTACTTAATATTTATTAAAGAAAAAATCTACTGCAAAGGGAAATCATATTTAGAAATGGTTTTCCAGGCTATGCAGAAAGCACAGCAAAGTGGCTGAAATCTCAGTGCCTCATATATGTGGAGAGAAGGCAGTTAACACCAGTAGACCATAAGGTGTTAGAAGGGTTCAGCTTAAGCATACATCTAGGTTAATATCCTGTTTCCATAAAAAGCCTTTAGTGGGTGCAGAGGGATGTTTAAGAACAAAGAAATGTATTTCAGGCATGCAGTTCTTCCAGAGTCTAGCTGTTTTCAGCTCAGGGCTTCTCTGAATGTGCTGCAATTAGTCTCCTGAAAAATCCTCATTAGACCTTTTCCAAGCATTTATGCAGTCACTGACCTCATTACATCTCTTTTCCAAGTACCTATCCAAACCTTCTTGAACATCTGTACAATATTTGCTTCCACAACATGCTGAGGAATTGCAGAGATGCTATCACTTTCATGTAGTATTGCTTTGTTTCCCTCACCCGTGAACCTGGTCCCACTGGCTTCCTACGGTGTCTCCTAAGTTAGTGTTGGAAGTAGTTATGAACTAGTCAGTCTACGGACACCTTCCTTTTGAATACCTGGGGAAATAAAGAAGTAGATGTAAATTTCTGACAAGGATCCTGAGCAAGAAGAGGAGGTGGGACTGCTAGAGGAGCATCATAGCACATAGGTAAGGATGATGGGCCAGGTAGAAAGTAAGGAATTCAGGGATGGCATGAGCTTAGAGGTGAAAGAATGAAGAAGTTCTTCCGGAAACCCTGTAACTGCCTCAGCTACAATCTCACAAGGTGACAAAAGGTGGACATGCACCTTAAAGCAACATGAGTGTTATAATATGGAGTGATAAAAGGCAGCCTGATTAACTGGAGTATTGCTAGGTAAGAGATAAAGAGAATAATAATGCAGGTGGGAGAAACCACAAAAGACACCTGGGATGGCATGGATGAACCAGATGTCTTTTACTGTCACCACCTCTTGGCAATTCTCAGCTACTTCTTTCCTTAGGTTCAAGCAGTGACTGATGAGCAACTTCTGACACGTGTTCTGTCTCTTTGTGCTCATATCTGCATTCTATTACAAAATTTCAACTCTGAATCCCTACCTGTGTTTCTGTTTGAACTTATTTTTTTCTATCAATTTATGAAACTATAATTTAAACTGCTGACAAAGCTTAATAACTTGGCAAAAGCCAAGCCTTTTGATACTTTTCATCCACAGAACTGCAGTATTTTGAAAGAGTAATTATTTGACAAGGAGTCTGATGCACGGAAACTGAATAATTGTCTCTTCTGACTTTAGTTTAAACTATAATTAGCATGTGCTTAGTGTGTGAGTTTGTGCCTAGAATGCTTGACCAAACATTACTGTTATTTTTTTGATAGGTTTTCAATACATCATTGTTTGAACCACCTCCACAAGGGTATGAAAATGTTACTGATATACTGCCACCATATAATGCTTTTTCAGCACAAGGAGTGCCAGAGGTAAGAAAAGAAATTATATAACAGTTCTATTACCTATTTTTTAAACACTTTCTGGGACAGATTGTTCCAGCTTCTCAAAATATTTTTGCAGTAGTTTTAATTACCTCTTGTCTTAATTAAAGAACACTCAGGCACTGATAGGCCACATATTATGCAAAGGTTAGAAGTCTTTTATGACAAAAAGGAGTTTTTTCAAATTGCTAATCTCTGAATCACATAATAAGTGGCAAGTTTTTATCTTGATGGAAAATTTTGGATACATCTTGGATTGCTCCATATTATTCAGCACAGGTAGAAGTAGCAATATTGATATCCAGTTGGAAGACATTTTAGATTAAATTCATGCCTTCAAAGGCCACAAAAGTTCCTCATTTAATCTGCTAATTCATTGTGGAACAGGACAGGGGCAACATTGCATTACATAAATGAGTGAAATTATATAGTATTGAGTGTTTGTGTATGCAAGGCATACCACTCCTTTGTCAGAGCCAGAGAAGTTTGTCGGTTTACCAAAATACTCTGCTTTATTTTCCAGCCTGTTTTTAGGACTGTTGTTAAGTGCAGGATAATATTCAAACATCAAAAATTTGAGCCAAAACTTCCTGTAGAATATTGTGGATATCTTTTTCTATTGTTTTTATGGACACTGGATATCATTTGTAGAAATAAAAAAAAAATTAAAAATCCTCTATCACACATAGTGAATGAAACTGTATTTCCGATAATTGATATTTTGTTTGTTGACTGATCACTTGCCACAACACTGCTTTTCTTTTCCGCCCAGGCAGATCTGGTGTACGTGAATTATGGCCGTACAGAAGATTTTTTTAAGCTGGAACGTGAAATGGGAATTAACTGTACAGGAAAGATTGTCATTGCCAGATATGGAAAGATCTTCAGAGGAAACAAGGTAAGGGTTGTGTTTTAATTTTTCCTCCATGGGTCAGACACTGTTCATGGTAGAGCCTGAGGGAATTAGTAAGGGCTGTTCATTGGAACATATGAGCAGAAGGAAGCCTGCAATGTATCCATTGTGACTGCAGTCTAAGAATAACTTCCAAAACAATAAAACCAGATGAATGTATTAAACTCCTGAGACAGAAATGACTGCAAACTCCCTAGGCAGTTCTTGCAAGAGAATAGTTTGGAGAACTGAATAGTTCGTAGAGCCAAGTCTTTTGATACTTGCCATCCATGGAACTGCAGTACTTCGAAATAGCAATGTTTTGACAAGGACTCCTATGCACAGAAACTGAGTAACTATCTAAAACTATGTCTGCATGGAAGCAAATCTCAATGTTCAGATTTATCTGAATTGCATTATAAAAGAAAAAAAATAAAAGCCACATCTTAAAAGTAAATAATTTCACAGGTTAAAAATGCCATATTAGCAGGAGCCCAAGGGATCATACTTTACTCAGACCCTGCTGACTACTGTGCCCCAGGAGTAGAGGCTTATCCAGGTGGCTGGAACCTTCCAGGTGGAGGAGTCCAGCGTGGGAATGTTTTAAATCTGAATGGAGCTGGGGACCCTCTAACACCAGGTTATCCTGCAAAAGGTGAGTGCAAGTTCTGTAGCCTGGGCCATCAAGTACTTTATAAACTGCTGCTGAAAGTGTGGCACTAGAAATTCATTTATTTTCAGCACAGATGCACAGAAAAATGTTGCTTGAAATTCCTATTGATAGTAGTTAATTTTCTATTGCAAACTAAGTTCTATCTGTGTCATTCTAACTGGTTTCAGTTAGGCAGGGGAATAAAGTTTCTAGGAAATTCTTTGTATGGTCCCACCCTTTTGACACCTAAAAAAGCAGGATGTGTAGGTTTATAGACTGTGAAGCAGTAGAAAATGACTGAGAATTTATAGCCATTTTAAAGTATCTGTGTTTCTCAAGAGGGTATAGCTTGAACTAGGTTACACTTTGTCATCAAAGAGGACTAATAGCTTTACTTGGAGGTGTTTTTCCTTGCTAGTCATAAGTTCCAGGCAGAAAAAAACAGTTTAAAATCCCTTTTAAAATGGAATAAAATTCTTGTAGCAAAAATAAGAGCAGCCTGGAGTCTTTTACAAGTTGGCACTATGTACTTCTCTTGTCCTTGTTGGCATCCTAAAGTCAGTCTGAACTAAGATGCCTGCCAGTGCTAGGTGCTGATGGGATGACTATACAGGCACGCTTCTGGAAAGCTCATGGCCTTGTGTGGCCACTGCTGAGGGCATAGGGCAACCTAAAACCAGGAGAGATTGTGTGTGCCAGGCCCAGCAGACTCAGAGAGATGCTGGCCGTCTTCAGCCCAGGTAAATAAATGCACCAGTGGATGACCTCTGTAGCTTGTCAGGTGCCATCTTCACCTCACACACCAGCTTGGTTGCCCCAGAGCCAGCCTGCAAGAGATGTTATAATATGGTGGGACAGCAAATCTAACCTTGCATCAAGTATGGGAGCATCTTTTGCACTGCTGTGCAGATGCATTACTGGATTTGTCATTACAGTTTGGTTTTCTAGAAGTGGCGTGTGAAAATGATGTAAGAATTAAAAAGAATTGTGCATGCTGGTGGCTGCTCTGCTCAAAAGTGTTTCCAGTTTGGTAAAAGTTGCCAAGAACTTTGCTATAAAGTTGACATTTTGTTCTGGTTTCTCAGAATACACTTTCAGGTATAAAGTTAATGAAGGTGTAGGGATTCCCAAAATCCCCGTTCATCCCATTGGATATCACGATGCAGAAGTGTTGCTGCGGTGAGTATACATCAGTCCTCCTCTCCAGAAGTCAGTATTGACAAATCTGCAGATAAACTTTTCATATTAACATATCAAAATCTATGTTGTTACTTACATTTGCTACTCTTTTGTAGTAATGTGTACTTTGGAAAATGTGGAAAATTCAAAGCCATCCATTTTGCAATAATGCTTTTGAAATTTTTGCAAAACCACCTAGGTTTTGTTACAATAATTATTAAGAGAATTTAAGGTTTCAGCCTAATGGTCAACTGCATGTCTTAATTTTCACTTCACAGTGCAATGGGAGGACCTGCAGCTCCAGACAGCAGCTGGAAGGGAAGTCTCAATGTGTCATATAACATAGGGCCAGGATTCACAGGCAACTCTTCTACAAGGTCTGTTTTAATACTTGCCTGTTTATACAATATTAGAAAAAAAAATCCCTCTGAGGGGAAGACTCTCAAACAGTACATATAGAGATACTCTGGAGATATTTACTTCCTTCTGCTAGGGTTACATTTGGAGATAATTATTAGAATTTGAAGATTGCATTAAAAAAGATCACCAATTAGTAGATCAGGCCATATGTCAATGACATTTGGCAATAAATTGCAATAAAGCTAAAGATCACTTTTCTGTGACTTTTCCACATAAAAATAGTTTCAGTTTACATGAGGTATTATTCAATGAGAACAGTTAGTGGACTCTGATGAACAGTGTGTAAAAATGGTGTATCATTATCACTACTCCATCTCTTGGGTAAACAAGGGTATGTCTGAACATATAATTTTATAAAGACTTCATTTGTCATTATTCTTTTCTGTTCTGCTTTAACACTAGCTGAAAATGAATAAAGTAGAAATAACTAAATAAGAAAGCATATTTGACATAATTACAGTGCTGTTTGAGGTATCTTGAACAGTGAGAAAACAATACAATTCTTCCACAGAACTTATGTTTTTCAGTGGAATTTTTAACATCTTCGTACTTGATAGAGTAAATTTCTTATTGTAAATACGCATTAATTCTACACAAACTTCCTTCTCAAAGTGGTTCCATATCAAAATGAAACTTTTGATTCTAGGTAGAAAGTCACTTGCACATGGAAAGGGTGTAAGTATACACACATTCAAGGCACTGGTGTCAGTTATCTTCTGGGCAAAGATCCAGTGGCTGTCCTGAAGTAAGTTTTGATTTTGACAGCTCTGCAGATTTGCTGCTGAAAAGATAACTTTAAATGTGGAGCTCCTGAGGTTTTGCCAGACACAACCCTCCCCATTGTTTGGTGCTTTTTTTCTTCCACAGGTTAAGGGGGCTGTATACTGTGTTTTATCTCTCCGAATATCTGATTCCCTTCGTTTTTATAAAATTTTACAAGTGGATTTTACTGGTGGGGGACAGGGAAGAAAAAAACTGCTTCTAGTAGAAGGTTTTCTGCCTCTAATGAAAGATTCCCTGCCCGTGACAGGGAGGTTGGAACTGGATGACCTTTAAGGTCTCTGCCAACCCAAACCATTCTGTGATTCTGTGATAAATGTTGATCACTTAGATCTGCTGTCTTAAACAGAGATTTTAATTTATTCCTGGATGAATATTCCTAATGACCTTTCTTCTAAGTTCTGTATTATTACATGGACCTGTCTAGAAAACAAGTGTGTTCATTATAAACATCTGTATGTCCACAATTAAAATTTTGGTCAAAATGTAGATGGATTTTTAATTACTGTGCATGTTTTTCAGCTTATTCCTCTAGTACACAATTATCTAATTGGTTCCCACAAATGAAAATTCAATACATTTTGTAAATCTTTGCAAATTTGTAGACTGGCCCAGCTCAAAGGCTTTTTCTAAGGCATCAGCAGCAGGCTAAACTGAAATAAAAAATGTGTCTCTGAGATAGTATGAGTTGCTGAACACACATTGGATCAGTTCTGAACACAAGGTAGAGAAGCACAAACTCTCTGGTTTCCGTGTTATTAGCATGGGCTTTTTATTGGCTTATTACTCAGAAATGGTTATTCCACAGTCTCTTTCATTTCAGAAAAGTCAGAATGCATGTTCATACAAGCAATAAAATAACACGAATATACAACGTCATTGGGATCCTCAGAGGAGCTCTGGAACCAGGTGAGCATCAGGTGCTTGATGATTTTAATTCCTTCTTTCTTTTGCATTTGTTGAAATTGTACTTATGTTCTAACAAAGTTTTTTAGGAAACCATACAATATGGAGTTTTGAGAAATTTTTAATAGTTTTTCTGTCCTTCCCATCAAGCAATTTGTGATTGGCAATTCCATTAAAATACAATGAGAGACATCAGAGGTTGTTGGTTTTTTTTTAATAATGTCTATCATTTTACTGTAGGCTTCCCGTTACATCAGTCGTACATTTTGCCTTTGCAAAAATTAACATCATTCACATTACAGAAAGCTAGTGATGATTTGAGACTTTAATATTATACCATTGATACATAGTAGCAGGTCATACACATGAAAGACTTCTAGGTGGAAAAATACTTATTAAATATTTCTTGTCTTTAGTAAGCATACCTTAGTAGAGTAAGTGAATGGCTGCAGATTCCCTTAAAAAATAAACTTGTAGCACTGGTATTGAACTTCATATTTAATGTGATACAAGTAAAGATGTAGTCAAAGGAAATCACAAGTAAACCAAGTGCATTTTTGATTATAGATTGATACTGTATGTTTGTTTCCAGACAGATACATTATTTTAGGTGGTCACAGAGACTCTTGGGTGTTCGGTGGTATTGATCCAACAACTGGTGCCGCTGTTCTGCAAGAAATTGTACGGAGTTTTGGTAAAACGAAGATGGAAGGTAACTTACTACAGATGTAAAATGATGGATATGGAAAAACAGCAGCTTTGAGGATCAGTGCTTCCATAAGCTGTTGTATTGATTTAAATTTTCACTTCTGTGGAAAGTTTTATTTCTCATTATGAAAGATGTAAATTCATTGAAAGGATGCATGTGTAGCATTGTGTGGTAGCTGGCTGATTTTATTTCCTCGTGAGTATAATGATACCCTCTTAGCTGTGCAGAAGGAAAATATTGCATTAAGAAGAACTGCCTCTGCATTTATATGTTCCTCTAAGGATTTTAGAGAGGATTTTTTTTACTGTTATATCAGTTAAATGCTGTTTTTAAAGCAATTTCAGTTAACTGTGGTCAGTAGACTTTTAAAGTATAAGTTGAGTTTTCAAGTTTAACTATGTAACTGCAGGTTGGAGACCGAGGCGGACTGTTATTTTTGCTAGCTGGGATGCAGAAGAATTTGGATTATTGGGTTCCACAGAGTGGGCTGAGGTAAATAAAAAACTGTGTAAGCAAAGCAAAGCTTTGAAAGTGTGTTGCAGGTGACTGCAGTACCCAGGATCTATCCCTAGACTGCAATCAAAAACTTCATGGTAAATTGGAGCACAACAGACTCCTTCAGTGTTGTGAGGCACTCATGTGTTTACATAAATTACCTACCTACCTACCTACCTTTTTACAACATAAGTGCACTAATCTTCTAAGATTTAAAAATCTACTTTGATTCAAAGCTAATATTCCACAGTGGTCTCTATGTGGAAAACTATCCTGTCATTTAACAGAATGACAGCATTTTATTTAACCCAGATTGATCTAACTTTCCATTTGAGAAATTCCTTAGTTTGTATAAATTTAAGTCCAGATCCTGAACCTCTGATCCATAAGCATGCCAATCTTTTGTATGGAAATCAATCCTACTGAGCAAATTAAAGAATAGGTAATTTGTGAGTGAATAGATCAAAATTCCTGTGAACTCCAGCATTGTAGGGTCTCAGGGGCAGGACAGTCAATTAATTCTCTAGGAGGATCCCTGGCTAAATACCTGCCTGAAAGAAGAATGTCGGGAAATTCAGAAGTGAGGTCCTGGATGTTTTTACCTTCTTTTTCATATTGGGCATGTTATTTTCATCTTCCTTTTCTTGCCTGAGAGAAGAATGTTGGCAAATTCAGAAGTGAGGTTCTGAATAATTTTATCTTCCTTTTCCTGTTGGACATGTTCCCTTCTTAGTGGACTTGTTCAACCCCAATAAGAAATGTAGGTCTTATGAGAGTTTTCATTTCTTTGTAAAATCCAAATTAGAAATAAAGCATGAAGAAAATTGCTTGATGAAACACATTTCTGCTGAACTATGTCAATTTATTAGTACTGACTGGTTTAACAGAAATATGTTGTATTGTTCTTCTACTAGAATTTTATTTGCAAGTTAATATTTATCTGTCTGGATAGAGCTTTCAGATTCTATGAAATAAAAAAAAATAAAATAATTCTTTCTAGTTTAGTTTGTTGGCATGTATTTCAGCAAATCACAAAATTACATAGCAAAATGGCACATGTCAGAGGAAGTAACAAACCCAGAAAAAATGCTCCCAAAGACCAAAGGGATTCCATCATTCTTCTGTTGACAAAGCTGAGATTTCCATTCCTTTAGACTTGCACTGGTTTTTTTTCACCCACAACCTGTTTAGCTTCGAGCTGTAACAGAACGTCTGCATCCTACTGCTGGTTTATGAAACATTAAATGAAGTAAAAGTAATTTAAATAATTTTAAATCATTTACTGAGAAATTTTAACTAGTTGGCATTGAAGTTTCATCCCACCTGAACTCCACTGGTGGCAAAAGTATGCTGTATGTATAACTTCATTTGTGATTTCCTTATCTAGGCATCTCTGCACACATATAAGCACTGTCAAGAAAAAACCCTACACAATTGTTTTAATTATGAAGAATATGAAACAATGATACTTAAAAGATCAATTTGTCTTGAGCAAAGTAATTACTAAATTAAGGAGTTTTATTATGTTCTATTTGTTAAATATTGCTACTGCTGCTCTGTAATGGGTTTTGTTTAATAATTTGGTATCTAGTTATGTATCATTCTTTATTTCATGAAATGGCAGCTGTATAAGGTTAGAAAACTGTAAGCCCAGTTCATATTTGAACGTGTGTTTTAATATTATTTTTTTCCTTGCTTCATCTTCTTGGTGGTGTGCATTACTACTCTTTTAGACCTAAATTAGATTCAGTTTCTCTAGAGACATTCCTCACAGCTTACATTCCTCCTCTCTGCAGCTGCCAGATCTGTCATGTATTAAATCTCGAGGAAAATTAACCCACGATATTCACTATCTTCTATGTAGCAGAAAGAATTCAACAGTGACAACATCCTTTTGCTACACAGATGATCTCCATTGCTCATAAACAAAGGAATTTCTTTATGCTGAAAATATGATTTTGCATATATGCAAGACCCCATATGGGGAAGTGCAGTCAGGCTTCTCCCATCGTATTCTTTTGCAAGATCTCCTCTCTTGGTTTTGTTTTGGTTCTTTTTTTTAAAGATATTAATTTCATTATGTAGTTATCAATTACCAATTAAATTTTTAGTTTACATGGCTTATAAATTATGAGTTTGGTTATAAATTGAATGAATCAAGTAACAATTGCTAACCTAATTAAAAATATCTGTCACAAAGCCAAAATCTCGTGAAATACCACTTACTCATTAAAATATCAATTTCAAACATAATTACCAGTTTGCAAAAACACAAACAAGATGTCTGTATATATTTAGCATGAAAGCAACACTTAGTGGACTCAGAATAGTCAGCCAACTGCATTTTAGTAGAGAATTTCATTGCTTTGAGTAATCCCTTTTTGAAATGGTAGATATGACAGAAGTTCTTGGTTTATCAGTGTTAAAATTGAGTTCAGTGCTGGGAGCACATATGAAAAAATAGAGATTAAAAACATGGAGGGATTCTGGCTGACCTCACAGTCCCATGTTGCATGTTCAGAAAGTCCTGAAGTGCAGAGGTAAAATGCATGTAGTAATGTTATTTTACTGTGTTACAATTCTATTCAATATTTTTCCTGCTCCATCTTGCTCCTGTGTGATGCAGCAGGCAGCAGCTACATTTTGTGGATGTTTTCCACAACAAATTAAGTCCCAGAAAGGAGCAGTGAGTGTCATATGCCCAGATCATTTACCCATCCTCGAACAACATAATTAGTAAGGTACACAGTAATAATTATCCTGACTGAGATCTTAAAGGTAATGCTGTAAAAAACAGTGCACTTGACATGCTCTTGACTAAATGCCTCTAGTTTGAACTAAGAATTACACATTTACAACCCTAGGAAAATGCCAAAGTCCTTCAGGAACGGGCCGTCGCTTACATCAACGCAGATTCTTCTATAGAAGGTGGGTCTTTTATTTTAAACCTTACCCAACTTTACAGATGTAATTTTTTGTTAGTTCTCCATGAATTATTTACTGCATAAGATAGGTATTGTGGTGTAGAGAGTAAGTGTAGCAAATACAGAATTAAGTGGAGAGAGAGAACAGTTTAAATTTTCATGTCACAAATAGTGCCATCCATGAGCTGCAGTCCATGTGTCTGAGTCCAAAATGTCTCCTCTGGAGGAGTTTATTATTCTGTGCTAATGAACTGAGAATTCTGTATGTTAAACTCTCTCTTAACTGCATTAGCTTTAATTTACAGTTGTAGTTTTAATATATGACAGTCTGCTCCTTGTTCTGGCCACAGCTCCAGCTCCTTTCCTTGTGGAATTACAGTATTTTGAGACAATAATTACTATGATTGTAAGACCTCAGGCTTACACTTTGTGGGGGTGGGAGATGCTTTGGTGCTTTGAGCCAGTGTGCTCACCTTTGTTGATTGCCAGAAGAGGGAGGTTATATATTTATTACAGCAGGACTTAAAAAAAAAAAAAAAAAAAAAAAAAAAAAAAAATTAAGCACTAAAAAGTGACAAAAAAACCTTATCCACCATTATCCAATTTACTGTGTCCTTCAGATTATGAGAAGAATATATTATTCAGGAATGCTGCTTAGAAACTGGCCTTTTTTTTTTTTTTTTTTTTTTGAGAGGGCCCAACACTATGATCTATATCATAAAATCCATCTGAAATTATGCTGCACTTTATTATGGATAGACCTTTTCTTTTTTTTCTGTTTTCTGTGCTGAAATAATAGTCAGAAGAGTCCTGTGAAGCTGCTCTGCCTCATAACCTCAGTTATTCAGGGCATTACTCTTCCCATGTCAAATCCAACTTATTTGGGCTTCCTGTGTGTGAATAAAATGGATATCTACAGGCATATTTAGGAACTCTTTTTATTCCTGTCAGCTAAAAATTTTGTCTGTCACAAAAGGATTGGAAAGAAAAGCCAAACCCAGTTTCTAAATGCTCAGTTGGAGTTGGGGAATAAAGAGGGTTAGAGCTGTTCCTTCATTTATGCGGCCTACATGCTGTGTAAAAAGTAGAGCAGAATTTCACGCCTAGAAAATCTCACGAATGAAATAATAGCTTTACAACTGCTTCATATTCTCACCATGGATTGTAACACGTATTTTTTTTAGTTGGTTGGCAGCCAACATGCTGCTGCCTTAACAATTTTCTTCTAAATCTTGATTATTCAAACGTGTCTCTTGCTTTATGCATTAAAGAAAATGTGAAAGCAAAACAACTGGAAAAGAAGTGTGTAATAAGGAAAAGAACACCATGTTCAGTGCACTGGTTTAAGTGTCTTGGACATCTCTCACCTGAGCAGTAAAATCCCCTGTAGATTCATAGCATCCATATACCCTGAAAATTTTGTTTATCATCATATGTTCTCCACAACACTTTTTGGACAGCAAATTATTTCTATTCATTGTCCTGTAGACATGAAAAGAAACAAAGCAAGTCATTGTTTTGAGCACTTTTTTGGTTTTAATTTCCAGTTTTCACATATAGACTCTTCTTGGGAACATCATTAACATTATCTGGCATTTTTTCCCCCATCTTACTTTTTGCCTTCTGTTCAACAAGAGCTTTGCAAAGTGTATGAGTGACAAGGGCTTGTAGCTAATGAGGGATAATTAGGTATAGTTTAGTGCTATGGGAAGGCTTAACTATATTACTGTGGATATACTATAACCAATACGTTATTATCTTGTAGTGACAGCAGCTTACAAAGGAAGACCATGCAATATATTTCTATATATATTCTGAGGCAAGATCTAAATTCTTGCCTCAGTCAAAAAGTTTATCTAGGAAAGGACTGTAGGGTTTAATCCATTAAGAAGATAATGCCACTAGTACATTAAGGGAAAAATTCCATGTCTTTGTTTTATTTTCAGGTAACTACACATTAAGAGTTGACTGTACGCCTCTTCTCTACAAGCTAGTGTATAATCTGACAAAAGAGGTACAGAATCAATCTATTTTTTCTGCCTTTCTAAGAATAATTAGGACTACACATTTATTTGATAAACTTGGACTATTGAATAATATCAGATTTATTTTATTGCTGTGCTGGAAGAATCTTGATCCCACCAAAATCAATAGCAAACCCTCCCATCAGCAGTACACAGTCCATGCTCACAGTTCCTCAGCATTCTTAAAAGGATTGAAACATGTTGCTGACATAAGTGGAATCTTATTTGCAATATACAGTAAAAATAACAATGATAAAAGCAAGATGGTAAAGCACTTGAGCAAGATCAATTCTCTAAAGTTATAAACATTGAAGAAAAATATTTTTGACATTAGCTGGCTATCATTTTCTCTCTGTTCCCCAAAATCTCCTCCATATTTCATTGAGCCCCTGAAATATGTGATAAATATTAAAGAATTAAGAAGATTTTTAGCAGGTCTGATGTATGGATTTGCATTATTTCAAGTGATCTAACCATGACTCCTTTACTTTCACCTCTCTGGGTACATTATCATAAGGCTGAAAGGTTGTAATCCATTAAAGCATGGAACTTTATTTGCTGTATGAGAAGTTAACCAGATTAGGCACCAGTCATGAGGTATTGCCACCCTCCTCAGATGAGTATTTGTCTCAATTAACAGAAGACAGCTTTGTCTGACTTAAGCAACATAGGCTCCCTGTAAAGGCTTTGGGTAGAAATAGGTGCCTTTAGGATGAGATTCATTTGACCAAATGTGATTGTCTACCTTTGTATGTACCAAACTCAAACTATTTCCCCCTGATCTTAAAGGAACTCAGGTCACTTGGTCCAGTGTAAAAATCTGCCCTCTAATGGCACTTGGTAGGATGACTCCCAATCTCCCATCCTGCTGGATGCATTCATCCCGAGTTATTTTCAAACACAGTACACTTTTACCACCTGAAATGCCATGGTTTAGATCTGGGGAAGTTGATCTATTCCCATGAATTTCTTTTCTACATTTTATTTTGCTATCAATTCCTATCTTATTTTTTTCCTATATTAATCTTTCATCCCTGTAGAGGGAAGAAGCTGTGCCATTCAGATATTAGCTCTGACACTTGGCACACTGAAGCACATTCTCTTTTGTCTATAAAAATTTGTGTCCTTTGTGCTGCAGGGCCCTTGATAAAATAATTTACTTTCTCTCTGCAGTATGCCACTAACTCAGGAAGACATTTCACTGCAAAAGATAAACAAAGTTACAAAAAAGTGCTCTGGGCTAAAAATAGTACCTCACTCTTGATCTCAAGTCAACTATTCGGCTATTGCTGGTTTGAGTGGAAAACTTCCATTAAAATACCACGCAAAGTACTTGAGACTGACTTGAAAAAATAAATGTCATATTCACTGTTATTTTAGCTTTTAACAGTAGAAGCATGATGTAAACAATATAAAACCTGGCAGCCTGACCCCTGATTATGTATGTCCAAAGGAACGTTATTTTTTTTTCATATTAAGGTGTCCAACATCCACTTATCCAACACCCAAAGATCTCTTTGCTCTTCTTGTGTTTTAGTGAGCCAGTTCTCACCAGAAAGAAATGTAGTGTACACATGAAGTGTTTTCTTTCAGGAAGATCTGCATTTAAGTGTGGTCCAGCATACAGATGGGACATTTAGCCGTTGACTGGTTTTTTGGCCCTGCTTTACTGCCAGGGTTTAGACATTTGGTCACCACCAAACAGTGTCTGCAATAATTCAACTCCAATTCCCCTCTGATTATCACTGCTTCTTTTGCATTTATACTGAAAGAACTCTTCATCTTCTCTTGAGTTAGCAGGAAGCTTATGCTGATCCTAGATTTGGATCTAAGTCAGGGCAAACATTATGTTTTACTGTGTTCTCAGTGTTGTATGAAAAAGCTGACCAATGTTTTTTACGTGACCAGAGCTGTTAGAATAACATCTTTGCCAGAGATTAGATTGCTTTTGCTCCCTTATGTCAGAGTTCAGCTTGCTCTTATTAATATGCAGTTTCCACTTTAGACCTAGGACTTGACCAGAGTACCCTGAAAATGACAGCAGCCAAGCAGTTATTTCACAAAGTTGTTATTTTCCTACTAGATTCTGACAGGATCTCAGAGGTCAGAACTCTTTGGATTTTCAATTCTGTATGTTTTTCAAGGCTGAATTTAAGTCTCAACAACATGGTGGGACCATGTAAGCGTCCATGAACATTTATGCTTTGTATTTTGGGGGAAAAAGAAGTTCCAATCCTCTGCACATCACAATCAATCTTATATTTAAAGGACTGTGTCTATTAAAGGTTGTTTAGGTGGAGTGGAGGTTGTTTAGGTGGAGAGCAGGAATGGAGTCTTGATTTATTTCTACTCTGCCACAGATTTTCTAAGGGTTTTGGTCAACTTATTTTATACTCTTTCATAGTTTTGCTGGCAGCATGATGACAGCAGTAATATTTACCTTTTCCATCCTGGTTACAGAGGTTTTGGGGGTTTATTTGAGGTAAGGGTGAGAACTACATTTGTACATACAATGTCTTGCACAATGATTCTCCAGGCTTGGTTGAGTCCCCTTGGAACTGCTATAATATGACTGGTTTGTACCCTTCCTTCTAGCACAATTCTTTTGTACCTTTCCTATACAACAAGCAGTCAGATTTTAGGTTTAACCTTGTTGAGAGAATATTGCTGCTGTGCAGGGCAAACCTCAAGTCAAACAAGCTTGTGGTTGTCATCTCCCCATGCCTGCTGAAAGGAAAGCACATTCTAGTTTCTGCAGGAGTCCCATAGTATTATATGTGGTGTTGTGTGTGTACGTGCACCTCTCTCTCAAGTAGATGAGCTCCAGGTATCATCCTTAAGCTTTTAACCTGTTCTTTCCTACTGTCTGTGGTTGGCTCCAAGTGCCTGTGAGATGCTTTCCTTGTTTGGGAACGCATAAATGTGTGCAACAACTGTCAATTATTCACTTCCCTGCCTGCAGCAACACTGCTGGTTAAGAACGATGCAGGGAGCTGCAAAGTATAATGAATTGAGTTAGAGGTATTTCCAATGAGATATAATATTTCCCTCTCCAGATTTTAAGCCCTGATGAGGGTTATGAAAATAAATCTCTTTATGAAAGCTGGCTTGAGAAAGATCCTGCATCTGAAAATAATACCTATCCCAGGTAAGTTGTTAATATGTTTGGGGTTTTTTACTCCAATATTTTAATCATATCATAGCATGGCTACTCACCAGATTTATTTGAGTTGTGCTATTTGTGGCAGCAATACAAAGCCTTTTAGAACAAGGTGACTCTCTAGCAATATTTTTTATAGTAAAATAAGAACAAAATTTTATTATTTTTATTTAATGATGGTGACATTATTCCTGCAGTGAAATGAAACCTTACACTTTCTAAAGACCTTTTTATTTGTAGAAAAGCAATTTTAAAAGCATTTAAAAAAAGCAGGATGGGAAAAATGTTCAAAACACAGTTTAATCACCTACTCGGTTAGATAAAATCAAAATTCTTAGGATAAGCAAACAGTTGAAATAAACTGCCTAGAGCAGTAATTTAAAAAAATTGAGATAATTAACCCTTGTTTATGCGATGGATCTAAATGTATCATATTACAAATCTATATATGTGTGTATTAAGACATCATATTTAAAGGCATTACAACTCCAAAACACTCTTTCCACCTGTGACTCAGACTGAATCTTATTCACAGTGTGGCGTTACTGACATAAGGTAAACAGAACTGCTCCGTTCTGTGATTTGACAAAAATTTTCTGCCTGTTCCTGCCCCTTCTAAAGTGAGTCTCTGGATTCGTTAGACTCACTGGGATTTCTTCCTTTTGAAAAAGTTGCCAGATCTGTCTTTCTTAGTCGATGCACATAGTTCCTTAACTTCAGCTGGTACAGAAGAAACTTTTTTTTTTTTTTTCCTTCCATCTGAGAAACACTAATTATTCACCAGCCCAGACATGTAAACCTAAAACTTAACTTCAAAGGTAAATATTTAAAATTACTCAGAAGGCTACGTCTGTCTGCTGCCGTTTCCTCAGCCCTGCCACGCCACAGCTCCCCATCAGATGGCAGCGCTGTCCCGCCGGTGCCGAGCGCCGCCCGTGCCTTTCCCAGCGGGAATTATTTATCGGTCTTGGATTCTGCTGCGGAATGTGCCAAGTACACAAACACATCTGTCTTTACACATACTGCTGCCCAATTCGTATTATTTTGAAAATACATGATTGATGTTTTAAGACGGCAGAGGCATGCCTGATACAATTTTATGGCTCCTGTGCATAGAGTGTTTTGTTTGCATTTTTAATGTCATCACTGCTGTAACTAGGATTGCTGCAATTAAAAGATCTTCCTAGTAATACTGGATACTGAATCGAGTGTTAGAATAAAATCAGTTAAGTAATTAAGCTTACCACTCATCTAGTCCTTGATCTTACTAGTGTCCCTGATGTGCCATTCAGAAGAACTGACCTCAATTCCGCTGAAAAATCTGCATTTTGCATAAATTACTACTATAACGGTTTAGTAAGTGCTCTCACTAAGATGCTGTCTTTTCTACATGCAGAATAAGTAAGCTGGGGTCAGGCAGTGATTTTGAAGCTTACTTCCAGCGACTGGGAATTGCATCAGGCAGAGCTCGTTACACCAAGAATAGGGTAAGACTGACAGATTGCTTGAAGAAGTTTGATAGTGCTGAGCAGTCATCCTGTTAAAAGCATTTATTCGTAATTAATAAAAAAGCTTCAAAGCATCCTTGACTGGTTTGTATATCAGTGACATTTCTTAATTTAGCAAGAGACCTAAATGTTTGGAGAATGAAACATTTTACAGTGATGTGTATATTCTATAGCATGTCAAGTTCACAGAGAGGTATTTATAGAGTCTGATTGAAGGTGGATAGCTTGTTCCACCATGCTATTAATAGTCCCCTTAATACACAAATCTTCCATAGTTGTGTTCAGAAAAAGCTACACAAGGTAAAAAGGAGCTCTGATCAAGGCCTTTTGCTATCCAAACTCCAAATTGTTTTCACTCTTGGAGAAGGCAGCCTCTGTGCAATTGAACTGAAGGAAGATCTGTGTGGGTAGAGAGAAGGAAGCTTGCTCACTTAATCCTGTGCAACAGTCCACAGATTCAGATTGGTTTGATTTTTTAAATGGGAATACACAAAAATGAAGGATAGTAAATTGTGTTTTGTAGCGAAGAGCTTTTTGATTTGGAAACCATACAAAACATCAGAGTCGTAAAGTGATCAATACATCTTTTAACTGCAGTCAGAATACAGGGCATTGACAAATTTCCTTGCTCTTTTCCAGAAAGCAGACAAATTCAGCAATTATCCTGTTTATCACACTGTGTATGAGACATTTGAGCTAGTGGAAAAATTTTACGACCCCACCTTCAAGAAACAGCTAACAATTGCCCAGTTACGAGGCAAACTGGTTTATGAACTGGCAGATTCCCAGGTCATTCCATTCGACTGTAGAGACTACGGGGAAGCCTTAAAAGGATACAGCAACAGAATTTATAAATTGGCCAAGAAGCATGAAGAACAGCTGAAACTTTACAAAGTATCATTTGGTGAGTAACAGCCACAGGACTGTTTATTTGGTGTATTAATTAGAATCGTGCAGGGACATGTTGCATCTCTCATAGCTCTGCAAATTAATTCTTTCCAGTTTGAATTTTGCCATCACAGTAAAGAGCCTCTACTTTTTTTTTTTTCCAAACACAACACAGGTTTAACACATTATTGTCTTGATAAGAGAGTTCTAACAATTTACATGCATATTATTAATTACAGGCATTATTACAGTACTCATGGGCAGTCAAGGACCTCAGATGTAGGATGAAGAGGTATCTCAGCCTGCTTCTCACTTTCTTACTTTAAAAAAAAGACAACTCAAGTGCTTATGGCAACTGCTTTGAACCTGAAGGCCATAGGTGTCCATTCCTCTTCATCCAAAACTTTATCTGATCTTGGGGAGCTTCACCATCTCTTTCAGTGCCTGGTTGCCATTTTTAAGCCACAGGAGCACTTTCTCAGCTTTCCTGCATGAATACATCTATTTGCTGAGCACCTGAGCACATTGTTCTGGAGCCCATAAAACAGGTCTAAAGCAGCAGAATGCTCTGGATCCCAGGCTGGGATCGTTTCCATGGTCATTTTCTGTCTCCCCTTTTTTTTTTCTTCTTTTTCCTTCTTGCCTTGACCACTCCTTGTGTTTCTGCACCAAGGAGATTTTTCAGTCAGTCCTAAGTAATTTCCTACCTGATAGACTCATGATTTAGAGATATAAACCACCTTTTGGAGATGCAGTCCTCATTTGGGGTATGTGAAATATTTTAAGTAAAATTGAACCCACATTTGGGGAAAATTAAAAATTACATTTTAAATATCATGTAATAATCTAGGTGAAAAATTGTTGACTATTTTGAAAAGACATTCTTTTTTGTTAAAAGGCCTCTTGAGACAGAGGAAACCTTGTGTGATGGATCATCTGGTCTGAGATTCTGTAGAACACCAAGAGTTTTTCAATATGTTCTAGTATTCACTGCAGCATGTCTTGTAAGACAAATTCTATTTTTTTTGCAGTAGTAGAACATCTATTAAAATATCTGTGAAATAACTTATTTTCATTGTTTGAGTTTCTATTTTCAGTATAAAAGTTGCACAAACTGCTTCCTGACCAACACATTTATTCTTGTTCCTAGAATCTAGAAGCACTCTTCTATTTTTAGCTTTTTTTTCCCAAATAATACTGAAACCTCTCCTTAATAACTTTATAAATGTGTCATTATGGCTATTTTTTACAAAGCGTGTTTTTCAGTCTTATTATGATTTTCATGGCTTTTCTCTGATGCCTGATGAATGTTATATTATTTCTTGTATGAAGTTATAATTTCTATTTTTTTATTTATTCTATTGCTCCAGAGTACATCAAATAACATAGGTAGGTTTTACAATACTGTGAAAATTAAAGTTTATTTCACTCAGCATTTTCATAGAATTGGTTATTGACACACTGAATATCAGAAAATTGTTGATTAAGCCTGACTGAATCATATAACTGTCCTTTAAAATAATAGATAAAAGTTCTTATTTGCATTTGGATTCATATTTTAGCTGCTCATCTGCAACAATGAAGGCTGCAACCTTTTCTTCATAAAATATGTGATTGTTGTCATGGGCTATCAGGAAATAATGTTTTCAAGTGGGGAAAAAAAGAAATGTGATGTTTTCTAAAATAATAACATTAAATAGCTAGTGAACATGAACACAAAGTTTCTTACATATTTTTCAGATGATTTTTTTTTCTCTTAAATCCCCTTCTACTGCTTCTGAAAGATAATCTGTTGCAGTGTTATGACCATGATGTCAGCAGGGCAGAACTCTTCCCCCTGGCAAACTTAGAGCTCTTGCCACAGGGTTGTGGACAAGTGTGAATTCTCACCCTCACGAGGTGATGTGTCCCTCTGAGCTGCAGTCTGTAAACAGCTTGCATACATAAAATCTGTGCCTCCATTTGCACCAACTAAACAACAGCAATAAGACAAAAAAGAAGCAAGTGTAGGCTTGTGATGAATAAATAAGTTTGCTAGAAATAGAAGAGCAAATGAGACTGAGGAACAGCTTTCAACAGGAGTCCTGGGAACAGAAAGCCTGTCACGTGAAATTGGGTGATAAATCTATAAACAGTGAAGGGATAGTAGTTGCCAACAGAGGACTGGATTTAGGGAATGATCTAATCATATGTCCCATCCTCCTTCACAATTGAAGAGAGGATACTCAGGTTTAGCCAAAGTTTTCTGAAACTTTTGGGCAAAAATTGCATGTTTTAAACTTTCTAACTTTCTTTCTAATTGAGTTGAGTTTTGGTGTGGCCATAAGTTAGCCTTGTAACATCCACCTGTGATTTATTCTACAAAAATTTCTTGCATTAATCTGTATTAAATAGAGCCTTCCGCAAGAAAATACAGCTGCTACTTCCATTAAAAGGGGAAAAAAAACTCCTCTAAGTAAGTTTTTTCACATGTCTCAGATGTACTAGGCTGGGACAGGGCAGGAAAAAGCAGCAGCCATTCCTGCCCACCTGCCTGCACAGTCAGGCAAACCCTGGTGTGAGTGGCAGAGTGGCAGTGGGACAGCATGGAGGGAGGGACAGCATGTGGCAGAGACACCTCCTGCGCTGCAATTCCATTGTGCAGCAGGCACAGGACTTGGCTGCTTTAACCTGCTCTGTCTGTCCCTGTGTGCCTGTGTCTGTCCTCTCTGTCCCCGTGTAATAGCTGTGCCTTTTGTGCCTCACCTAAAACTGCTCAATGCACATATCACACTCTCCTGTTGTGCTGTGAATCTTTCTCTGAGAGCAAAATCCTGCTGTTCTTGCACAGCCTTCTGGAACAGCTGGTATTTCTGATGGAAGTCAGGCTTTTTATACCTGAACACCGCAGTGCATTTGTTAAACAGGCAACTGCAGAGCTCTCAGCTTGCAGAGACAGCCAATTTTTTGCTTGCAAGGCTGAGGGAAGATGTATGGTTGTGAAAGCTTTACCAAGCATTCTGCTTTACTGTTGCTCTCATTGCAAAAGGTATTTGCTAGTAGTGCAGCTCTTTAAAGTCTGCACTAGGGAAACCAATCAATTATGGAAAGACAACAAAATTAATGCTATTGTATCAGCAGGACAAATGTAGTTCTCCCACTGGGCAACTGAAAGGTATATTTGGCTTAGTGAATACTATGACGTTGTTCATATAGTCCTTCCATTCCTAGATCCTCTTTTTTCTGCTGTTGTGAACTTCTCAAAGGCTGCTGCTGAATTTCACAGAAGACTTGAACAAGTCGACAAGAAAGAGTAAGTCAGGCAAAAAAAAAAAAAAAAAAAAAAAAAGTTATATATATGTATATGTATTTATTTCTGTCCTAGTTTGCCTTAGGTACTCAGAGTGGCAGTTCTTCTCCTACTACACAAGGATTCTCTCTGATTAGTGTAGAACAGAGCTCTGAACTCTGAGACAGGCAGTATCTTTTAAGATGAATTAGCAGATACAAGAATGTTTCCTGTGATTGATAGTACAAGCTGTAGAATTTATTACTAGTATCAGTTTGTCATTAAAATTAGTGTAATACATGGAAAGGCAGGCAGCAATGAAAGTTAGAGTTGGACTGAGATCTCTATTTAGACACCTACACTTGAGTTTGTAGGTGATGCCAGAATTCATACTTTCAGCACTTCAAAGACAGGGGATGATTTTTCAGAGTATCTGAGATATCCATATGATGCTTGAAAGCCTAAGGGCCCTGCAGGATTCTTGTGCCCTCTGAGTGCAGTGACTGCAGGCCACATATGGTATCAGTTGTGTTTAGGCAGCTGAATCCCATCCTTACTGTTACTGTATAGATTAGAACAGGACTATGGACATTTGGCTTATGGGTGGATACCAAAATTTAGCTGTCTTCATCTATGTAAATCTCAGTCTTGCTCTCCCCTCTGTTAGGTGGCATCTTTCCAGTGCCATTTAATACTAAGCAAGTATCTGACACTCTCAGAAACTTTCCCCATTTTATTTTGCATAGTGTGAAATGTTGTTTTCTAACACAGAGGATTCAGAATCTCCATTTGCAAAACTTCATATTTTTTGTGAACTGTAGGCCACACTTTTTTTTTTTTTTTTTTTTCTTCTGTCAATAAAAAAAGAGAAGTGTTTTAAAGGATACTGGGAAGCCATGTTTCCCCTCTGTGTGACATTTCTGTCTGCCTCTCTTGCAGCTCGGTTGCAGTGCGCATCATGAACGATCAGCTGATGTTGATAGAAAGAGCTTTCACTGATCCTCTGGGCTTGCCAGGAAGGAAGTTTTACAGGTGAGGCTAAAAGTTTCTTGACCTGCTGTCTAAGGTGCTCTATTTTTGCAGCTGATTGGTCAATTGAATTCCTGTATAGTTCTCACAGAAATTACAGCAATACATTGCTTTAAGAACAGTGAGAGTAGTGGACTTTGTTTATAAACCTTACAGAGAACTCCTTGGCTACATCAGTCTTGTGGAACCAAATTCCTCTCTTTTGGCTCTCTATCACCTGTGGTCAAACAACACCACCATTATATACTTTTATACATGTAGATGTGCAGTCCTTACTACTGCTGTTACAACTTGCTCTTGTCATCGTCTGCAAAGTGAGGATTGAGTGGAGAATGAATGAACTGTACCGAAAAGAAAGGTGAAAGGAGGGTAGAGCAAAAGGGAGACAAGAAGGAGAGCAGACATGTAGTGATGGTCAGTTGAAGAAAAAAGCCGAGAAGGGAGAGCTTGGAGACAATTTGGAGAGGGGAGAGACCTCTCAGCACAGGATAAAGGCCTGTGAGCTGTGCTACAGGCTATCTGTCCAGCTTTGGCTGCTTCTACAGGTGCTCCAAAAAGCTTAAACAACTCACTACTCTATCCTGTCTAGAAACCCAGTGCTTTTATTAAGAGTACCTGACAAGAAGCCAGCTTTCAGTGTCAGGGGTGTGAGTACCTCACTTTGCTCTCAGTATCTCCCTCTTCCTAACAACTGGATGGATACATCTGACTCACTGATAGATGGCTTTCACGTCATGCCAGAAGTCTTTCAGGCAGGTAGAACTGAGATTCACACTTCTATCCTCCTAAGGTAAACTGTCATTCGCACTTGGAGAAGAATGAAGTTATTTCTAGAAATTCTCTTGTTGGGTGTTTGGAACTGTCTGGGGTTTTTTATTATTAGTTCTTACTTGCTTGGATTTATTAATGTAATTTTAATGCTTCTTTTCATCTGGGAGGACTCTTTCACATGGTGCAATTGTGCTTTGATACTTCATAGTTATAATCAATTTAAGGGCAAATCTGCAGCTATTCATTTTTTAGGAAAAAAAAAAAACCCTGTACCAAAACATATTGACATTTTGTGCAGTTCTGGTCCAATATGATTACTACTTTTCTGAAGAATTCATGCTTTTCATAAGAATTCACCCACAGATTTTTTTCCCCTTCTTTTAAATTCCTTTCCCAGGTAAGTAATCTGCTGACCATCATGCAGCCACTTTGTTGTTTTTGAGGTTTCTATTCCATTTCTCACAATACACTTATAACTAGTTTTATTCCCTGTTCTAGACTGACAAATTACTTTGTCAGGTTTGTTGAGCTCCCATTTTCAAAAAGCGTAACATGGTTTTGTTCCTAATTAAACAAATGTGTCATCCCTTCCCAAGGAGAAGGCCACCTGACCTAAATCCGTGCCCTTTCCTGTGGATGTTGCTCTTGGGACTGTTCCTATCGTTTTAAAGACCAATTTCCTGTGTATTTAGTAAGTTCTGATCTTCCTAGGATTCATGGCTGCTTTATATAGTACAATGCTTTATACAATGAACATGCACTCACACCCCTTTAATCGTTTCTATTGCTTAGGATAATTGCCTTTTTTCTTCTTTTCCCACAGACACATCATCTTTGCTCCAAGCAGCCACAACAAATATGCAGGAGAATCCTTCCCAGGAATCTATGATGCCATGTTTGATATCGAAAGCAAAGCTGATCAACATGAAGCCTGGGAAGAAGTGAAGAGGCAGATTTCCATTGCAGCCTTCACTGTGCAGGCAGCAGCAGGAACACTGAAGGAAGTGGCATAAGATGATTGAAACCTCATACAGTAGGGTCTGGCACGCAGAGCTGTCAGGCTGCTGCAGTGGCCCTGTATCCCCAATTGAGTCTCCAGCCTCCCAAACCACATGGCGGGTGAGCAGAGCTTTGTGTGTCAGAGAACTCTTGAGCTGGGAATTGCTGCATCTCTGGTACCAAAAGAACCATAGCTTTGTGAACAGCCCTGCATGGAAGCAAATTTGGTTGTGGGGAGAAGTGGGAAAAGGGGGAGGCAGAGATCTGAGAGATCTGCCAACTTTGAGGACCCAGTGTTTTGGATGTACAGTTTTGGATGTACAGTTACAAAAAACAATTATTTGCCAAGCTAATTTTGTCCACAGCAGTGACCAACAGCACACATTTTGACAGAAAAAATGTAATACTCAGCTTGCCCATTTTTTGGGCATTCGCCCATTTTTATATTAGAAGACACCAAAGGCATCTCTGCATTTCAGAGATGCAGGACTGGTGAATGTTCTTTACACTGATTCGCTTTTGATTAGCTTTCTTTTACTTAAAAAAAAACCAAAGTGACTCCTATTGATTGCCAAGGCAGTACTGGCCATGCTTGATAATCATGGAAATCAGCTGCTTATATGCAGAAATCCAAAAGCATGTTCTCAGTGGAGTTCATGACTATTCCTCTATGCATCTCCTTCCTCTATTTGAACTTTGGAAAATAAAGGTTTTTGGAGGTAACCAAAAGCTGATCTCTATGCTCTTTTTGGCATTTTTCTCTTGTTCCAAACCCACAGCAGCTTTTGTTCCTATTTTTTCCCAGGCAATCTCTTTCATATTTTTTCCACCTGAAGGAGCTGGAGTAACAAACAATTGTTTCTATTAGCTTGGAGCTTGAGATAATTCTTTCTTCAAATAAGACCTGAAGAAAGTTTTCCACCAGGAGCTGATTTTATATTCAAAGAGGAACTGAAATGCATGAGAAGGCCAGTTGTAGAAAACTGTTTAATTTGCATTAAAAAAAAAAAATCTTGCTTCATTTGCCCTTTGGATTTAATTCTCAACTACATGCTTTAATAAAATTGGTAGAATTTTACAGAATCACATTCCAGTTGGGATTGTTCAGCCTAGGAAAGGATCTGGAGAGACCTTAGTTACAGCCTTCCAGTATCTGAAGTGGCTTCAAGAAGGCTGGAGAGGGACTGTTTATAGGGGCATGTAGCAATAGGACAAGGGAGAATGGCTTCAAACTGGAAGAGGGTATGTTTAGAGTAGAAGAAATTCTTTACCATGAGGGTGGTGAGGCACTGGCACAGGTTGCCTAGAGAAGCTGTGGAGACCCTGTCCCTGGAAATGTTCAAGGCCAGGCTAGGTGGAGCTTTAAGCAACTGGTCTAGTGGAAGGTGTCTGCCCATGGCAGGGCAGTAGGAACTAGAGGATCTTTAGGGTCTCTTCCAACACAAAGCATTCTATGATCCTGTGAACAATGAAGACATTTTTGTTGTTCTCTTTACTTTTACCTAACTGGGGACACTCACAGTTAATAAGTTAATCTCTACATCTGTAGCTGAAGTTACTTCTTAAGGATATCTCGCAATGATGTGACTGGCACATAACTGCACTGGGGTTTTTTTCCCCCTTTCTTTGAACCACGTGCCCTTCCTGCTCCATTGTAACTTTACATTAACTGCAACAGGCAGTACTGAATGTGCCCCCAAAGGAGGGTTAGGATATCTAGATGGTGGAAAAAAAGCCATTAGTGCCTCTTCCTTATGAGCAGCCAAACTTGAATATGTCAGTGGTTGCTGCCGTAGGATCAAGAGTATAAGGCAAACAAGGACTTTGTACACTGAAAAGAAGTATTTGATGAAACTTTCTTCTTCCTTCATTTACAGAAATACATAAACCAGTGAACAAATGTTTCATCAGTAAACATAACTCTTTCAGTGGTAGCTAGCCTTTGAGGTTCTGTACTATTACCTTGCTGCTGCAAAAGAACATATAATCTCTCCTTGCTTCCCTGTGCAGTTTGAAGCTGTAAGAATAAATTACAGCTCACAGCAGGCTGAATGCACAGCTGGCATTGATCGCTGTGTTCCTCTTGTCAATTTAATTGATAACTGTGTGGATGTGAGATTCATCATGACCAGCTACATCCTGAGAAGTATACAAAATAGATTAAATCTATTTCCATTCCTGTCCATAAAGTTCTACTGAGGGAAAGTGATATGCAAACCCTTATAAATAAGGAAACCAAATCACTTACAAATGGCTTATACTAATTTCCACAAAAACTCTTATTCTTGAATTGAAAGGATCAGTTACTCAGAGCTCCAATTGCCTTAGTAGAGAATCTTATGCTCTATAGATAAGCAAACAAGCCTCTGTTGCTGTCACTCAGTACAAAGAACAGCCCTGCCTCCCCATAATTTTGAAGCGTGGGAAGGGAATTTTTCACACTCTCTTTACAAATGGATAACACTGGATCACCTACTCTGACCTTCCCCAATTCCATTTGCCCAGTTCCTTAACTGGCTGAAGCAATCAGTGAATCTTACAACTGGGAGAAACTGACCCTTCAGCCTAGACTGGAGCCGCAAAATAATCTGGCAAAATTAAACTTGGATGGACCAAGTAGCACCTGGATATTTGGATTTTCAATTGCCTCTTTAGAAAATTAGTTCCAAAGGGACTGTGTGTGCAAATTTATTTCAGCTTGGAGACAATTTTAGCAGGACCTGTTGCATTAATACAGGAGGTCGTAGTTTTAAACTGGAGAAGGGTCAGATTAGATACAAGGATTTTTACAATGCAGTTGAGGAAACACGGGAACAAGCTGTCCAGATTGATGGTAGATGCCCCATCCCTGGAAACATTCAGGATGAGAGTTCTGAATAACCTGATCTAATTGAAGATGGCAATGGGATTGGACTGGATGGCCTTTAAAGGTCCCTTCCAACCCAAACCTTTGTTTGATCCTATGACTCAGATTCTGTTATCGTTGAAATACCTTTGGTTTGCCTTTGGAAAGAAATCTGTAACCCTAGGTGCTGGAACCTCCAGGTGACAGTGTCAAACTCATCTGGGGACCTCTCTCTGTAGCTGATAGAAACTGGATACACTCAGCATGACCTGTTGGTTTTGTTTTTTTTTAATCTTTAAATTCCTCTAGTTTCATTCATGGGATTTCAGTGTACAGTTTACAGTGCTATTGAAAAAGCCGAATAATGGTGAACATCATGAACTTCCCTATGGCAGAGAAGACAACACTAATTAAATGAAATACAGAACTCTTGCTTCTGCTGTTTGGAGCAGAACTGAAGTGCTCTGTTGCTCACTGAACAGCACCTACTCACAGAAAGTGTCCCTAGAGAAACCATTAGGAGCTGAATATAGCAAGCGGTCTTTGTTAAGGTAAAAGATTGTTCTCATTACACCACTGAGACTTTGCCAGTAAGAATCTATGCAGTCAAGGATGTTCCTGTCAGCATTGACAGTGCTTCTCCTGATGCATGCTACACCCTTAAATATCTTCTTCAGGTTGGGGAGCTCAAGGAATCTAGGAGGAGGAGGAGGACTAAGAATGCTTTGTTAGACACCCCATGCAGGAAGGGCTGGACCTGGTTCAAATAACTCCAAACATGTTCCAACCTTTAATTAAGGGAAAGAACAGGAGAGGCAATAATAGAAAAACATTTCACAGGAGAGTATTGGATAAGAATAGACTTGCTAAGTTTACATGGCACTTCCCCAGATGTGCTTTGTTAGCTTGCTGACAGTGCAGCTGACGTGTTCCTGATGCTGCCAGCCACATTACTTCCAAACTTGGTTGTACTTCTAGAAGGAAACCCAAGTCACAGTTGCTGGACACAGTGACTGTTGTGACAACACACTTTGTAGCCTGTAAGAAGCAGGAGCTCAGGCAGAGGAAACATGGTCAGCTGAGAGCACTGAAAGATTTAGATCTCTCTGAGGCCGCTCATCCTTTCAGATATTCTGGAACTAACACCCCCCTACTGAAGCATTGCTTTTGTTTTCTCAGCTCGGTCTACTAAGCCATATTTCCATACTCTCCACCAGAGGCATCGTGCCTGGACACCTCCTGCCTGCACTAAAGCTTTCTTCAGTCTGCAGCATGCACCATGTTATCCTGGAACTACCCTTACAAGAGTGTGGGTACTGACAACCAAATTATAGGGTCATCCACTGCCATGGGAAAGGAGTCAAACAAACATGCTCAACTCTTAACTGTGTGATCAAAGAATGACTAGTCTCTATTGTTAAAAGAAAAAGAAAGGATAGTACAAACCTTTCAATAGAAAAGAGTTATATTTATGAGCTGTTTCTCTTCCTGGGACCTCCATTATCCAGAAGTGCCCCTTCTCCAATCACTCCATGTCAGCAGTTGTCTACAACACATCCCATGCTCGTTTTCAAGGCTCCTACATGTATCCCTCTGCAACATGGCACTATAATCAGAAGTATGTTGCTCTACACAGTAAATCTGCTTTAGTTTTAGTAGTTACATAAAAAAGTCTACACCAAGCAGCTACACAATGAGAAACAAGATAAACCAAGTAAGACAATAGCCACCTGGACATGAGGAAAGTTTTAACAGCCAAACGAGCCAGAACAAAGCTTCAGACAGGTTAAAAGAAGTTCAGACAAAGCAAGCCTAGCAGGTTCTGGGGCCCTGCAGAGCTGGAATGAAGCTTTTGCCACGCTGCCAGCCACAGGAATCCTGCATTCATTGAACTGTCACCAGAGATTGGCACCTGGGGACTACATGGGGGAGGTCCCAAGTTTTTTGAAGAGCAATCATTAAGGACAGCTCTTTATCCAGTCATATGCACACTTGTGTCCAGCCCTGGTAAACACGAGAAATGGATGAAATTAACCCAGCTTTTCTTTCTATATTTTCAAACCACTCCAGCTCACCTAATTCAGCCTGACTGGACCTTGGTTTTGCAAGTATCATTTGCAAGTATCATTTTGCAGTCTGATAAAAACAACCAGCCTGAGGACCAGAAATTTGTATAGGATTCAGAATGCAACTGCAGGACTTGCCACTTGCTTCTCAGGCAGCACTACACTCTGTTTTGTACTAAAACACACTTACCAGAATATGGAGAACCTCTGGCAAAATCTGTCAGGTGTCTCATGGCTACTGCTTAGTCTGCACAGGTGAAGAACACCTGCAATGCGCGGAGGAAAAGGGAGGAGGTACAACACTGCAGGCTGCAATATACTCCTGAATAGTTATGCTTATTGAAGTACCCTTATGGGACAGTTTAAGGTAAAACACATGTGCATTATATAATACAATTGTGAAATACAAACACTCATTAAAATGACACATGGTTTAGCTTAAGAATTATGCACCCAGCATTTGGGTATTGCCACTAAACCACACTGAATTTTTGGCCACTTTTCATTGTTCCAACCATACACAAGTCTTCAGGCAATGTATGCCAATATAACTGTTTAATAATAAATGCAACAAATTGAATTGGCTGCTTTGTAAAGTAAAATGTTGTTGAGGAAAAATAATAGCAGAAGAAGCGCTGACCAATACCACAGTGCTCACACAGCAAGATGAACCCTTACAAAGGTATGTGAGAAAAGTATAAAACACTGTCAAGTTTAGCAGTTGGGAGTTGTTGCTTTGTTTTATCCTTAGCATGTCTTCTCTGAATTATTTTTTCAACAAACATGTGACAGTCTTTCTCTCGTAAAAGCTTATTTTCAATTACATTTCAATATCCTCCATTCGTTTTACCAACCTTCTCTTCTTTACAGCTGTTAATCACTCTTGGAAAGCACAAGCATCCCACTTAAGTTACCCAGTTAAGTAAAACTCCGGTAACAGAAGAGCCAACAAGCTTCCAGTTCACAAAGCTGCAGTTGAAGAACTAAAACTACTTCTTTATTGTAGGTTTTGCTCATGAGTAGACACTCCAATGTTAAGTGCTTTCACTACGGGCAGAATGTTTAAAATTTGGGTTCTTTATGTACAAAGTGATATAACCTGATTACAAGGCATTCCCTTGGAAAAAAACTAAATTAAGTCCCTTGGGGTATACAGTGAAGCACACTGTATAAACTCTGCCTCCTTATACACAAGTCTGATTCCAATTAAGGAGGAACAAATTAGGTTAAACACATTAGGCTAGAAGCACATTAGATTAGTTTTCTCCCAAGCATGGAATTCAGCAGTAATATTGCAGTATCAATATTTATCATAAGTTTAAATCACATTTCAGAGAACAAGGTTTCTGGACTAAAAATATTTCATAGATCATTGTAAGGTAACAGATCTGCCTCCAAGGTAGCTTTAAATGAATTTTGCTGCAATGCAGCTTTCTTTAAAATTTAACAAGGAACTAATTTTTCAAATACTTGTTTCCGGTAGGTAACAAAAATATTTTATTCAAAAGGATATTTTCTTTTATGCTTAACACTCATTTGACTGTGGATTAATTTGTAATGTCTGTGACAATACCTTGCTTACCCTCTGGTTAAAACATCTACCCAAACTTTGGGAAAACACCAAGAATTTATAACCATAGAAGATACGAGGCTTCAAGAGGTGAACCCTTTTCTACACTGAGTGAATGCCACAGGTTTTGAAAAGTATCTTCTTTTTCCAAGAAACCAGAAAAAATCATCCAAGCAACAGGACCTTCAGCAACTTTAGAAACAGCCACTGTATCTGGAATTACTCCACTTCCATTAAGTTTGTGACAGCTCAAAATTCTTGGATGGAACTATTTCTGTGAATGAGACAGGCCCTCATCTCAAATTTCCGCAACTCACATATCCTGACTGGGCTGTAGCATTAGAAAGCAACAAATAAAGAAAGGAACTACAGGTGGGGAAAAAGCCCTTGGCGATGCCATTTCCCTCCCGTATAGACTCACATGTGGAAAATTGTCCACTTACATTTTACTTCAACAACCATGTTGCAAACTAACAGGGAAGTTCTCACTCATAACAAACGTAGTCAAAAACCAACCCCAAATGCAACCAGCATATAGTAAGAATTTTATTGAATACATTTAGAAAAAAAACTAGAGCATGAAGACATGAGATTAATTTCTGTGTATAAGTTTTATGAATGTGCAGAATCAAAGAGCCATGCAAAAAGTCATCTCCTCTTCAACTGTTATTCAATACTCCTATAATGGGAAAAATTATAACCATCCTAAAACAGTGTTCCAGACACATAACTCATTACTTTAAAAAGGATCTCCTTCCTGCACAGAAGTAAAAAAAAAATAATAGCAAATTGGGATAGACCAATCATTAACAGGTACAGTATTTATTTAATGAATACTCATGCCATGTTTAAAGAATGCAAGCCAAAAATGCATCATTATGTAGAACAGGCATTTTTTCCTTCAAGGCAAAATTCCTAGTAAAACTAATTCCTGAAATGGTGACTTGATAATGTACATAATCCAGAATACCATCCAATGGAAGATTTTTTTTGTCAAGCTGTACCAGTGCTATGTATGACGTAAGAGTCAGAGTAGCTGATCAGCCCGATGCTTAGCAGTGTATTAACATTCCACATAAATCCCAATTCCTCCAAGAAATGTTATTACAGATACAAGATCATAGAATTGTTATGACTGGAAAAACCTCTAAGATCACCAAGCACCAAGGTAGCACCACCACCATGTTCACCATTAAACCATGTCCTTAAATGCCATAGCCATGTTTTTTTTAACACTGCTTCTCTGGACAGCTTATTCTAATGCCTGATAACCCTTTCCATGAAAATGACTTCTCCTAACATCCAATCTAACTCTCCCCTGGCACAACTTGAGGCCATTTCCTCTCATTCTATCACTTGTTACCTGAGATGCAATATTAGGTATGAAATATGTTATGTTAGATAGGAAAATGGGCTTATACATGAGGGAAAGGATTAAGATTTCTGTCAAAAACTTGCAGACCCATGCAATTTTTCATATTCTAAAGGGATCGTGAAGATGAAGTTTTATATGCACCTGGACAGTCAGTTCTGACTCATGTAACTTGTCTACATGTAAACCCACACTGAAACATACTACAGCTCTTAAACACTTATTTATAAAAATATAGTTAGACTGCATGAACTTAGTCAATTTGATAAATACAGCACAACATCTGAAAGCATGAAAAAAAGACAAATTCAACACCAAGTATTCCTGTTTGTACTGGTTTGCAATTTAGCATTATATTATTAGACAGGTGACAGCCTGTGATCAAAAACCACTTTACTTATTTGACCAGTCTTGCTTTTGGGAAAGTATCAATCGTGATTAGTACACAGGTCTGCTACATGTATACAGTTGGCCTCACCTTCCCTCCACACTTACTAATCAAAGTTACAGCCAAGCCAATATTCCATCAGTGCCTGCTACCACTATGCATGCCAAGATGTCATTGCATGACACACCAGGATCAACCCTTGGTGTGTTGAAGCCAGCTGTGAGCAACTGCTCAAAACACAAATTCAGTGACAGCTCTTGCAGCTTCAGGATAGATGCAGATGGTTATAAAAAATTGCTAAAAATTGCTGCAGGTAAACAGAGAGCTCATGGCAGTCTAGGCCATCTGAAGGTTTATCTATTTTGAAAAGCATCTGAGGCCATAGAAACTACGCTGTTATTGTAAAATCTATATACCTTCTATCTTGACCAATGCTGGTGGGGTTTTATGGGTTCTTTAATTTGTTTGCTTGCTTTTTTAAACAGGTAAGTTTTAAAACTGGTTGTATTGCCACTGATGGGGAGAGTCATTATAGAACACCTGAAGTGTCTTTAGTTTTGTGCTGAAAGTATGAACAACAGGAGAAGAGTAGGAGGAATGAACAAAAAGCAAAAGCAAAATTGGGGACTGTGTTTACAGGAGCTTTCTCCCACTTATGGCCAAGGTGACAAAGCTACCAGTAGAATGTAGTTTGAAAAGAGTGTAACAAGTAGTTACAGGATCCCAAAGCCTGCAGCATTCACAGCAGATGGCCCGTTCATCCACATTTCTCTCCATTTAGGGTTTAGTGCACTAAGGCAGAATACGACTTATTTAAAAACAGAAATTCTATTTTCCCAAGGAATTCAATTCTCCATATAGTTCTTAAAATGGGTTTTACATTATGTAAACCTACTGCAGATGAGGATGCAAATTAAGTGAAAATATGTTTTCCACTTTTTTTAACATATTTAGGTTATTTATATATCCATATGGATAGACACATTTGAACTTGCTCGTTAAACAAGAACTTTATCCTGGCGTTTAAGCACTGCTATTTTTGCTGTCCAAGTTCAGAGTTGTGCACACGCAAACACAGACGGCACGCTAGGAGCTACAGCTATCTAGAATTTTTCATCCACTGATGTTCTCAGTGTCATACTAATAAGTACTCCACTTGCTGGTTCAGAACACATCAAGGAACATCTGTTCAATTTGCAGAGGACCACTTGGCAGGCACACATTTTATAAGCTTGTACCCTATCGATTCTCAGTACCTGACATTTTCAAATTAAAAAAAAAAAAAGAAAAAAAAAAGAGGAAAAAAAGGCATTATTAGAGGTTAACAGAATCTATACAGCAGAACATAGAGCTGAAATTATGTAGAAGGGCCCAAGGGAGTAAGAAACCATGCTCAAACTAAGCAATCGAGGACAAAGGATCTTGAAATGAAGGTAGAGAAGCACCAAAACAAATTTATATATGTGTACACACATATATATATATTTGTACCACCGGTGTTACTTCCTTGGTATTCAGGGACGGTTTCTTTGGTAATGTATTTCCTACTACTTAAAGCATGAAGTAGGACTTCAAGTACTGTCAAAAGAAGTCTGAGCTCAAGTCAAATCGTACTTAATGGAAAACAGCAAGATTCTCAGAAATCTGTATTTCACTTCAGAATGCCTTTACTACACCCTGTGTTTGTCCTGACACTATTCCAGGTCTGCCAAGCCTGGTAGATGAGCACCCATGCATGCCAAGAGCCCGTAAGACCTCTTGTTTACATATACAGGATTAGGCACAACAAAAAATGATGTGCATTTTTTATTACTTTTATAGGAAAACATCTTTATTTCAGCTGTAAGCTGAAATTAGGAAATCATTCCAAGCAGAAATAGAAAGGAACATTACTCTGTGTGTTGCTGCTTGGATACAAAGAAAATAAAACCTCATTTTTACAGCTATCCTGTTTTCAGCCACATACCTTTCTGATGAACTGAAAACAAAACTAAGGTCTTGATTTCTAATTGTGGTCTGTTCAAAAGATATAGTATTCTTTTTATAGTATTTTGATTCAAAAGTACAATTTCAGACAGACATTTAAAAGCATGTTGTTTCTCCTAAGATTTATCCTGTACATAACTGCAGTTTTTAGATGATCATCCTCAGAGTCAAGAGATAAACACATCTATGTGGAGATTATTTTACCAAGATACCTACAGTGTGTCCTGGCTCCTCCTACTACACATATCCATCTACTCTGAGAAGAGTCTTGAGATTTTCAATGTTGTAGAACAGGACAGGCTATACATTCTAAAGGCTGTCAAATATATCCAGCACTTTGGTAATTTTATAATAGTTTTTTGTTTGCATACTCTTCACAGCTGAAATGCTAAGTTATACAGCCATTTCATGGTCCATTTAGTTTTATATTTAACAATTCAAATAGCAAATGTAAAGGAGTAAAAATAAAAATCCCTTCTTGCCACCTGCCTTTTAATTTTAAGCCGATCTGCTTTGATACATCAAAGACAGAAGGAGCCATCAAGTACTGAAATCCTTGGACTAATAGCAATTATTTCATCCCTCCATAGCCAACAAGTATTGAAACAAACCTACGTTTCAGAATACAAAATCTACAAGTGTACAACTTTATATTTCTGTTTATGTAACCTTTTATTCTAGATGTGGAATTACATGCTAATCAGTTTAAACTCAGATTTTTTGTATCTGCATTACTGTATGCTTCATAACAGTGTTGAATTTAGCACAGGCTACCGAATGCATCCAGTCTAAAGAGAAGAGCTGAAAAACAAAGAAACCCACTGTGAACAGAAAGCACATCTACTGGGATAGTCAGTGCATGGCAGGGAAGGTTGCAAGCAAAGGGCAATTAGCTGCTTTGCTCTAAATTCCCATGGAGACATTGCATCTAGCATAAACATACCCATGGGAGCGGGAGAAGAAATAACTGTTACCCTTTCAAGTTTACACCCCCATTTACTGTGCATCAATTCCTTTCTAGAAGGGAACAGATGATCTAGCATTAAAAAAAGAGAAATCTATATAAAAGTTAAATATTTGATTACAGTAGCAAGTCACCACTTCATCATGGGAAATAACTTCTCTTGGAATCGTTATTGATCCGAACTCTCCTTTTTGGGTTGTGTGTTGGATACTGGTAACTCCAGACTTGCCCATAGCAGGGGCTCTGCTTTTCTCATAGTGAGCTCGATCTTTGTAGCCGTCATGTTCACGTAACTCCTCTTTACATCGATCACCTGGAATGGAAAAGGTATTTCACACTTCAATCTGACAGACTGATAGACATTGGGGAATTAAGTTAGGGAGTACCTCATCACTAAATTTCAGTAGATGTAGAGGTAGATGAAGATCCCTCTGGTATCTTGAAAAATCAGCTGTTTCTCATTCCCAAGCTATGGAATGTTTATGGCATAAACATGCCTGTGCATATCCAACATACACTGGCTAACATACAGAAGCAAGACTTTTCTGCAACACCACTACCATGGTGTTGGGACCAGAAAAGACCTTGGAAAGCCACCTTCTGTACAAAGCAGTGTCCATTATGATGTCACATTGGATCTCCTGGGTCATTATATTCAGATTTAAATGGAATTACTCAATGTCATGCAATGAAAATTCTTGCACAAAAATAGAGTAACGAGTAAAACAAAACCATTCTGAAAGAGAGGAAGCTGAATGCTTATGTTTTGTTTTCCTTCTGGGTTTTTTTGTTTGATTGTTTTGTTTCTTTTTAACAGAAAAAAATATTTTTGTACTTACTCCCCATAGCTTCACACTACGATGAAACTCTTTTTCTCCTTCAAATACAATATGGATATTTACCTTAAAAGGAAAAACAACAGAAAATAAGAAAATTTTATCATGTTAATGAAACATCTTACATGTCAAGCATGCTTAAACAGAATATACTATGTTAGGACTTGGATCCTACAATGACCAAAGTGACAAAATTGTCCCTCAGAAATAGAAGTGAGTATCTATTTTAATGGATTCTGATACAGTGGTAGTTGACAGTAACCACTGATGGCTTCTCATTTTAGATAAAGAAATCAAAGTAACATTTTAACACCTGTTTAATATCAGTAGCTGTGAAACAGAATACAATGAAGAATGCTATCAAATTACATTAAGTCAAATATAACTAAATGATGACTATAATTATTTATACATATGGTGATGCAAACCCATCACAATTAAAGATTTTTTTTGCATGCTGTATTGCAGCTTTTAAAAAAACCCACACATTAAACTGCAGATGTCCAAACAGAAGGGAGAAGAAAAGCTATACAAATTTGAACAAACACAAATGCCAAGAAAAAGTAGTTACTCAAAAAAGTCTTATGCTCTCTCTGCCTTGTAAATAAAGCCAAGCAGATTTTCCTAAGTTCAAGTTGCTGATCTTAAGGTAGAGGCTCACCACGGTGCTGTTAGCTTCTACGTAGCTCAGATCAGGGACAGAGTTTTTAGCATATACAGAAATAGTCACTTCTCCTCCAGTCTGGTGCCAGTCATGCCTGCATGGAACTACTTTTGTACTCTATATAAGGAAAAAGGCACAGAAAAAAAAGAACAACTTAGAATTACATTAGAATATTTTTTTACAAGATTAACAGCATAAACACCCAGGATTTTTCTAAAATAGCCAATTAGCATAGCTAATAAAGGACTATATTTCATCTTCAGAGGAGATTGCAAGACTTCACTTACAACTCTTTTTACTAAGTATTTCAGTATCTCCCTCTCAAACAAACTACAACAAAAAAAAATGTTACTTGGTGGATCAACCTCCTTTCCAAGACTACAGTTAGCCAGCAGGTTATAGAAAGGAACTGAAGGAAGAGAAGGAATGCCACGACTCCAAGAATGTTTCATATTCCTGCAAAACAGTTTTATTACCCTCTGTTCTCTGATGCAGAAGAAGTAAACTGTGAAAAATCCCCCAAAATAAAAACAAAAAGCTAAAGTAAAAAAACCCTTTGCTGGATAGAAGCCCATTATCTCAATACACATACAGTTAATACACACATGGTTTCTTTAAATGTAGGTAAATTCTTTACTCTCTTTTTCTACACTCTCCCGCTTCAGGCTCACAACTTCGGCTTTTTTTTTAATCCCTACTTTCTGTACTTGCAAACAATTTTTGAACAAAAATATAAATCTTCAAAGCAAGCAGCTATTATAAGATTTAAAGGAAGTAATGGATTTGTGAAGTAATTTTTCTAAAACGAGGTAACAAAACTACACTTTTTGAAATGTATCTTTATTTTCTTCTGTTAAACATTCCTGATGGTCTCAGTGTCAAATCCATTTTGCCTCAGCAACAGATGATATATTCACAACAAGACCTTTGTGATCACCTGCATCCATTGTGTGACCAAATAACGTATTTCAAGTGTTATGGTCCATTATTATATTCTATAATATTCTTAAAAAATCAAGTGTATCTGTGCCACAGACTACTTCACACTCCATTTCTCAGTTCTCCTGCTGTGTATCCTTCACATTATGTCAGAGGCAGTGATTTGCAATAGCTCAGCTACAGTAATAACTCATTCAAGCTACAAACTACATTTCAGTATTCGAAGTTCAGAATGGCCAGTTACAGAATGCAATCTTAATGCCACTTACCGCATCCTTTTTAGTCCATACGTGTGTTCCTCTTGTGCAGCCTTCTTGAGCTAAAAATGTATTGAAGTCAGAAGTTTTTCTTTTACAACAGCTCCAATACTTCATCCTTGAAAGTTTGCAAAGTAATTAACAAACAATATTTAGGACATTATTTACTGTGAAGATTGAAGATCAGTTTTTTATGCAATATTACTGTTACTTTAGTATACCCCCTTCAAGCATTGCCATTTTTGACTGAAGAGGGAATACAGAATAAATCAAGGCAACATCTACAAAGAAAGCATGAACACACAACTAGTGTGTTTAACTAGACTAGTTAAAAAAACCCTGAAGCTAACTGAATACTAACCCTTCACAGAACACAGGTACAAAAATGGAAGTTAGCTGAATACTAACCCTTCATGGAATATAGGTACACCAGAATGGTATATACATACTTCTTCTGTGCTGTGTGGTCCTTCGTATGTCTGGGGGGATAAAGAATTTTAAGTGTTTTACTGTTACAGGATTTGGAGCAAAGAAAAAAAAATAGAACAAAACACAACAAAAATCAGAAATAATGACCAAAGTACAACAAAGCTTTCGGGTAAATAATCTATTATCTAATGGTTTGTCCTAGCTTTTCAAAGTAACCATTCAATCTTCCTTCACAGAAGGCTCTCTGGCATTGCTAAGAAGCTGTATTTTCTGTTAGTTCAAAGGCACACATCAATGGTGACACCATTTATGCTCATAAAGTTCACTGCAGATCCTCAGAGATTTCTGCCTTTAAGATACTCAGCATTCAGAGAAAACAAGAACTTAACTTGAAAACAAATTAAATTCATTGTTCATAAAACACATGGATTCTTAAAAGACAGTAAAATAAACAATATACAACTTAGCCACTGAGTATCAGATCAGTTCTTCCCAACACAAAGACTGCCAAAGTTCTCCTCCCACCACAGCTTTGGTAGATAATGCAAAAACTGTCAGGTAAAATAGCTATTTAAATCTTACTGTACCATTTTGCACAATGCAAGTGTGTCACTGTAACTTTCACTTTAAATGACTACGTAATACAATGAATAATTTTGGTGCGGGAAGTGTTAAAACACTGACTTTTTAATTCTTCTTGCAGGAAGCATTAACTGTTAAGATCTGTAGATGCTTCTATTATCAGATTATCAAGAGCAACTCAAGTGTTATCAGTAAGCCACCTCTCACTAGTATTATATTTAATATGTTAAGTCAAAACACAAGAGTACCACGGATTTGACAAGCCTACTATTTCAAAGTTCATGACAGCCTTAAAAAAACTTCAACTTTCTGTAAACAACTCACATTTGTCCATACTGAACTGTGTTATCAAATGTGCATTTGTTAAACCAAATGGACTTTGTGCCTTTTCCAAATTAACTTGTAGCACACAGAAAACCAAAACTGCTCACCACACAAAAACCCAGAACTGCTCACCTAACAGCTGAGCAGCTGGATTTAGAGTGTAACTGAACCACTTACTTTTGAACAGCCTGAATTTTTACATGCCGTCCCAATCTTGATTTCATCACTATCTTCCTCTGTAAACAGAATATTACAGAAAATAACGAATGAATTGTATAATCTACTGAACACTTTGCTTTTATTAAGAACGGAGCCAATGAGGAGATTAGAAAAACCTCCCTCTTCAAGCCTCTATTTTCTGCCTGACACTGAAATCTGCCAGAGGTACAAAGAAACATTCCAAAAGCTGTATTACCTATGCATCAAATTCTGGGCTCTGTATCTTTACACATTTTAAGTGGGGTAAATAAAAAAAGATGAAGAGGATCATTACAATCACAGGGGAAGAGAACAATCATTCATCTTGTTCAGTTTTGTAAAACTAAGAATATAAAAGGCTTCAACTGCTGTCTATAAATACACACAAGGAAATAATCTGGATACCATGGAGAAAGAAGAGCTAAATTAGTTTGGCACAAGAACAAAAGAGCACAAAATAGCCACAAGCGTAGGTTGAAATGATAAAGTTTCTTAAGGATCAGTGTCGTTCTGGAACCAAATTCCAAATAAAATGTGGGAAGAAAGAGGAAAAGCACACAAGGGAAAACCAACTACTCTTCAGAGGAATTCCACCAATTTGTGAAGGATTTATATGATGCTGTCTCTGCAATAGGGAGTAAAGTTCATTTCTTGGTAACTCTGTCAGTCACATATCCAGAAATGGATATTCCCATTATGTCCGTTCTAACCAGGAAATCTTAGAAAACACACAGTTCAAATAATGCTAAGGACAATGTACTTCTCCTGACAACCAAGTCTCCATGTTATCCACACTTGAACTTCAATCATCATTCCCTGGACTGGAAGGTATTTTCAAGATTATTAAGAAAAACAACATAATTACAGGAAACCATTAGTTCAGAAATGATATGATCAGCATTTCATTTATTTGTCTGACACTTAGCATCACATATACTTAATTAATTTCCCTGTTTCCTTACCTTTTCTCCCTTCATTTTCTGATGACAGTTTCAGTTTATCAAGAGCTTGTTTCAAGGAAGCTGACACTTTCAGCTGCAAATTTGTCATTGGCTCATCTGGGCTAAAAAAATCCATGCGTTAGTGTCAACTTACTTTGTGAGAAAGAATTTATAGAAGACAAAGTAGTAACTTTTAATCTTCCTACAAGGCTATTCCTTTTAAATCTCCCTTCAACAAACAAACTACATTTGTAAATGCCAATCTTTCCTGTTCATTAAAAAACAGACCAGAAACTGAGAAGGCAAGTCTTGGTTTTCAACTGGAAATCCTAAATACTTTACAAAAATTAAAAAAAAAAAAAAATCAGAGATTCTAAGTAATCTAAATTCAAGCACCCCAAATTATTTTTATTACTGTTTAAAACACTTTACACAGCTCCTAGCGGCATTTTAAGCTATGAGGTTATAGACTTTAACGGTTGCGTCTTGTGGATCTAAGTGCTGAAAGATCAAGCACTTCTTTGTCATAACCAAAATTCTTTTCTCATATTTTGACAATTAAGATAACATCATCACTGCTATCAAAACCAAGGTCTTCTAAGGTTAGTTTTGGAATTTCTACACTATATGAAATGTACAACACTGAATAACCAAGCAAGCTTTAACCTGGCAAACTGAAAACCTTAAGTTTCATATACTGTACCTTGGCCTCTTAATTGTTTCCAATGGTTTTGGTGCCTGAATTATGTGTTCCTGAAATTTGGGTTTCAGTTCAGCTAGCTCCTTTCGTTCAGAGGTAGTTTTGACTTCTGGTTTAACAGGCTCAGGAGGTTTCTCGCTATTATGGAGACCCTTTGTACAGCCCTATTGTGGAAAACATGTTTTTATTTATATATAAATGCAGCGTAGATCGTGTGCATGAAAAATTAACAAAAACTGCAGTAAGTTTTCTAGAATCATTTCTTCAGCTCCATCACCTCTTTTAGCCCACTCTAAACAATGGCTGCAAAAGAAACCCTACCACTAAAGTGGAAAATATTTTCATTTTGGACACTGGTTAAAAGAAAAATGCATACTTTTCTGTCAAGTAAAACAGCAATAAATGTTGACCATCATAATGGCCATCCATGACCATCAAATATTGACCAGCAATAAGTGTTGTCTTTATTAGCAAGTAGTTCCATCAAAATCTATTTTGAGAATTTTAACAATTAAAGCTTGAAAATGAGCCTTGACTTCACCATTATATGAAGAAAAATAAAGCATATAAGAATTAAGACAGTTCTAATAGAAGTAAGCTAATTTAAAACATGTAAGCACGTGTACCATTTAATATTAATCACGGCCACATGACAAGGATAAAAACTGCAAATAATCATGAGTACATACCACAATGCTTAAGAAGTCAGAGAAGTCTGTTGTTCTCCTCTTACAACATGACCAACCCTACAAACATTTGGAATAGAAACAACATAGGCATGACTACCAGACTTGACAACAACTAAAAAAAAGCAAAATATTTATTATGTTCCTTTAAAAGATGTGGCACATCAAAATTAGCAATTGTTTTCTTCCCTTCTGTGGACAATATTATCATTTGCATTTTTAAAAGTCAGAGAAGACTTCTAGCTTGCTGATGCTGCCTTTATCAGAAAGTTCAGTAAATGTGAGACAATACTTCCATGACAAGTTAGGTGCCAACTCTGTACAACAGAAAATAGAAATGTTACTTCATCTCACAAAGTAACATGTAAGCAAAACAAACAAATGCTACACCTGAGACCAGGCTCACCTATGGCCCAATGCACAGGCCCTCTCCCAAAAATGACAGGGATTTTGTTTTTCTTTTCTTGAGCACCACTCAGATCTTTCAATTGCTTATTTCCCACCAACAGAGCTGGATATTTGCACTGCACAGCTATCCAACTACATCAATCAGGAGCACTTTTTGTTATATAAACCAGAAATTCAATTTTAGAGCAAATTGCCTTTCCACTGTGAACAATGTATCTTAGAACTCAAAGAACCTTATTAGAGGCAACAGTTTGACTAATGCAACAACTGCTTTGAAAGCTTAAGTGGTGCAACACAATGGGTTTTAGGTAGGTGGTTCTAAAATACCCTGAAAATATTAACCATTTCCACAGCTGAGGAGACAAAAGGTTCATCCTGCCCACCTAGATTACCTAGAACTCACAGCAGGAAGAAAATTGCTCATTTGCAATTATGATAAATTTTTAATTAGGTCAAGAGGCAGATTACAAAAAGGGAGAAAGTGGTACTTGTTTATAAACAGTGAATATGTAAGAGAAAGAGGGAGTAAATGTAAGTTTTCGAGCTAACTGTATAATTTCTCTCTTTACAATTATGTTGAAGATTTTTGTACTGTGCTCTGAGTACAGCTATAATCTATTTGTAAAATAAATAAATAAATAAATAAATAGCATTGTCTAAGCAACTGTAAAGTATTTGGTCTAAGAGCATTTGTCCCAATTCACCAGTGGCATATGATGGCTGATTCCAGAGTCAGGTACTACAATATAAGCAGTATACTGCAGCTCACAGCAAACACACTGCCCAGCACAAATGCAGAACCTTTCATGAGTCCAAAAGACACCACATCGTAAGGATAAGATGCACTTCCAGTAGAAGTAGTTCATAAGTACCAAGAAAAAAAAAACAAAAACAAAACACTCACCCCTCTCAAAGCTCAGCTGAACAGCAGTTTAGTGTTCTAAGAAAAGTCACTTAGGCTACATCGATAGTAATAAAGTGCCAGACGCTATTTTTGAACACCAGATTTCTGACTACACATAATAAATCATTAGAATGATTTCCAGTACAGTTTCAGTTGTCTCTCAAATGATTCCCTGTAAGCACTTTGTACGCATTCTTCAGTAGACTCTGAAGAGGGAAAACAGTTTAGCACAAAACCAAGGATGGGCTGTGCAGTTGGCCTAAGCACTGGAGACCCAGGTATCCCAGGTATATTTAATTCATCACTGAAGATGGAGCCTAAGAATCCTGGACAGCTGCATAAGAGGCATGGCTGACCAGTCCCAATTTAAGCAACATCCTCATTTGGCTGATTAAATGAACGTGACTGTTTTTTACAGCAGACAAATATTACATACACATTAGTGCCCTGACCACATTAGACCACATGCAGCTGCTCTGAATTCCAAGCAGGTTAATTAACTGAAAGAATATGAAACCTCTCAATGGCTCCACAGTCCTATTTAGAGGACGTAATTAAACTGCTGAGAAACCTAAAGTCAGTCAATCAACAGGAAACAAGTCACCTAGACCTGCATGGCATTTAGACCATATGAGTGGAGTTTTTAATTTCTTTTTCAGGAATGACTAACTGTGCTTTTCTAATTTCATGGGGTTGCTCGCGATAGGCTGAGCATCAATTTCTCAACACTGAAAGATCTGGAATTAAAAAGATGAAAAATCAAAAAGATAATACTTAAAAGGACTGTTGCATACTTACTTTGAGAGCATCATGAAAAACGGGCACACCTGGATGGTATGTGCATGAATCTAGAAGACAGTGATTATTATTAATATTGAGGCATACCAAGAATCTTTATTCATATGATTACAAACCCAGAAAAAAGGTCACATTTGCAATTCATGTACACCATGAGCTGCCCCACTTCCCTGAGTGCACATCATTACTCAGAAAAACACAGATTCCACAAAGAAAGCTCTCTGAGTGCATATATTAAACATAAATAATCAACTCTTCTTTCTTCTTAAGTATTACACAACACAAAGCAGAAAGCAGGTACCTAAGAGAAACTACTACTTCCACGTGGAGCAAGTAAACTTTCTATGGACCATCCCTGGCCTTCATCAGTAATTCAGAAGTAAGAAGGTGACCCTATGGCTACCTGACAGACAGAAAATACTGATTTACCACTTCAAATATATCTATTTGAACCTGACCAGAGCTATTGAGAAGCATTCTGTTAAAAAAAGCCCCTTATTGCAAATCATGAGTTAATTGTTTTAACTGTAATTACCTTGTTCTTTTTTCAATGTCTGTAGTATCTTAAGCCACCTAAGAACCCAAAGGTTAGTCTCCCATATGCATAATTTTGATATGTCAATACTATTTATTACTAACAGATTCTGTACAAACACTATGCTGGAACACAACCTCCATTAATGAAAGTGTTTGTATTCATAGATGTTTATCAACGTTACACAGCTGTTCTCTTTTACTTGTATTCCTTTCACATGTAATAAAACTGCTCTGATTATATAACTTCTCACTGACATTTACTGCGTGGATAGTATTTTACTGACTGACTCTAAACACTATCTCCTAGCCTTTAAAGAAAAATTAGAAACACTTAAAATTAAAAGTGACATAAACAGTAACAATGCACATAATAGGAAGCAAAAAAACCAAAAAGTGTTAAATAACTTTATTAGCAATCTGCTTACAGATATCTAATAAGTAAAAACCCAACCCAAACTCAGTGGTTTTTTTATAAATATGTAGATTTTTAAAGAAACCTTGTGTTGCATAATTTTGATTTTATACTCAGTGCTTAAGTCTAAAGCACTAATACAGTCTGAGAGACACTAGTTCCCACCTTAACTCAAAATGCACTTATTTTGGCACATAAGACCTTCAGCAAGACTTACAAGTATAGCCATAAACCTCTATCAATTCCTTCAGTTTCAGGATGAAAAGCTAATGCTGGTAATCCTCACAGGAAAATTAAAAAGGAAAAACTTGGTTATTTTGCATAGATTCCAGGACTTCACTGTTAAATCAAATAAAAATAAAAGTAGAGATTATTCTTTTCCAAAAGTATGAAAGTATGTCACTAGAAGCATCATGAGGGTAAAAATAAACTCTTTTTTGTAGCAAAGATTATTTCTGAGTCAGAAGACTTAAATGAACATTTTTAATTCTTCATCAGAGGGATGCTGTTAATAATGGCAACTGTTTTAGAGACCAAAACCATCTCATAATCAAATAACTCGGAGGTGGCTACGCTCCAGCTCAAGGCAGGCACAGAAAAGTGCTGGTTGTCCATCTGGCCAAGGGCAATCCTTTTTTCTGGCTCCCTGGAGCTGCTCTGCAGCAGGTACAGCCTGGAGCAAATGACAGCCCACTTGGCTGCTGCCTCCTGAGGGCCCTGTGTGCTCCAGGAGAGAAGATGCCAGGACAAGGAGCTCTGCAGTGCCTCAGCAGATCTGTCCACTGTCCCTGCTAGAGGACAGTGAAACACCAGCTCATCTGCACTCTCACCGAGTCCAACAGCGCCTATCTGGCACAAAGAATCCCTTCTCATGCTAGGTAGGGAAAACTGGAAAATTAGGATACAAGCAGAGAAGAGCATATTCTAGTTCTGATTTGTATGAGATCAGATTGCTGCAGCTTTCAGTTGCTATTCTACATTTTCACTGAAAAAACCCAACAAAACCAGTTACCTCTCCACTGCTGTTAATACCTTTCCTTTACCAGGAAGACCAAAGTATTTCAAAGCCGTTTTCTCTAACCCTCAGATAATTGTTGCAGATACAAGTACCGCAATTTTTCTGGCTTTTCTTTCTGTTTGTAGCTTTTTTGATGTCAATTTCATAGCCAAACTGATCCTACTGTGCACACACTGCTATCACCTTACTGCTACATCCTCAAAGCACTTTATTAGTCATTTCACTAAACGTCAAAGTAGAAATTTGTAGAGGTCACCCAAATGCAAAACCTGGTTCACTGTAGTGACCTGTAAGTAATTACACTTACCTTCAGAACTGCTCAGTCTAGGAGACAGTGATTACACTACATGTTCCAGCCACTCACTGAAACAAATTTCATGTCCTGAAATTGTTTGCCTCAACCCAAACACCACAGAGTTAGCATATAGCCATGCCAACATGACCCAATTTACTACAGCTTGATCACAAACCCTAAAGAAATGTTACTTTTACAACGAGTTCAAGCCACAAAGTCCTAATAGGATTTCTTTCTTCTTTTTTTAACAATAAACACCCTTATCTGTTTTGCCTTTTGGGGCAAAGGGGTGTAGGGGATGGCGGTGGAAAAGACAACTAAATGTAAGCATGCCACAACTGTGCCCACTCCTGCTGTTACTGATATTAGCAAGTCCTACTCAGTATGTTGCCCCTCTCTATGCAAAAATATGTAGCTCGGAAAAACAAACACTCCTTACTGGCACGGTTCTAAACCACGAAAAATGCACAGGCCATAACAGGTTGCCCTACTTCTAACCCTGGGGGGAGTCGCTAAAAACTAAATTAACGCAAAGAGAGCATTCTAGAAATTTAACCAACAGAATTACTTTATGAACCAGGTGAGGGAGAGCCTTCTGCAAACTCAGATCACCCTTCTCTCAGATCAGCCTCTGCGGAATTATGAAATGACAGTTTTCATCAATGCGTTTCATCAGGATTCCCCGCACTCCCAGGAGAAGCGCTGCAAGCGCCCAAGGCACTTGTAAAGGCAGACACACGTGTGCTGTTCTGACACATATAATTACCTGCTTCAAGTCCACACATGTGAACTAAAAAACAAAAAAAACCCCAAACCAACCCACTAAAGTAACAAACAAAAAGCCGCTGGTAACTGTGATGAGTACAACCCCCACAGAGGCCCGCAGCAGAGAAACCTGTGGCCTTGAGAACCTTTGGCAGCGCCGGGCCAGCCCCGGCCCCACACGCGTGTCCCCGGGGCACCGCGGGCCGGGTGACAGCGCCAAGGGCTGGCACTGCCCCGCAGAGCCCGGAGCCGCCCCCGCTGCCCGCACTGCCCGCCAGGGGAGCACCGCGCCCCGGCCCCTCCGCCGCTCTCACCCTCCGTGTTGTTCTCGGGGTCGAAGCGCTGCCCGCAGCCCCGGTTGTAGCAGAGCTGCGACATGGCCGCGGCACCTCCTGCCCCGCCGCCCGGGAGAGCCGAGCCCGGCGGAAGGAAGAGGGATGGAAGGAAGGAAGCCGGGCAGCGGCACCGGGGGCGGGGCAGCTCCGCGGCGGAAAGAGCCGGCCGGAGCCTTCCGGAACCTTCACGAAGCTTCGCGGGGCGGCCGGAACGGGCGGCCGGAACGGGCGGGCGGGCGCGCAGGCGCCGAGCGAGGCCGGGGAACCGCCGAGAGACCGGGCCCGGCAGGGCTGCCCCGGCTGGGCAGGAATTGTCGGCCTAGGGAGAATTTCTGGCACTTGCCTTTATTTTTTTTTTTTTTTTTTTTTTTTTTTAAATTGTGTGTGAGTTTGCTCTGAAATAAACGCTTGTGTGTATTACGTGTTATAAATGTCTGTCTCATCTGCACTGAAGCACTGATACCAGCCCCAGAAACCTACTGTGAAAAACGCTAATTTATGTTCTTTCAGTTTTCTGGAAGTTTTCTTGGCTGCTCCTGACTGCTGGCCCACTCATATATATGCTCTATAGTGTGGATTATAGGGCTTGTATTTACAGTCATAGAATAGTTTGCAGCAGAAGGGGCCTTCAAAGTGACATAACTCCAGCCCCACAGGAAATGCAAGGACACCTCACAGACCACAGCGCTCCAGGCCCCGTCCAGCCTGGCCTTGAGCACCCACTGGGATGGGGCAGCCACTCTCCCAGTGCCTCACTACCCTCACCAGAAACAATGTTTTCCTAATACTGAGTCTAAAACTTTCAGTTTGAAGCCATTCCTTCTTCCGTCACTACATGCTGTTCTAAATACATAACTACAGACATCTACATTTCTGCACGCAATTACAGAGATTCCTCCTGGCTAAACATCTTTTGCACAGCTTTAAAAATAGAATTGCCTAGGTGTTTGCTCAGCGTGTGACAAATCCTGAAGCGAGCGTGCACAGAATGAACAAAAAAAGGGCTTCTTAAAAGGGAGTTGCAGGATGCAAAAAGGATAATCAGGAGGCTGTTTCCAATGTAGCCCTGAACTTCTGCAAACTTGTGAGTTGATGTCTGCTGGCATCTTTTTATGTGTGTCTCACATAAAGATATTCATTTGTCTGAGCCATGGAATACCGAGTGCTTCCTTGTGATCTGCAGTTCCCTTTGAGGCCTCTTGTAGTTTAAAACAGCAAAAAAAAAAAAAAAAAAAAAAAAAAAAAAAAAAAAAAAAAAAAAAAAAAAAAAAAAAAAACACATTCTCTTGCTATTTACCTGAAGCATTTTAATGTATAAGTGCAACTGGTAATAAGAGTTTGGGAAGAAAGGGGAGATGTAAGAATGCCTCTCTTTCTATATAAAAGTGTTTAATTGTTTCTTTTTGTTAGATGCCTTGTGAGTAGAAGATGGACAGAAATACTGCATTAAAGGTGTATGCTATGTCACTACCATAAGGTGAAGAATTGTTCTTAAATATAAAATTCATCTGTTTCCCTGTCAGTGAAAGTGCCCATGAAAATAAAATGTGATTTATATCCATAAAATAAGTTTTGTGGTGTTTTTGTGACCGTGGTTGCATTTCAGCCATAGCGTGCAAAGATACATCTGTTTTAGAAGGAGGCGACATTTTGTTGGCTTTGTGTAATGCAAAAAAAAGTTATGCTTCTGCGGAGGCAGCATCAATTTTTGTTCAAAGAATATTTTTTAAAAAATTCAAGAGGAGTTATTTTAGCAGCGTGGTATTTACTGCATTAAACAGTAGCATTCCTGTGGTGTTAGTAATGGAGATTAGTTCTAACACTCAGAGGAGACTTGTGAAATGAAAAATACAATCGATATGTTTCCAAAAAGCATCATGTGTATATTCCTCACCTAATTGCTATCTCACTGATACGGAGACATGCCTTTATATCTTCCAGGCAGAAATCAACAAAGAATGTATTTGCTTTATAAAATCAAAATTCTACAGCATATTGCATTAAAGAAAATTCACCTGAAAACTCAGTTTGTTGTTAGTTTTAACACAGAGTCAGATCTCTGAAAGTTACTGAGCTGCATCTGTCGTCTTTGTACGTGACATTAAATGGAATGAGGTTTTTTGTTCCACAGAACACTATAGAAGCAAATAATGGTTTGTAATCGGCTCTTGAAGTTGCATGTGTTCAGCCTGCACAAGACACTACAAATTGACAGTACATAATCCTCATCTCATAGAAGTCTGCACAGCTTCACAAAGGCATTTGCTGTGCTTGATAGGAAGGCATGAGAGGCTTTCAACCTACTTTTGGAAAGGTAGAAAGTAACTTGTTCAAATAAGATTTAGATAATCATCTTGTGGGCATGATAGACTTAAATCTAATTTATTCCACTATGTTTTGGGTAGAAGCCTTTCATTTGAGATTCACAATGATAAGGAATAATCATGTAATGGATGATCACTGGGTTTTGGTTCCCTAGAACTCAAAACATGAAAAGTATGTAGATAATTTTTATGTGTTTTGTCCTTTATTTTCAAAGTCTTCCAGAGTGTTGTATTCCAGCGTGTTAGACAAGGTTTTATGGTGCCTTTAGCGATTGGATCTTGTATGAGGTGTTATAAGACATCTTATCTGAGGAATAGTGATTGATTTGGGAGTGTACACTTTATTTTAATTACATCTGCTCTATTTTTCTCATGTCAGAAATGTTATGGTTAAAAATTTTTGTAAGCAGTGTTCTACCTTGAATAGATATAACATAAGAGAGTGTACACTCTGGATTTTATGTATGTATGATAGCAGAGGGATTTATATCCCCACCCCCAGCCTTTTTTTTTTTTTTTTTTTTTTTTTTTTTTTTTTTTTTTTTTTTTTTTTTCCCATGGAGCTAGATTCTATGCAAAGTCATTCCATCTCATCCATGTTTAGTGGGACTTAGGTGTATTTCCAAGCATTGGAAATGGTGTAGTTTCCCTGTAGAACTGGAATCTGTAAAGAAGTAGGATGTTTGAGTTCACTTCTCAAAATGCAGAATCTTTGCAAATCTGATTTTCTTGCCAGTTTGTTGGGGGAGGAGTTTTTCATCCTGGAGTCTTCAAGTCAGGAGATTGTTCATGCAGAACTGCTGAACATGGGATTGCAAATAAGCCCCACACTAAACCAGTTTTCAATAAATCTGAAGGAGGGTGAGAATAAGACTCAGGCTTCAGGCTAGAGCTGTTGTGTCACACCAGAATATTTTTGCTTCTAATCAGAGGCAGAGGGCATTTTGGGCTCCCTCAACTTCCTTGGAACAGAGAGAGAGTCCTTGAAATTTAAGTGGATTTGGAGAAGTCATTTAAAATCAAGGCAGGTAGCTCTGTTTAAAATCAAGGCAGGTAGGTCTGAGAATATCAAAATGTGAAATAATTAAACAAATCCTTTCTTTAGGAAGCTTAACAGAGGTTTAAAATACAAATGTAAATCCTTGTAAAGCTAAAAGCCAAAAGCCTGCAGAGTTTGCAAGAAACTGTCCTGTTCAACTGAATACGTTCAGATTTGATGGGCAGAACATCTTAAAATGTCACATCTCATGGAGATGCAGAACAACTGACTTTTTGGGAGAGAACACTTTTCTCTCCCCTCTGTGATTTTTTAAATGCCAGGTTTTCCCAGGAGGTAAGAGAGATTAAACAGCATCCGCTTCCAATAATCCACCGGAGTGCTTGCTGCTAAAGCACGACCTGAATTTAAGTAGATGCTTCATTAAAGCTCACCACTTCCTTTGATATTAGACTTTAGCACAGGCTTGCTGTGCAATTGTTGGAATTCATTTAAGGCAGAATTTTCAAAGGTAATTTTCTAAGTAACCTAGGTGCAATATCTAGAAAACATTATAATATTTTAGGCAGTTCAGAAGTCTGCTTTCAGGTGCTGCTAAGGAGACTGGAAATGTCATTACTGAGTTCATCAGGATATGGGATAATATGTTGATGCTTCCCTGTTTAAATTTTTCTATGCCTTTGACTTTGCAGAACGTAAAACCTGTTTGATTCAATATATACAGCCATTCTCCAGAGTGCTGCTTTGTCATAACTTGTAGTGATGCATGTATTATAATGACCTTTTTCATTCTTCATGCAGCTGAAACAAGATTGAAATGCTTGAAATTCAATCTGTGAATTATTAAACATAAATGCTATGTTGAAATTTAAAGAATTCAATTCCCTAGATAACAGAAAATACTAAGATAATTCGTGTAGCTACATACAGCGCACTAATGCTGTGACCCAAAGCAATTCAAACACAAAGTTGATGGATTACAGGAATACTGGTGGGAGAAGAACTGAAACTAAATACGCCATCCAGAGACTTTAGCAGACTTGAGAGGTGGGCCTGCATAAACCTCATGAAGTTCAACAGGACCAAGTGTGAGGTCCTGCATGTGGATCTGGGCAATCCCAAGCAGAAGTCCAGGCTGGGAAGAAGATGGAATAAGACCAGCTCTGAAGACTTGGGGATGCTGGTGGATTAGAAGCTCAACACAACACAGCCTGGCAATGTGCACTCACAGCCTAGGTAGCCAACCATGTCCTGGGTTGCATCAAAAGTGGCGTGGCCAGCAGGGCAAGGGAGAGAATTCTGTCCCTTTGCTCTACTCTGATGAGATCTCACCTGCTGTGGCCTCCAGCACAAGAAAGATGTTGGCCTGTTAGAGTAAGTCCAGAGGAGAGCTGTGAACATGCCAGAGGGCTGGAACATCTCTTTTTTTGAAGACAGGCTGAGAGAGCTGGGGTTGTTCAGCCTGCAGAAGAGAGGGCTGCAGGGAGACCTTAGAGCATCCTTCCAGTACATAAGCAGGGCTGCAAGAGAACTGGAGAGAGACTTTCCACACAGAGATGTAGTGATGGGACAAGGGATAATGGCTTTAAACTGGAAGAGGTCAGGCTTAGATTAGGGAGTTATTTACTGTGAGGGTGGTGAGGCACTGGAACAGAGGATGGAAGTGTTCAAGTCCAGGCTGGATGGGGCTTTGAGCAACTTCGTCTAGTGGGTAATATCACTTACCATGGCAGGGGGTTTGGAAACTACGTTTAGGGTCCCTCATCCAACTTAATGTTTCTATGAGTCTCTAAATATACATCAGATATTTAAAAGTTATGGTATAGTAGCATGTTCACTTTAAATTGGTGGATATTGTAATGGAGTGTTTGAGCTTCCATCTCCAGCTTTTTGTCCTTTTTTCTTCTTTCCCTTGGAGGTGACTAAAACAGTTAAATCTGGTTGAAGTTCTGAGCACCAGTTTCAGCAAAATAAAGGGCTTACACTAGAAGTGACCTGGCCTTAGTCCTGGTAAAATAATGATGACCTTTACTTTGCTCCTCTACCCTTTCCTTCACGATTACTCTCACTCGGTCAGTATTACCAAACTCATTCAAAGTGCTCTCTTGGACAGTTCCCCACATCTGATGTTGTTTTCAAAATAAGGGTATTTTAAATGCCTAAATACACAGTGTAAATGTCTTTGTCATAAGGACTCTGAAACTTGAATCTAACAGCTTCAGGTTTTTCTGGAGCTGACATCTGGCTACTTACTTAAGAGCAAAAGAAAAAAGTGCTGATTTTGTTTGGCAACTGCACAAGTTTTAAGAATAAATTGTGGCTATGGTAGAAAAGGTCATTACACAGCTAAGGAGGCTGTGATCTGGTTATACTCTTTTTTTCCATTCAATTTACTGCAAGCAAATGTATTCAACTAAAAGCAGCTATCCAGCATGCTGATTACATTTGTTTCTGGTGCTATTAAGTTAAGTGGGACTAATTGCACATGCGATGGGAGTAGTGTGCAAAAGAATTTACAAGACCATTTTTTGTGAAGTATTTTTCATAGTGGCGTTATCAATGGATTTCTCTGTTTGTTGATAATGAAATAAATTGGGTCGAATCACAACACTTTTTTGAGAGGGATAAGACGTGGAAAAAGCACATTTAGTTTTATGTCAAGAAGTTTAATTTTGATTATGAAAAATTTAAATCTTCCTAATTAAAAAACAGGAGGGTTTGCAAAATGACAGTTTGAGTTTTTGTGTGTAACTCCTATTTATGTATTAAAGAAGATGGGGCAGTAACATGTGAAGAGTGCAGGCTGAAAAACAGCAAACGTATTATGAACTAAGTGTATGCTGGTTAAATAAGTGCTAAGAATTTCTGTCAGCCAGAAGGTGGTAGCAGAATTCTCCTGTAACAGCCCTGGATTGTGTTCCAAAAGGCATTCTCAATACAAAGTGATTTTGAAATGCGGTTCAGAAAACATATTTTTTTTAGTAGCAGGAACAAATAGCACTGACATTTTTTTTTTCATTTGGCAGCATCTTTGAGTAGGAAAGTGTCTTCACTTATGCCTGAGATGTCATGCATTGGGAATGCATGTAGGATCTGTTACTTGGGTTTTGTCTCTGGTTTTTTTTGCAATTGTAATTATGGTTTTTGCAGACTTTTTAATGCCAAAGGGAGCCATTTATGGGCTGAAATGACAAGAGATTTATTTTCCTCGTAGTATCACAAGACTGGAAGATGTCAGTACCATGAGAAGCCCAGATAACACATTATTTCCATCCAGAGGAACTCTGTCATTCTTTCACAGATATAAACACAAATGCAAAGAGTGATATCCTTTGGCTAGGACTGATGCAACACCCCAGTCAGACTCTTATCAAGTCTAAAAACTTGAAGATACAAAGGGATAGGTTTTATTACTCTGTTTTATTGTTTTGTGATGGACTTGTGTGACCCTCTGTGCACATAGCCATTCCTATTTCAACAGAGACACTTTTCATCGCTGAGAGAAACTTGTGAGAAATTCAGGCTCTGGAGCAAAGCCTGTCCCTCATTTTTTCTTAACCACTGTGTCACAGCTCTGATGATACACTGTACTCCTCTGCAGACTTCTTTAAGAAATTGTTCTGTACCTAAGAGATAGTTTCTATGGTAACTATGATTATTATTTTTGTAGTTTCTTGGGATTTTTTTTGTTTTGTGGGTTTTTTGGCTTTTTTTTTTTTTTTTTAATTTACTGGATAGTTTGGAAATAGAGGGAGCAAGGCTTTAGTGTGACATTAGGAAGAGTCACCACAATAAAATAAGCTAGAAAAATAAAACATTCTGTGCTTGATCTAGCTACCAGTAAACTGAAACAGCAGTTCAAAAGAACATCATATAAGCTGCCTGGCTTATAAGTAAGCAGGCTGAAGCTGCTGGAGCTATGCAGGAAAGAAAAAAAAATAAAAAGAGGAGGCCCAGAGCAAGCTCTGGAACTCTTACAATTTTGCACCTGATGGTCTTTTTAAAATTGGCTTTTTACAGTGACTGCAGCTTTCATAGTCTCCTCTTACTGAAGTTCTGACTGAGAAAATCATTCACCCAGAAGACTACAACAACAGGCTATTTTATAATATGTGCTTCTCTTCCCATTTACTGTTCTTTACAGTATAAATTTGAAGTTGTTTTGGGCACTGTGTGCAGAATTTCTAGTGGAGCCACAACAATGACAGTGATGAAGATATGAAATGAGCTGGTTTAGAACACAGCAAAGGATGGCAGGAAATACAAATTATAAGTAGATATAGATATCAGTAGATGTATAAATATTAGAATACAGATATAGAAAACATGGTAAAGACCAGTGGGTATGTACCATGTGAAAAACATGCCAAGATATTGAGAAAATAACAAAATTCTTTGCAAATATGCTGGGAAAATGTATTCGTAGGAAAGGTCCCTTTTAGGCAAACGTGTAGGTGTTGTAAAGATGCCGGAGGTAAGATTGTAGAATACATTGCAACAGCTGGGCATTTGAAAAACCCAAGTTTTACCAACAGCCCTGTTTTCTCTTCAGGCAGAAGCTAGGAGAGGATTAACCCAAAATGAACTTATTGAATGAAAATTCAAATGATTATGTAATAAATAATAAATGTCCTAAAATTGTATTTGAGATCATTGCCATAATGCTGACCAGTTCTCTGTCTGCATGTAACTGTTTCATCTCAGAAAAAGGAGGCAAAATGTTTATTTTGTGGAACCAAAACCATGACATGAAATCAAAGGGAGCTGATGAAAGAAAAGATGCTCCTGGTGGAGTGCTTTCATATTTTGTCAGTACTGTTAAAAAAATACATTATCCTTCTGTTTCATTGCAAAATGGGAGAAAAAGGACCACATTATTCAAAAATAATTTGTGAATATGGAGTTGAGTTCAGCACAGTTCCAAAGTGCACAGTGACTGCAATTTCAAAAGTGCAGGGTACAAAAGTGTAATTTCTAGATGGCCAGAAGTGAATCTTTTAGAAATAATGTATGATTTTTTTAATCTCAAAGTCTGAGAAGTCTTAATGAAACCCAAAGATGTTCCCATTTACTTTAAATTGGTAGTTGGTATCTCCTTTGAGATTATTGAATGCGATTTTATCATCATATAATGCTGAATGACTATTTGCTGAAAAATTAAGGCTCTTTTAATATGCCTTATGTTGGACATTAAATTAATTGGGTTATCTGAACTCTATTTAGTCATCTGAAACAACTTGGTCTCTATTTCCTGCTCTTAGTGACTTATAAATGTGGCTGTGGCAGAAGAGGAAAAGAACAAAGGAGAAATTGTCAATGCAGTTATTTGCAGGTAATGCTTCCATCTGGAGAGCAATGACTACCACAGTTCTTGCAAAGAGCTTGGATTCTACAAACCTTCTGGAGAGTTGCTTTGCAAGAACTGAAGTGAAAACCCTATAGCAGTAAAAAGTGGAAAAGAACTCATTTTGTAGAGTATCCTGTGTTGACCCCTTTTAAATTTTCTGTTGAGACCGAGTGAGGAATGAGGACACCCAACTGCCACTTGTCATTCACACAGCTTACATTTCCCTTTATCCTATTGCAATGATGTAAGTGAAGTGTGCAGCCTGTGTCTATTAAGCTGTAAATAAATGGATCTGTCAGTCAGTGAGAAATTTTAAAAAGAGGAAAACTGTGAAATTGATCATAGGTAACCACTAGGAGAAACTTAAGCACTGAAACTTCTGACACTGATCATGTTCTCAAACACGGGTAATTAGAAGTAGGACCAGCAAAATGAGGGTATGTACTTGTAATTTCAGCCGCTGGGCTGGTCTCAGAATTCTCCAAAGAAGCATGGAAATAGTTATGTGATCAGCTGTTTTAGCCTATATCCATGAAAAACACTAATGAGTTATTTCAAAATATATGTCAGCAGGAAATTAGTTACTAGAAGTCTTAAAAGAAAAGAATCCATATTTGTTGTGCAAGGGAAGCTGGAGGTCCTTGTATCCAGACTTCTGTGGTTGTAGACTACATCCCTATGGTTGTAGACTAGTGAGTGGAAGTGCATTGCACACTGAACTTGTGCTGGCAGTAGAACAAAGAGGCTTTGGAACAGCTCTTCTGAGAGGATGCTCAGCTGCAGAACAAGTGATATGATGGCCAGATCTGCCTTAGATGGTCTCAGCATCTTGGATCAAAGCCTCCATAGAAACAGCACCTTGCAGTAACACCTAGCAGAAGGTAAGTGTGTGGGCAGTGGGGATGTGTAAACTACGCGGTGTGGTTTGAGCACAACACACCTGCCAGAGGATGGGTCCTTGGTCTAGAAAGGCTGACACACTCAGTGTTACAAGTGTGATATTATGTGATACTAGACTGACCATAGATTTATCTAATTTTGAGCTTGTTTGGTGAAATTGTCTGGTTTTGGGTTTTTGTTTGTTTGTTTGTTTTGTTGTTTGTTTTATTTTTCCCACCAGATTGTGGCTCAGATCTCTACAGCTGATGGCAGTTTCCTTTCATTTTGCCTTTATTACATTGTGCCATAATCCTTGCCTAACATCTCCATAGAAAACTGTATTAGCAAGCAAAATATTTATCTGCATGCTAGAGCCTGTTTCAGAGCTTAAAGTGATGAGATGGGCATTTTCCTTATGATCTTCTAGATATTTGTCTTGCTATTCCATGTTAGAAAAAACAATATCATCAGTAAGAACAGTGAGATTTCCCTGTTTTCACAGTTATGTGAATGCCACTCTTCCTCAAGTAATAATCACTCACTAACCTTGCATTTGTTGCTCTTTCAGATTTCGCAGCCAGAACTGACACTGCTGACAGCTCGATAAACTGTTTGCCACTTACGATGCCTTTGCCTCTTCCAGGAACATTCTTTCCTGTGTATACACACTTTGAAGAACCACCCTGATTTTTATCTGAGGCTTTTGCACAAATTAGGCAGCCTTTGCTCCTGCAAAATTACCCAGGGTAAAAAATGTGAAATTAGGGCTTAAGGAAACATTGCCTATAATAAATGAACAAGTTAATGTGGAAGAAGAGTTCTGTAGCACTAATTACATGGGTACGCCTTGATGTAAGTCCTATATTCACATGGGTCTTGGCACTAGGATGATACAGTTGAAGATAAAGTTTGCAGATTACATCTTGCATTTCATTTCATGGTCTGCTTCTGTAATTTGCTGTTTGCTTTTTAGGTAATTTGGTGACAAATTTACCAATAGGTGGTGCTGCTGCTCTAAATCCTCTCTGTTCAGTCTTGATCTGAGAAAGGAATGCTGGCACTTGTATTTCAATATTCCAGTGATTTCTCAGGCTCTAAAAAAGAATATTATGAAATATTACTCAGGTATAATCTTTTCTGTGTATTCTTGGGAAGATAATTACAATAATGAATCAGGCTCTTTTATTGTAACCATGTTATTGTGCTTGTATATAACATCTCTCAAAACAATTAGACTCATCCCACACATGAAAGACCTTGGACCGTCTGACTCTGCTTGCCATAGTGTCAAGTAATATGCAATGAACGTTCTCTTAATGCACACTGAAGTCATTATTTCTATACATAATGCTTGGGAACAGAGAGAGAGAGATTAAAAACGACTTGTCTGAGTCATGTGGGAAGTCTTTATCAGGACAAGGAATAAAATCCAGGTAACTTGTACCATACCTAATTTACTTGCTGTTGGTCAGCCGCTCCTTCCTTAAGAAATAATTTGAGAAAGGATGTCTGTCTTGTCTGGCACTGACAGAAAAATAACTGTAACATCAGAACAAGCAGGAATGTGGTTATAGTACATCTCTCCTCTTTTCTAGAAGCAATGAGGCGTAGCTATTTTATTACGTTTGTTGTCATTAGTCAGGGCTACTGCTTGTTTGTCTGAGGCTACCAATAAACACAGTGTGATTCATGCAGAACTGCTTGAGGGATGGCTTGACTCCAAAAGCACAGTTTAGCCTTTATTTGGCAGTTGTTTGCTTAATGCAGAAAAATGTGTATGAAAGCTATGAAAAATGAATCTGTGCTGTAACACCCAGCTTGTAAAATGCACTTGATTTATCCTGCAGAAGATATTGCAATATAAAGGAATAATGAAGACAATGCCTGCCTTCATTTTCTCTTATTTTTTGGTTTTGCTGTCATCTTCAATATTATTGCAATGGATTCAGGCCTATATGGAGTCATCATGACTAATAAAATACCTTTAAAACCAAAGATGATCTGTGACACTGAGCTTTGAGAGGGCATTTTTTTAAATCTAATTGTAACATATGTGGAATTTTTTTTCCCTTGTATGATTATTCTGATTTAATCATGAACTGTAAGGGAGAGATGGAGTGGAACAGAGTAGTAGAGCATTTGAAGAGGCATTGTTGCCTCTCCAAAGTAGGTCATCCTCCATAAGTGCTGTGTTACTGTTGTAGGCTGATTATTGCCTCTGTCCATTTTTCTGTAAAACAGTGCTTTCCCTCTTGTGGCTTTGAATCTCTGGAAATCTTTGGGCCACTTCCTTTGGGTCCTTGGTCTCGGAGAAGGTGTCAGAAAAACACAAGCATATTTCTTACTTGTGGTATACAGGGACTGCTATTTCTAATGGAAATATATATATATATATATATGGACACATGAGAGTGAGGAATGCAAAAGTAAAAATGCAGAAACAAAAGAGATTCGTTCTGGGAATAAAGCCCAGATTTTTCTACACCCAGGTGAAGAGGGCTAAGAAGGCAATTGCCTGGAAACTCTGAGTAATTGGATTAATCTCTATTAGCATTTAAATTTGGATCAAGAGTGCACTTTTGAATTGAACTCCCACCATCTACATTTTCTCTGCTTTACTTCAGAGTGGTCTCAGAGCACCTAAACTAGACAGGTGAAATCAGGGTGGAAGAGATACTCCAGGAACACACCTGTTCCCTTTTAGTTGATAATAAGCATGCAGGAGACAGGAATGGACTAGATGTAATCTAGTCCAGTAATCTCAAAGAAACCACTGTGTTGTGCAGGCACCATATGACAATGATCATATGAAAGCCCCTGATGACAGGGCTTTTTGTCTGCTGATGCTGGTCACTGCTAAGTGCTGAGGACAGCACTTGGTGGGTGGTGTGCAATGGGCTTCCACCAGTGACCACAATGACTGGGCCTGTCTTCACATGGAGGTGCTTCACAGCCTTCATGCTTTCGAAGCAGCTTTCTCAGAAACAGGCAGGCTCTCACATATGTGTCACTGGTGAGAGCTGGGTGGGCACTAATTGACCCTGTCCATGTGGGTAAGGTGAGCACGGAGCTCCAGCTGGCCAAAGGTAGTTAACGTGACTGGAGGGTGGGCACCCCACTGAGAGAGGGGACAACTGAGGGGCCAGGGCTTACCTGGCTGACCAGCAAGGGAGCAAAGTTTTTATGAAACTTGAAGAATATGCCAGTCTCCCTGCTGGAGTCCTAGTTATGCAGTACTGTTGCCCTAAAATGTTCATATTGTCTTGCTGAAGTAGTTAATTTTTTTTTAATTTGCAAGTCCTGTTAAACACAAATTGGTTTAGCTCTACTACACAGTGTGAATAACTCTCTTCATTCCTTGATATTGCTTCCTTCAGGGTATTTAAACTGTGTTATCATCTGCCTTCAGGCTCCTTTTATCTGACAGTATATATTAGACTCCTGTTTTCTCTATTTTTTATGTCACAGTCTAAAATCTTGTCTTCATTTATTTGCCTGTTTCTATCCTTAAATATGTGGCATAACCTAGCATACCAAATAGAAAATTTCTTATAATTCTAGGTAGATCATTACTGCATTATATAAAGCTTCTCAGGATTTGACTTGGACTTTTCAAAGTTCTTTTAGAACCCTACTCTTCTAGCTTGTTTTACATACCCAGCTTTGTTAAATTAGGTATGTTAAATAATACACATCTAATAGAAGGGATTTATGAGTTTGTTTATGGATTTTTGTTGTTGTTGTTTTGGGGGAGGTGTTTGTTGTGGGGGTTTTTTTGGGAGGGTTTTGGGGTTTTTGGGGGTAGGTTTTTTTTATTTTGGTGTTTGGGTATGGTTTTGCTTAGCAAATGAGATGTACAGAAAATGTATTTGTTTAAAAGGCAAGTTGAAATTCTATTAAATGTTTTTTAACATGATATTTGTTCTTCTTTCCTTGCATAGAAGGTCTGCAGAATCTGCAGTCCTGCCCCAGGAATGGATGCCTTTGCACTTCGGCATAATCTCATTAGTATCCCCAGGACTTTCTACAGGTAATTTACACCAATATAAATCCAGTTTAGGGATTAAAACATAGCTATGACAACTCACAAACCAAATGAAAAGCCTTAGCTAAAGAAGTGATGGTGGATGAAGGACAGTGAAAATATGTGAAAACAAGAGATTCACAACCTGCATAGAAGCATGGTGCAGCTTTTGTGTCTGGAGGTTTCCAAGAGCAGACTGGATAAAGCCAGACTCAATGGGCTGTGACCTCAGATGTGGCCCTTCTTTGGGCAGAAGATTGGACTAGGGACCTTCTGAAGTTCCTTCCAACCTGAATTTCCCTATGTTCCTATTAAAAAAAAGATGTATGAGAAAATATTAATAACCCACAGGAGTAAATCATTGTTTACTGATCTTCCTTCCACAGTTGTTACTATATTAGATATATTCAAGAAAGAACATATTTTAATTTCTTTGGCAGTTGGGATCAACTCCCAAAATACACACTGTAGAATATTTCCTGGTCATATCTTCAAAATGGCAGAATCAAGTTTACAAACATCTACAGATGTTTGTTTGACAATAGAGTCTGATTTAAAATAAAAATATGCTGAACCACAACATACAAAGCAGTTTACAGAAGCAAATACCCTTTTATGTGACCATTTTCATCAATCATGATTTGTCACTGTGAAAAAGTCAGGACTTTAAAATATAACAGTATATAGACTTCCTATTAAAGACTTCCAATCTGCTTTAAAGTCCTATAATCTGTTTATAATCCTATAGCAAATTCTATAGCATCTTTCTGTAAAGGTTCAGAATGCCTACTCACAGAACCCTGTGTTCTGAACTACCAAAATTTTGTTGTTTTTGGTTTTTTTGTGTTTTTGTTTGTTTGGTTGGGGTTTTTTTTGTTTGGTTTTGTTTTGTTTTGGGGGAGTGTTTTTTGGGGTTTTTTGGGGAGGAGGGAGGTTGTTTGTTTGTGGATATTTTTTGTTTGTTTGTTTGTTTTGGTAGATATATTCTTCCATCTCAGTATAAATTTAGTCCAAGGTTGCTTGGCATATGAAGTCAGAGGAGATCATGACACTAGACAGCACAGGGCAGGCTTGTGACATAATTCTAAATGTGCTTTAAATTAGGGAGAGGTCAAGTATTTACCAATGTATTACACCATGGTTGAATGAAGTGAATGATATTGGTGTATTCAGTATGAAGCCACTAAAAAATTCCAAAAAACCTGTTAAATAAACACAAATAAGGCAGATTTATCAGAGAAAAAATATTTAGATGTAAACATACTTGTTATGCACATGTGCTTCTTCCACAGAGATCTGACTGAAGAAAACACCTCATGATTTGTGCTTTGAACTCAAGAATTCACTCAGCATTTCCCAATACAATCAGATGTGTTGATTCCTGTAGCCATGGGGCAGCTTCCCATTTTCCTACCTTCCTCCCTCACCTGCTTCTGCCTTTCAATTTTCTTTTACTTCCTGCTTTTTTTCTCTCCATTCCCCTTCCTTTCCCCATGTCTTACACATCTGGTGACTAACAGCCTATAGACATGATTTTCCTAAACATGCAGTATGTTACTACTATAATAATGTAGAAGGAAAGGGAACGAACCATAAAATCATTGGCAGATCAAGGAAAAACCTGGTCTGTACCACATGGGAACACAGGACTCAGAATAATGTGGGGGTTTTTATTTCTCAGGAAGAATTGTAATGATATGTAAATTAAAGGCAGAAGAATGGAGGCCCAGACTGCTGCATGAATAATACTTCTGTAGTTCTGAACAATGAGGATAAGAGTTTTTCAGATGGCTCATGCAGGCACCTCTGTACTAGTTACATAGAAAATCACATCCAGTTTTGTCCAGACATTTAAAGTGTCCATTTGGGGATTTCTGTTCAGGAGGTGTTCCTGATGACCTAACTCATTGGTGGATGGAAAAATAGAAAATTGAACACAGACAACATTGTTGAGTCCACCTGAATGAGTATAGGAGATGTAGTTGCTCACTTTTCAAGACAAGTCAACTGTGAACATCAAGTCTAATGTTCTTCAAATTATGAAAAGAATTATTAATTGTCTTAAGGCTAAGGAATATTTATTGGTATATTCAATGGCAGGGCATTTGTTTTCTTTTTATGTATAGTGTGAAAATAATTGAGGAATGAAAAATTCTTTTTAGGACTGTATAATTAATCAAAATTGAGCCTGTTGTAAAATATGGCTTAGATGTTCATCTGATGCAAATAAGCTCTTGTTTGAAATCAATAGAGCTGTGGCAGTTTATGCCAGCCATGGGCTTGGCTCTTTTTCTTTTGAATGAATAATATACCCAAGAAATAAATTTTCTTTCTTATAATTCAGTGCCAGATTTCAACCTGTTCATTCACAAAGCTGTGGAACATAATCAGTTGTAAACTACCCTGCCTCCGTTAATTCAGTACTTTCTAGGTTAGGGTTTGTCACTGTCCATTTTTCTCTTTGGTGTCAGCCGGGTGAAATAATGTGAGTTTAGTCATGCTGCTAGTCTGAAATTAAAAGTTGGACAGGACTGGAATTTCTTCTCAACTGTGCCTCCAAAAATCTGCTGTAATACTCATGAAGTCTTCAATGTTACAGTAGTGTCAAATATTTCCTGCCCTTGGATATTTACTTACATGAAAGAAAACAATGGGTCTCGGCTGATGAGGAGCTGGTTTTTGACAGAGATGGAGAGGCACTTTGTCAGAAACAATGCTGCAGCATTGTAGCAAGAGCTTAGGAAATCTCAGCAGGATTTTAGAGAGGGGAGGCAATTGTATTTTAAAACAGAGCTGATTTCATTCAATAATTCACACATTTCCACAAGCACATGCAACACCAAATCCTATATGTTCATAGTCTGTCTTCCCTTGCAGCACCAAGACGCTGATGTCCAGGCAGGCAGACCAAGATTCTCAGTGGTGCCACAGGGACACAGTTGTATGTCACTCCCTCAGGTAGCAAAAAATAGGACAAACAGAAATGGTCTCAAGTTGTGCCAGGGGGGGTTGGATTCAACATTAGGAGAAATTCCTTCACTGAAAGGGTGGTCAAGCATTGCAACAGGCTGCCCAGGGAGGTGCTGGAGTCACGGTCTCTGAAAATGTTAAAAAAAAGATGCAGATGTGGTGTTAGAGACGTGGTTTATTGGTGGACTTGGCAGTGCTGAGTTAATGGTTAGACTCATTTATCTTACAGGTCTTTTCCAACCTTAATGATTCTATAATTCTATGACACAGAGAATGAGAGAAATCGGCCAGGTTCTCTTCATGTTTTTTGGATTTGGCTTAGGTTGGTGATTTTGGATATGCCTTTTTTGCTCCCCATATAAACTGGGGATTAAAATATGCATCCTATTCCACCTGTGACCTTTAACGATTTACATGTTGTCTTTTCTTTCTCAGTTTGAGTGTCCTGAGAATGAACATAGAGATGTGCTGGGATGTTGATGACCTCCTGATCTAAGTGACATCAGTGCATCATTCTTCTAGCCCTCTTCCTGCCATGTGATTTGTTGTGGTGCTTCCACACCTGTACATTTTTGTCTATACCCATTTAAACACCTCTGCTCCAATTCTCTATACAAGACAGATGCTGTTCTCCTAATATTTAATGCAGACCTCCATGATGAACCATGATGCTGAAAAATATGTTTATAGGGGCATTACAGAACTGATATCAAACTCTTGTCATAAATTGTCATATTAAATAGCAGTATATAATCACTGGTGTATTACTTTCCACTCAAAGGACTGTTGCACTAACAGGCCAATTATGGGCTTGAAGGTAAAGGAACATTAAGCTTATTTTTTATTTAAGCCACAGCTGAATATACCTCATAACACAGGTAATTGCCATTAAGTGTTGTTAATATAATCTGCATATCTTCTCATCCTTGGGACTGAATTAATCTCATCTAACTATAGGCATTTGCAGTGCTGACATCTACTTCTGAGATACCCAAAGTTCTGTGTTACTGGTGAAGAGAAATGTACACTTCTAACTAAGGTGCAGGTTTTTTGGCCTATTTTAGATGCCTACTTTAGCATAAGAAAAAATAACAGCTAAATATGTTTAATTTCCCTTCTCTTCCTAATTTTGAAGGATGCCGATAAAAAGCAGTTCAAATATGCAAATCTACATTTAGATGTATATTTGTATATTTGACACCTCAGATGTCTACTTTCTGTAATAATGACCCCACAACTATTATTGTGACAAAAATAAAATTTGCCTGCTGCCCCCCAAAGAATCAAATCAGTGATGGAAATACTTCCAGAATATGAAGAATTTGAATGAAAATAAATAATTAAATTAAAATAAATTAAAATCTTTTCTGTGTGTATAGAATGGAAAGAAGATTAACTTCTTTTGTAATGTAATTGAATGTATTTTATTTAGGGAGTGGGGACAAAATCCATTTTTATGCAAGGGGAGAATTTGATCCTGAATCACAGTTTTTCACCTGGCATGTGATAAAGGTCAATCAAATGTCTGCTGCACATGACAGCATTTTGTATTCCATTTTCTTCTTAATGATAATTGAGTTGATAACCCTTTAGCTCCTCTGGTAGGTAAAGATCAGCACCCAACACAACCATTCAAGGCAACTGCGTTCAAGCTGCTGTGTCTTTAATATTTTGGTTTTCAGTAGTTTTGACCTACTGCTGCTCTTGCTAGTTTAAAGGCTCAGATTTCAACTTTTCCAGATGACCAATGACTCTCTGTTATCACTTCTGGTAAGTTGCAACGTCTGTGCAACTCCTGTTTAACCATTACAAGGGTTACAAATGTGGCTACTACTTTTCAGTGCTCCCTCTGGAGTACTTGAATCCAGCCAGAGTGGCATGGGTCTTCCTGATGACATGGCTGACAGCTCCATACTGGTGTTCGAATATCCCAGTGGATCCAAAATAGTGCTATATGCTTATGTTTAGGCATTTGAACCCTGCTCCATCTGGTTTTGAAATTCCTGGGCTAAAATACTGGACAGGGGTTTTTTTTGAGCTGCATTTCAGTAAGGCAAAGGAAAAAGTAAATAATTTGTCCTGAATGGGATTCCCTTGAAATGACTCAAGGCTCATTTGTCTGCTGAAAGCCACCTTTCCTGCCCTCTCAAAGCCCCTAACCCCAAGCTCTTTTCAACATGTGTAATTGCTATTAAATCTGATCCAGATGTTAAGAAATAACAAACTGGTATTAAAAGCTAGTGGAAACGTTTCAGCAAAATGCAGTGAAGATGTTCACAAATGTAGAGTGTCCAACACTGGATTGCAAGTGCTGAAGCATTTTTCAGTTTCTGACTGCAGCCCACATTAGTAAACCAAGCCTGATTCTTTCTTTTTTTATTTCTTATATTTTTTTTAATGTTAGTTTCTTTGTACAAAAGACCTTAGCAAGTCATGTACTTGTGATGTTCAAGGACCTTGCCTACAGGAAAGACTTGAGTTCTTTGAAAAAGATTGTAGGATCAGTAACATTGGTTAATATTTACTGGCTTACAACTGTAGATGCTAAATAATAATCACTTGCACAACAACATGAAAATCAGAATATTTCACAGAACTACAATTAATCCTTGAGCCTTTCCTCTGTTCTAACAAGTTCTGTCAAAGCAGTTAAAGAAGAGACAGGTTCAGAAGCAAGTGCTCTTTCAAAATAAAAGTTGAGAGCAAAAGGAGTGATTGTACTGTGGAAATGGATTGTGCCATTTGAAATGGAGAGGAAATGTGTTAAGAAAAAGGTTAAGCTTATCCCTAAGACAAAGCTCCTGGAAGCAGGCTCAGCCACAGAACTCTTCTACAGAATCCGCCTCTATGAAGTGACAATGGACAACAGAACAGATGTTCAAGTGCAATGCCCTTTGTTGGTTGCAGTGTGAACAGTGTATTTGAGAGGGAAGCCCAGCAAGGACTACTCAGTTGCTGGGGGAAGCTGTTTGTAGGAAGAACTACTACTACCACTGCATGACAGAGGTTTGATGATGACTTAAAGCCTTTCTGTAAAAGGATGGGAATATGTTATGGCTCCGCTCCTCCTATGACACACCATTCCAAATGAGTAATATGTAATAATCTCTGCATGTAGAGGAAAAAACATGGTTTAACTTCCTTGTCAGGAAGGTCTACTGGCATTTTTCACTCATGCCTCTTTACAAAATAACTGCTGTATCTGCTGAGTGGAAGCCTTGACAAAAAATTAGAAACAAAACTTGGAAAGAAGGAAGTCCTTGAACTAACATTCTCAATAATGCTTCCCATCATGTTGACTCTCTTGTTCTAATTTGCACTAAAACTGATGGACTTTTTTTTTTTTGTGCTGATTTAGGGCTCTGTTCAGCATGATTACAAGGTTGAAAACTGTGGCTTTAGCTGCAGTGGAGAATGCTGATTGCTGGCTCTGTTACGTTATGTCAATACTCTCATGTCATTAGTGCTGTGCTTTCATGATGCTTATTGTAATGATCGCCCTCCTGTAGTCCACACTGAAACTTTGCAGACAGATGATCAGGCCTTACTTTCCTTATGTACACAGTGCATTAGAGCCAATGGGTCAATAGCAGCTGGCTGCAAGATCAAACCTTGAATTTTGAAATAACTTATGCCAAATATGTAGTCTATGAAAGCAACATTATTAATCTTAAAGTACCTTCCATCTATACCCAAAACTCTGAAGTTCACATTTGGGACAGTGCAATACTTAATGAAATACTAGTTTTATATATGATGGATACTGTCTCAGAATGAATAAGGAAGAATATATCCAGTATTCTCAAGCAGAAACATGTAATTGATACCAGAGATAAACCTTCCTTGACTTCAAGACATCTCTTGTAGAAATTGTATGGCAATCTCCCATCCAAAAACCTATCATTCTTGATTTGATTACAGTGAATATTGATAGAGAATGGAATAAATATCCACATGGTAGTGCTTAATTAGGACCTTTCTGGATCTGTGCCTTCATTACGTTCTTAGTTTTGCACTGTCCAATCTGTAAAAAGAAAATTCTTAGTTGCTGTTGTGCTGCAGTTTTCATGTCAGAAATGCTGGGAAAATATGCAGGGGTGAAGGAGGGGAAATTCTTCTTTCTTCAAATAGCCAATATGAGCTGCTACCACCATGACTTAAATGACTGAATGTCGTCTCCTGGCTATATTCATAGAGTAATATATTTTGCCAGCATCATTGAAGTGAGCATTTTAAAATATGAACAGGCATTTAAAAGATAGCAGTGAAGTTCTTACTCTACAGTGTTTCACAAAACCCTGAATCTGTGGAAGTAATTGAATGGTAGGGGTGAAAATGGGCTAATTCCCTTGTCCTAACTCAAGCAGCTATGAAGATCAAATCTGAATGAATCATCACAGGCTCCTTCTACAGTTGGGGTGTTACTCATCTCATGCTAGCAGAGAGACTTATAAACTTCACTCTCAGGACTCCAGAGTTTCAGAATTCACCTGTTTACAACATTAAGCTCTGCATATTTATAGCAGCCTATTATTGCATCCATTAAGAGCTTTTTAGCAATTTCTTTTGAGTGCTTGAAGATAGCTATTCCATAGTGTTAATGAGCAGACTTTTCCTCCTGACAGATGTGGTATGATTTGAAGCTATTATCAAGACTTCTGAAAACTCAAGAAAGTAGACATTTGAAGAAAAGGTATTTGTATATATGAATTAACACAAGTGAGTGACTTACAGAAAGGCATTAGAATGATATAAGAAGGAAGAAGTCCAAGTCCAATGCATGCTCTTTCATTTGAATCAGTGATTTTGCACCTCTTACAACTTGGTGCCAATAGCAAGAGCCAGGGTCTGTGTTTACCACACACTTCACCTTTCCCAGGGATTTTCCCAGTGGTTATTACAACAATTCATTATTTTCAAATACAAAGTGTCTTGGGGCTGTACTTTGCCTCTTTCCCTGTTACCTAAGCAATCTGTTGCAAGATAAGGCTTGCATTGGATGCTTTGCCTTAAAGGCACTGGGAGTACCTTTCTGTCATCACTGTGTATGGAGCCAGGAGCTGCATGTTGTGGAAAATAGCATAGGTTAACTCCCTGTTATGGTACCACCTGATTTTTTTGAGCTTTGGCACCTCAGTAGTTATGATGACAAAGTTCAGCACCTCTGTTAGGTGGGTTAAAAGCAGTCTGCCGTGATTTTTTGCTTGAAAAACAGTTGACAAAGGGAGAACCCCAAGGTGGACATTTCTTCATCTTAATATTAAACTCTCTTGCTTTAGAAAACTGATTTTATGCTTTAGTTAGTAATTATTACTCTTTTTCCTTGTAATGTGGTTTAGCTCAGCATTTCATTTCACAGTATCAAAGAGAGTGAAAGCTGTTGTGCAATGAAGCCTTCCCATACAATAACAGTACCACCAACTGCTTTTTTTGGAGAACAAGTAACTGAGAAATGTTTACACAATAAATAAACATCAGCTATATATTATTTCCTGGTAAAGAGAGACATAGAACCTCGTAACGCTGAAAGTTGGTTTCCTAACAGTAAATAAGCCCAATTTTTCCCTTTGTCAGTCAGCAGTGCAGTCTAGTGTTTTCTGCACTCCAGCTCTTATAATATTGTTCATTAAATGTCTCAAAGGCTGTTTCCATGCTGATCTTACAGGCATTAACATCAACCAATCTACTTGGCAAATATCTCTGAGATGTTTTATTGCTCAGCATCCTAGTAGTCTAATTTACTTATGTGCTAACATTAGCCACTGTTAACTGTCTCCTGACAGTGAGAATAAGTCATGGAAAGTCTCTTTCTCAAACAGGGACATGCTGTTTTCTTTTAGTTTCTTTTGGAAAGAAATTTGATGCCCAGAAGTGGCAAAAGGGATGCCCTGGCTTGTACCAGCCAGTGTGATAGCCCAGTGCTCATGGAACAGGGATGTGCTGCTGGGCTGTCCAGCCTTCCTCTCAGTTCAACTGATGGCAGCAACCCTCAGGAAGAAAAAACAGCTACCTCCCATCTTCTAATTTCATACTGTCCTTGGTAAGATCATGCACAGGAAAAAAAAAATCTTTTCAGTCTGCAGTTTGAATAATAGAGTTTGCAGAGTGAATCCTTGTTCCAGAGTACATTTCCCAAGGCATTAAGGAAATGCCCTCAAACTCCCACACGTTGGCTGTGCTGAATGGAAAAATGTGCTGTGTCAACAGAAGAAGGGAACACTATGCCAAGGTGTCATGGCTGGTTAGGAGGAGGACAGAAACCTAATCTAAAGGCAGATGGAGGCTTATGGATAGAAGAAGGATAGAAAATGTCATAATAAGGCTAAACTAATGCTGACACATTTCTTTTTATGAAGGAAGAAAGGAAAGAAAGACATGCCTCTTTGAACTATCATAAAGTGAATTTTTGGAGCAACAGAAAAAAGAAACCATGGCCTCACTGGGGCCTGAACTAAAACTCCAATCTGTGCTAAGAACCATTTCTGTAGGGACACAGATGGAAAAAACCTTAATATCAGAGCACATGGTGTTGCTCAGGACCCAGCTGTGATAGGGGAAGAGATCAACATCATTCCCTTTGCTGGTGGCTGTCATTCCTTTAGTTCTGCTTTTGTGAAATAATTGCCTTTAAGCAAAACTATCTGGATTATAATAAACAATGTTATATCCATAATCAGTGCTACTGTGAATGAAATTGAAAAATGCCATGTAAACCTCTCAAGTGGTGGATGGAGAGAACAACATCCAGCTGGTGTGTGGTGACATGCACCCGAGGTAGCATCATCCATAAGGCAGCTTGTCTGCTCTTGGCTTTGAGAATCAATTAAATTTAAAGATTATCTACAAAATACTTACCCCATGGTGGAAAGGCTGGTAGAGGGGACAGCTGGCTAAAACCATGAAAGATTCATGTTGTTTGGTTTAATCTCTTCTCCCATGTTCTCTTTGTGCTTCATTCCTAGTCCTTTTCTATGATACAACCTCACCTCTTCCTGCCTATCAGGAAATGTATTTTTGCCTTGAAATCCTTAAATTAATTTTCTTTTTCGACTTTCTTTCTCTGAGTTTTTCTGTAAGAAAAGTAATTTTTTGTGTCTTCCCTAGATACCTAAAATTCCTCTGCTAAAATCAGCTGTTATAAACAAGACCTTGGCATTTTAATTTTTTCTAATTTGTTTTTCAGATCTAGGATATCACTTGTAAGGCTCTATAAACAATAGCAGAATACAAAGACAGTCCCTGATACCTATTCAGAATTCAGTCCCTGATACCTGACTGTATTCAGAACTGACCTGACAGGAGAATCCAGATATATTGTTTGGGGAAGGAAAAAAGGGAAATATGGTTTTGTCTAAATAGGTAATTTAATTTGCTGTAGGTATGTGTTAGACAGCATCTAAGATGCTGAAGCAAGTGCTACATGTAGAAGCTGAGTACCTCTAGATTTTTAGAAATCAGGTACTCAAGTGTTATTTGACCAGGGAATTTTCACTCACAGAATTCCTTTGTCACACCAATAGATGGCAATAAGTCTTCACGTCCCTTTGCTTCTTCAAAAGTGAACTAAAAGGTGAGGAGCAAAGAGAGAAAACAGTTTTCCTCAAATGCTTTTTTCCCCTTTTATGTGTCAGAGTTTCAAAGCGAAATGTTCAAATGCCCTGGAAATGAGAAATTATCTGAAAACTAGTACACTGCATGCTACCACAGCACAAATTACCCCATGCTGTCCTGTCAGATTTAATCTGCCTGAATCATTTTTGGAAGGGATGATATGGGATTTAGTTTCCATGTGAGCTAGTAAACTGAGATTAACACTGTTCTTGATACTATAGCATATTTTAATCTAAGATTCAATTTATTACCCAAGTTCTACGTTGTGAAATCTTCAATAGATATCAAAATGATGGAATAAAAAAAAAAATATAAAGAAATTTCAAGTCATGTAAAATACTTGATCTTCCAGTCTGATTGTGCTTTGTGCTACAGCAATGTAATGCAGAAATAACTGCAAATAAAATATCTCAGTCACATTAGTAAATGTGATGTTAAAATTAAAACTGAGTCTCATTTGCCCTGCTGCCATTGTGGGAGCACCTGTGGACTTCGGAGATAGCTTTTCCAGCAAACCTGGCCTCTGTTTTGATTATAGAATCTCATTGTTGAATTAATTTAAACTTTTTACTCCCTTTATTTTCTCATCTACTACCACTACTGCCACAGAGCTGATAGGTTTTTTTAGGACATGTTTCCTACAAAATTTAATTGCTGCCAAATTGTTTAAAAACTGAAAAGCACAGGGAAATTAATGCCTCTGCCCTGGCTGTGCAGTTCTCCACACCCAGGAGAGGTCTGGAACCAGCAAGTTCAGTTCATTTGGCAAATAATACTTATTTCAGCTGCATTGTCTGGCTGAGCTAGGGTGTACCTCTTGCTGCATAAAGGATAAGACTTTATGTGGAGAGCAGCTGAAGAGTTGCTGCCTCCAGCCTGATAACTGGGAGGAAGCTCCCTGGATCCCAGGAGGCACCGGGATAAATAACATCTCTCTGGATGAACAGAGCAGCACCACGGGGAGCCATCCAGCCCTGCTGCAGCCACAAAGGCCGGGGGCTGCGGCAGAGCTCAGTGCTCACTCCATGCCACTGTATGGAAGGCTGAGTGAGCTCTGCACCCACTGCCCTCTGCTTCACCCCCAGCCCTTCTCCTGGCCTCTCCTGGCACTGCATGACCTGCTTCCCTCCTGCAGCGCTGGTGCCAGGCTGTCAGAAGATCCCTGTGCAGGTCTCTCATTCTGTCTGGCACCATCTGAGAGCCCCACGCTATTTGGGAAGAAACAGCGTGCTTCTGCATTTCATGCTCTTTCCTGAGTTCTTGGCATCCTGGAGTTTATTCTGCCCTTTGTTGCAGTAGCAAGTCAGTAAACAGGCCTTAATCTAGAGTTATTGTTAACTAAAGAATGCAGGTAGTGCTGAAAATAAATTGTATCTACTAACTGTGTGCATTATGAAACCAGGCATTTTGTATGGGATCCTCGCTTTTACCAAAATTAGTGCTTTGTGTATAAAGAATAGGTCTCAGTTTTGTTGGGGGTGCTCATAACTAATGAATAGAGCTGAGGCTCAAGAGATTATTGTGGATGTTAAGGACAGAAATAGGGCAACTAGAGCAGCAAGCTAAAGAAAATGAAGTTTCACTCATTAATTACCCATTCTTCTGTTTTCCAGGTGTAAAAATGCTGTGCTTCCACAAGCCTGCAGGTACAGAAAAGGGCATAAAGTGCTTTGCACCATTCTTACCTTTCATAACATTTCTGCCCTGAACGTATGCTCTCATTTTATGTAGGCATTTTATGTATTTTATGTGCTTCAGAGGTTAGCTTTTTTTTGTAGTAGGACATCCATTTACTTCCATAGGGAGTATTATTCTGCCTCTTTGTATTTTATGAAGCCTTTTCCTTTAAAAAAAGAAAAAAAAAATCCCATGCCCCAACCACAGTCTAGAATTATGTGAAATGGGGAGAAGAATACACAAAACCCAGCCTTCAGCCTCAGGGATGAATCCCCATAATCTGAAGCCAACACCAGATGAACTGCTGAAGGGTTGCTGTTTAAGCCTTGATACCATTACCTCTCCTCTTTGACCTGAAGGGATTGATTATCTGCTCCTGGAGTATTAATGAGTTTGCTGAGCTTCTCTGCAGCAAACCTGTGGGCATGAACTTTCTCTTGCCTGGAGGAATGGAGGATAAATCCCTGAGCTTGTTTTCATGGCTTCAGTATGATTGCTGATACAGGGGATTTTGTAATTTTGTAATTTCTTCAATGAACAGCATCAGAATCTATGACTTTTATATTTCCTAAAAAAAAAAAAAAAAAAAGGCAAGAGAGGTAAATGTAAGGGAGGAATGGGAAAAGAGGGGAAAACACACCAGCATTATTTTTCTGCCCTCAGAAAATGCATTTGCTAACACAATGAATAAATTTTAACAAGGCATAAGTCTCTGTGCAGCCCCAGTCAGTTCCCCTGTAGATCCATAGCACTCTGATCCTAGTGAAAGAGTGTCAGCTTCATTAATGGCACCATTCTCCAGATACACACAAATTAATCAAACATGCATGAGAAGTTAATGAGTATAAAATTAATGGGGTATTTTTGATGCCTTTTGTAGATATTTCTAAGTAAACAGAGATGCTTATGTCTGGACCTAGAGAGCAAAGTTGGAAAACCACTAGGTCAATAGGGTTTTTTTTTATTTTCAGTGAGCTTCTGAGCAGGATCTGGTAGTATAAGCGCAGCAGAAAGATGGGGCCCTGGGTACAGCACCAGGGTAAGAGTTACAGCACTCAGCTTTAGAGTGTTAATCTATTACTGCAACTTTATAGTTCTCTTTACCCTCCATGCCTCAGTTTCCCTCCAACAGCTGCTGTTTTTCTTCAGGGTGGAATTTACTCTTCCTGATGGGGATTTGCTGAACCCCAGCTGTGAGAAGGACATGGACTTTCTGGGAGACGACTGGGGCACTGTAATGCAGAATGTCAGACCTGTAATCACCGGATAGGAAATTCCTGGGCATCAATGGTAGCCCAGGGTGCACTGCTGACATCCACCTGCTCTGTTCTGTGTCACTGCAGGCCTTTGGCATTTCCTCTGTTTGGGTTCTGGATCCTTTCTGAGCATGGATCGTCAATTTCACCAAACAAGGGCAAAAGGACTCAACACAAGCAATTTTCAAAACAAATGCTGAACATATCAGTTCATGCAACATTAAGTTCACTATTATGTGGATGTTCTTTCAGCCACTCTGTGTGTCCTGTTTATTTCACAGCATGCTTGCACATTTAATGTATGGGTTTGGAAGGGAGAAGGAATGTAACTTCACCCGTCACCTGGGGAAAGTTACCTTGTTAATTTTCTATTGTTTGGCATTTTGAGCTCTTGAGGAAAAGTATCAGGAGGTTTATCCCTGCAAAAGGATATGACCTTTAGTGAACTTAGAGAAACACAGCATGCAGTCTCTGTATTAAACCAACTGTTGCATTTCTTGTCATATTTATTTAAATGTCCTCCGGCATAGCGCAAGAAACCAGGAAAGATTGCATGAAAACTCCCTAGGATTATGTTGGTTCATTCCCTAAAGAAATACATACTTTCACACAAACACAGCTTTTCTCATAATGGAAAAATAGGAGGAATCCTTGTATGCTATTGGAGTGACTGTCAAATGGAAGCTATATCTGCCACTGACAGGAGCAGTGTGGCCATGCTTGGCCCCACAAGTAGAAACTGGATTTATTCTGAGCCATCACTCCTTTTGAAACATTTCTGTTTAGCCAAGGACCTGTATATGAGAAGAGAAATGATAGATAGTCATATTAATTCTATCTTTAGTCTAAGCTGAGACCACCAACATTAAAATGCCACAGCATTTTTTTTTCTGTAGCATTTCCCTAGGCTAAGTTTCTGCACAAGCCCTAAATGTAGATTTCCATAATATAGTATATTGTGATGTCTTTAACATGTTGCCTTGGCACTGATCACTGAATTTTCTGGGTTTATTGTATTGCTGGGCTTAGGGAAAAAGTCCCCTTAAGGAAGAAATCTCTGTAAAGAAAAAGTAAAAGAATGATTCCTTAAGAACCAAAAGGGCAATAAAGGCTCCACTACAATCCCTAGAAAGAGATTATGCAAATCAAGGGAAGAAGAAAGGGAGCATTGCAAGAGAGCTGGCAAAATAACTTATGAGAAAGGAAAATTAATTCTGTTATGCCAAGACCAAGCACCTTTCCTTCATACTATCCCCTCAATGCTTTTCCCAGCTTCCTTCCTGATATCACTTGTGTCAGCAATAGGTCAAAATTTATGGAGGATTTGGATACAGTGAGTGTCCCTTCATTTTCTCGAGCATTTTCATGGTTCAGTATAGTACATTCTTCCCCTTCAGCCTTTAAATTCTGTTCCCCTTCAGGAAAACCTCTGTTCCTTTCAGAGAATCTCTGGAGGGTTTTCCCAGTCTTCATTGGCTGTTTTTCTCAAAAAGACTGTCTCTTGCATTAATATCTCTGTCCCCAAGCTCTAGTGAGCAAACTTAAGGTGACAGTTTATGTCCAAATAATTTTGCTAAAGGGACTTATTTATCTGAACTTCTTCTGCCTAAGATCAAGACTTTAAAGCATCCAGCAAGGGTGGAAATATTTCAGTAATGGGGATGGGACCCACAATTTGTTATTGTTTCATATTTTTATTTTGCCAAGAATATATTATACTTTCATTAATAAGAAATGTGGGTGTTTGGGGATAGGGTGCACAGAGTTCCAGGCATTAAAATAGGGAGTCCCTCCTGAACTCTTTCTGATGGCCTTGTACCTTAGCAGCCCTCAGGACAGCAGCTTTCAGCAGACCTGGATTATGATATGGAGAGTGAACAGAGAGGGAGCAGAATTATTGAGCCTGGGCAAAAAAACTATGAAGAATGAGTAAAAACACAACCTGAATGACATGGATTGGAATTAGGGCAAGAGCAGGTCACTGGTGCACTGGAGGTGAGGTGGCATATCTTAGACAGGGATCCAAGTTAGGAGGGAACTGGGACTGACTGGGCAAGGAGCCTGGCACAGGAGAAGCAGCAGGGAGTTGAGAACTGAATGTGCTTGATGTCAGATGGCTGGGATTAGGGTGAGAACCTTGGATGGAAACTGGTGTGTCAAAGATTAGGAGAAGCAATGACAATGAACTATGTGGAGTGGGAGGGAGAGCAAGAGAGCAGGGTGATGTTGGAGTGACTCAAGCTGGGGCAGGTGAAGGGAAGAGCAGACCCTTCATTCACTCACTGCTTGCCTTCCCACGCCAGGCTGGGGGTTCCATACCATGTTTCCTTGCTTTCTGCACATTTGAAGGCTTCCATATCCCCTATGACAGAAACATATTCCCCACTCTCCATGCTGATTCACATCAAAGATGACAATCAGCACTTGCTTTCAATTACTTCATTAGTTTGAATTAGTTGAAAGCTATTTTTGCACCCTAGAGGGATCCAGCCTGGCCTGAGCTCTATGACTGGCACAACATGATAGAAAACCTTCTGCCTGTTTCAATTTTGCAGTTAGCCTGCATATTGCAGCAAGAAATACTTTCCCCAAATTCCACTCTTTCTTTTGCACATTTCAAATTAATCTCCTGGCCATTGTTACAAGCTGAGTCTGGTCTGTTTATTTAGCTGGATAAATGTCTGATATAAAATCTCATTAGCCCAACAATTACCTTTGACACCACAGATGAATAAAGTCTCTTTGCCATGTAAATTAGGAAATCATAGTAAGTCCCTTCCAGCTCTGAGAAGGCACACTTTTGAAAGACATTCAAAATGCAGAGAATCAGTTAGAGTCATTAATATTTCTGTGGTGGGTACAGTTCATATCAGACATCCCAGATATCACCAGACATAGGATTTTATTATTACTCCTCATGATAAAGCTGTCCCTCTATATCATATGCAGACCAAAAGCCTAGTTGCTATATTAATCATTCCACTTGATGATTCTGTCAGTTCTTCCTGTATGGCATTTCTTTAGAAAACTGCAAAAAGAATGAGACAAGAACTGGTCTATAAAGGAAAAGAAAATCAGAAAGCGAGTCCATTCTTTGCAGCACTTCTATTATCAATCCCTTTTAATAATTAGTATTAAGCAATATTAATGCAAAAATTATTTACAATATTAATACAAAAATATTTAAAATGCAAGAAATTTAGATTTGGGCTTGATTTTCTCCTCCATTTCTCAGGTATTGTCTCTGATGTGGCAAAAAGACTCTCTACTTAGTGAACGTGGAAGAAGCTCAAGATTTGTGTACTGAGGGAGCTGACAGAAGTGCTCACTGAGGCACCTCCATCATTAGATTCAATATTAGGAAAAAATTCTTCATGGAAAGGGTTGTTGAGCATTGGAAAAACTACCCAGGGAGTGGTTGGGTCATCTTCCCTGGAAGGATTTAAAAGTGTAGATGGGGCACTTGGGAACATGGTTTGTTGGTAACTTGGCAGCACTGGGTTAACTGGTGGACTCAATATTAAAGATCTTTTCCAACCTAAATTTGATTCTAGGATTCTATGATTTCAAAGAAGCCCAAATCCCATTCATAGCCAATGCCATTCAAGTGGCTGGCTCTGAGACTTTTGAAAATTTAGTTGAAATCTTTCTGAAGTGACAAGTATTGGAATCTTCAGTGTTTGGTTTCCCAGTCCCTCAGGTTCTTTTACAAATATTATCCAAGCAGAGTGCTGCTTGGAAATGGGAGCTTGTATTGGGCTATATTTGTTCAGAGAACCTGTAAAAATGAACATGAAAGTGTGTGTGCACAGAAGAAAAAGGTCTTTGTGTGAAGTTTCCATTCATGTATCTGTGTTGTGTCATTCTTTCATAATAAATGGAGCTATGTAGGTTTTCCTACACGATAGAAAAATAATTGGATTTCAAGTAGACACGCTAGAGCCTTGTTTACTCAGATGTCATTTCTTTATGGTACAGCACCTCTAATTCTGTAAGGCTGTTCTGGCCATCCAGGTCACCAGCAGCCTCATTATTGTGTACAGGCATGGTATGCCCAGAGTGAAAACTGACTAGCAAAAATAACACATTGTAATTAACCCTAGCATTGTAATTAACCCTAGCATGGTTCTCACCCTAGGATGATGGTTTTTAATATTGAAATTACATTTAACCACTCCAGTAAAGATGAGCAGAAAGAAGGAGACATAGAAATAAGCAAAATGAAGTGATTAATATTCACAGTATAAAGAATTCACTCTTCCCATCTGTTAGAGATCACTGTGCATTCCACACTTATCTGTCTGTAAATCAGAAGCAGACTGTTGATTTATAAAAAAAATAGTCATTTATTCAGAGAACTGCACCTCTTATGATGTTTTAGTTGGTTGCCTGTTATCTGGATTTTATAAATGTGGTTAATTGTCCATTACTGAACTCTACTGAATTTTTTTTTGCAAATATATTCTCATGTTTGGTCAGAAAACGTTATGTAAGATTATTCTAATAATTATAGTAGAACCTGACTGTAAAGTGCACCTCTAATTTCTGCTGAAGGCAGTGGGATTTACAGCAATGAGCTTTAAAGAGGGTTCTCCTGCTAGGCCTGGATCACTTGCTTAAGCTCTACAAACTATATTGCATTTGCTAGAGTAATTTCTTTGATCACTAACCCCTGGCCCAAGCCATTAGTATTTGGGGACTGGCCAGGTTTCCATTAAGAGGAGAAATTGATGACAGAAATCAGGCAGGTTTTTTGGTGCTGCCCTGCTTATTTACAAAGAATATTCACAAAGTTATGCTTCCCTGAACCTAGTAGAAACCCATAGAGGCAGCTCTTGAACACAGTTTAAAAATCTATTGCCTCGAATGCTTTAACTTTGTCCCTTTTCCAGGGCTGCCAGTACAAAAGCGTTTTTCTTTGATTCACCACTTTCTTTTGTTTTTCTCCTTTGTGTTTTGTGTTCCACCTGAACATGAGGTACTGTGCAGGTGACTGAGCACTGGAACAGGCTGCCCAGAGAGGCTGTGGAGTCTCCTTTCCTGGAGATATTCAAAAGCCATCTGGACACAAATCTGAGTAACCCGCTTGAGCGAGGAGGTTGGTCTACATGACCTCCAGGGGTCCCTTCCAACCTTACCCATTCTGTGATTCTGTCCTTGCAAACACTGCCTTGCTGCCTTTGGAGCCAGACTCTCAGCCTATGTACTTCAGTTGAGCCAAGGTCTGCTCTTGCTTACCTTGACCATCGGCTACCATGGCCGCCAGACACCATCTTCCGTAAAACAAACTAATTTCTTCCCCTGTGGGTGAAAGATCAGCATTTAACCAATGCTGCAGTAAATGGCAGATGCTTAGACCTTTTTTCACATAATAAAAATTTTCTATTGCTCACACTAAGTTATTACCTGTATAAAAATTGGTAGGAAAGAAAACAAACCTGTGAATCAAGACTGAAGGTTTTTTTTTTTAATTTTCAGGTAAAAGGGATTGCAATTATTTTTTAATGAAAAAATTCTGTTTATATAATGTCAAAATACTATGCCTTTTTTAAAAAAATCTGTTTAAATCCTTGCTCCTTAGCAAAAGTATAGTAGGATTGCTTTAGTTTGGGTTGGTTCAGCATAGGAAAAAGTGTTTTATTCTATTGAGCGGCCTCAGAAGTTTTAGCTTTCTCTGTTTAGTAAATTTTTATACTGCATTTCCACTTCATGCATGAAATGGCACTTTGAGATGCTATCACTCCTGATGGCCTGGAGGCCTCCAAAGAGTGGTTTCCTTCTTTCACGAGGCAAAATGGATTTCCTTCCAAGTATGCTCTATGGTTCAAGGTAGAAATCATCTGACTCCAGTGCATGATAATAGCTGGTAAAATAATCCAACTTGTGAAAGAAAATATGTTCATCACTCTCCTGAGGTAGAAAGCCTGTGCAGTGAGGTGCATGACACATGAGAAAGCCCTATGGGTGTATTTAGCTAGTTCCAACCAAATCATCTGAGACTATGTCAGTAAGTCAACAATGAAACTGTTCAACTGAACTTTGTTGAAGTATTTTATTCCAGATAACAATGTTAAAATATATATGTATTTTAAAATTAAAATATTCTCAATTTATTTGGTCAGGCTGCAGCACAGAAAACCACTGCCATGCCTGGTTTTTTTTCCCTTCAAGATGAATTTCAAACTTTTGTAACATCTGAGTTTAATCCCTTGTTTGCAGCTCTAACCTCATTGAGTGTCTATATTTTAGTTTATTTTTATAATAGGTGTTGACATGAGGTGCCAGTAAAATAGAGGTTTCAGATGAATCTCTGAGCTGTTACTTTTTTGTTTTCTTAGCCTTTGAGCTTGCTGTTCCTTGTGGGTTCCTTCTAGCTCAAGATATTCTATGACTCTGTGATTCTCAGATTGGAAGTCGCCTTTCAGAAAGTGTGTGTGTACACTAGTTGTTCTCTAAGGCTTTTGGATAGTAACAATTTTATAACTTATGTTCTTGGCCGTCCTGTCCCTCTTTCAAATGTCTTTTCACTCCTGTGGCTTTCAATATTTTCAATTTCAAACTCTTACAAGTTTTTTTGTGGAAGTGTAGACCTCTGAATACCATATTCTAGCCTACTGACAAAAGCCTTTTATTTCTAAGTTACCCTTTGCAGATTCCTTGGAAATTTTCTTCAGGCTGCCAGACTGAAAAACCACAGATCTGCTGTCAACTCACATCAGCTGGACTGTCCTTTTCCCTTTCCCTACTGCATATGCATGCTTTTACTTGGAGTATATACGTTCTTGGCAAATGCAAAGTTTGTCTCAGGCCAAGGGATTCCAAAAGAAAAGCCGTTACCATGATTACCCTTTTCAGCTTGTATTGATTTTGAGTCTTCAGAGATTTTCTGCTAAAGACTACTGAGGGCTTATTCTAGCTAGAAAAAAAAACAACAAAAAAGCAAAAAAAGCCTTTTTTTTTTTTTTTCTTTTTTTTTAATCAAAAGAAAAACCAAACTTGAAACAGTCAAACATGAGTGTCTCCAAGGCAGTCTCAACACCAGGAGACTTGACACTGCTCAGAACCAGTAGGTTCAGTTTTCAATTCTTCTTTGCACTATTGTCTTCAGCCCAAATACTGCTCTGCTACCACAGTTGTTTTCTCCATCACTGCAAGGTCTTGTATGCTTTCCTTAATATTAACAGGGATTCTCAGGTTCTGAAGTCCTGTGTCTTACTGTGAGCACCCTGCCTAGACACCTGTCTGAGTCAAGACTGCACTGGAGAAACATTGACATTTCTTTTGTGTCCATGTCAGGTATCTCATCAATAGAACTTCAAAGTTCTTGAGAGACCTCTAATGGTGCACATGGAGCTATATATATTATAGAAATAACCAGAAATAAGACAAGAGAGATTGAAAGTATATTGCTAGGAATGGTACGTTTGTGTATTTGTTGTAAAAAGTTATGAGCTATGACTACGCCCTTGTGTCTCCTTTGCCTTGATTTTTTACTGTGCAAACAGCAAAAGACCACAAATAACCTGCCTTTTTTTGCACCTGTTTTATGGAGAATCCTTAAAAATTATGCAGTATATGCTGTGTGAGATGGCTTTGTGGGGTTGTAGGGATGTCTGTTCTCTCCTTTGGGTCTCTCCTTACAAAAGGGTACTACTATATTGGCTAACAAGGGAAGTGCTTGAAACAAACTGCATATACCCACTCCTGCTATTTTAGTGTAACAGAGGGAATACTCCTACCTGCAGTTCCAGGCTCTGCCTGAACCCTCTTCATCCAGAATTTAGTCTTTTGAAGTCCTCCACAGCATGAGCTTATTGATGATTTCAATGCTCTTTATTTCTGAATATAAGAAAGTTACTAACTATAAACTGGCTTCCCAAACAATATCAGGAAGCTTCAAAGCAATGTGTGCAATTCACTACGGATGTAAGGAGCAGCCAAACTGGTCCAAGGACGAACTTGGAAAAGTATGCAGCTCCTCAGGTGCAGAGAGATGCTCAGAAGGCACTGCAGGAGCTCTGCTGATTATTCACCCTGTCCAAACTAAGAGGCGCAATTTGAGGCAAGATGGTGTTTGGAACTTTTTAACAAGCTGGAGGAATTGTGGTTCAGACATACATGGTTATGGTGACTGAATCCTTGACACAGATCTTTGAATAGGGCAAGCTGCTCATCGGACCCCATGGACTGTGGCTATGAGGCAAATTCCAGTCAAGGGGAGTACAGACTACGTCTTTGCATTGGCTCAAGAATCTTCAATTTTGCAAAGTAGAAATATGAAAAATTGAATGGGAAAAAAATCCAGTTTTGAAGCTCAGAGAAGGGAATTGCAAAAGAACTGATCCATTTTTAAAAACCTTAAATCCCCTAAAGCTTTCAATTAATTTATTGAAAAAGGTGTTCATAAAAGATGTAACCAAACCCAAATCTGTTGCTTTGGTAAAGAATACATTCAGGATGAAAAGCCCAGGGCTTTGCCCTATCAGCACAGAGAGAGAATTTCAGCTGTCATCCAAGTAGGCACCTGTCACTCCCATCACAGCAGGAACAGCATGATTTCTGGCCTAATTTCTAGAACATCAGGGATGTTGAATGGAGATCTCAGACACTATGCAAACCAGGACCCAAAGCAACAAACGCTGCTTTTTTTTTTTTTCGTCTTTTTTACTTCCCCTATGAAAGCCTCAAGGAATATGAAGTCATCCTTAAGTCTGTTTCTGTTCCCCAGGCTTTTCTTTCCACAGTGGTGGGCTGATCCTCATATATTTGCGTGATGGTGTGACCCACTTTGAACAAAGTTATATGCTGATCAGTGAAAAACAGAATATGCTTTCTTGGCTTTTAGATTATTATTCAAAAGGAAAGAAGACCCAGAACAGCATGCCATGTTCACTGTTGCATTACAACACATCTGAGTAGCCAAGCTTTTGTAAAACAGACCCATGAAGGAACAGGAGTCTGCCTTAAGAGTACAAAAACTTTCTGCAGGCATCCAGCTTAGTACCATCCAGAACAACTCTGTGGCAAGAGCTGTGGGTTCTGTGTAAGGAAATGAAGTTTGCTCTTTGGTTATAGCTGTGGTTTAGCTGTGTGTCAGGGCTGTGAAATCACAATGCACATATTAATTCCAGGGGTAGACCAGCAGCTCATCCTGGTTTGTCACCTTCACAGACAGGACAGTTGACAACACTGTTCTGCACTGAAAGTCTCTTTCTAGTGATCTTGTCCATACCTGCTGCTTTTACTGTCGAGTCATGCTATCAGGGAGTGTTGTTTCATGTGTACTTCTCTATCAAATCTGTAAGTATTAAAGGAGAATTTAGTTGCTAAGAAGCATTTTGCCCTATCCTAAATTTGATTTAACTGCAAAGCAAATAGATCTCAGTGAATGTTTTTGTTGTTTGTTTTTTTTTTTTTTTCCCTGAACAGTGATTAATATAGATTTAAAAGCAATATTCATATATTACTCAGCTCTTTTATGCTTCATGCCAATGATTTTGTGTTATGTTTACATCACTGCTCTTGTGGCTGTATTAATTGCAAGGACTATACAACATCAGGTGCTGAACAAATACGCATGTCATGGATCTGCAGGTCACCAGTTCCAGTGGAAAGGCTTGAAGCCTTCCTTTTGGTTGCTCTTATTGTTAAGCAGAAGTAGAGGTGCTGCATGCAATGTACGTAAAAAGGACATGATCAGCTCCACATGGAAGGTCCAGTCCTTCAGGAATTTGCCTCCCAAGGACTTTCTGTGTTGAAGGTTCCACATTTCCTAATATTCAGAGATCTTTGCAGAAACACATCTAATTGTTGCCTTTATGAGGCCTAGTCATAAAAATAATAATAAAAGCATGGGTTTATGACAATTGTAATGTTACAAACATTTGGCAGATCTCTTGGAAAGCTATCTCTATTTGTGCCTTATATAGATCAGCACTCCTAACTAAGAGCAGAAAACTCCAGCAGAGATGACAAAAAATAAAATTTTAGAGATTTTCCTAAGTGAGTTTGACTTGCTATAGGTATCTGAGTACTTTTGAGGCAATCCTATGTATATTACAGCTTCTGTAAATAAAAAATATAATGAAGGAATACCAGGACCAGATGAAATATTTCTTCCAGTTATGCAATATAAATGTATTAGGGTCAGTCCTATATGGCCTAATATAGAAAACCCCTTAAATGTCTGCACACATTTAGGTCCAAGTATATTTTTGCAACTGTTACTGGGTACAGAGTAGAATAATTGAAAAATTACTCACAGATAAAATGTGTTTGGCAAATTAGAGATGAGTATACATAACCAAGCTACTGGATTTGTGGTTTGGATCATGAGGTTCAATATCCCTCAACACATTGTTTTAGGCTGCTCTATACCTGATCTATAATTTAGACGATAAGGAGAATTAAGCAAAATTTCCTTTTATATTTACATTTATCCTGCACTGTAAAATTTGCAGTCACTGCTATTGATGAGAAATGGACTTCTGGCAGTTGTGTTACAATTCTGAGTGAACACAAAATATTGAAGCCAGACAGGGAAGCAGGCAAGAGGTGCAAGAAGCCTCCTTGTGCCTTTCTCTACCTGATGAGAACAATCTTTGGTTTTACCAGCTCTAAATCTTATTTGGTGTGCATTTTTAACCTAAATTTGACAGGTTTTTAAGATGCCACAAGCTAAATAGTTTGAAATGGTACATAATCTTCTGGCTGTGTTTTTGAGCCCAAGAACGGTGGTTGCCATTCTTCATGCTGAAGTCAGGGCTGCCAGCAAATGTGCATGTGATCTTAGCACACCTGCCAGATCAGACCTCTCAGGTTACTTTAAACAAAAAGGCACTCAGATGTTGAATCCAAAATAGGGCTGAAGGAGGAGATTTTCTTGAACCTGAGATGGGATGCAGGACTCCAAGGCTTGCAGCATCACAGCTTCAGGCACTTGTCTGTAGGAGGGAAAGGCAGGGCTGTGGGTGCTCAGCTGAAATAACACATCAATAGCCAGCCCAACTGTTTCTTGGACTCCTTCTCCCACACCCTCCTGCTCCACATGCCCTCCTGCTCCACAGAAATGAAGAGTTCTTGGTGTTTTTACAAGGTGGCATTTAGCCCTGTGTCTGGCCTTCTCTGGCAATGTTTCCTGCCAAGCATCAGTGACAACATCTTGTCATTGATATTCAAATAATGCCTTGAGTGTTCAGGATGTCACATTTGAGCACATTCTGTATATTTTATACTTAAACATATCAAAATTAACCCCTCCTCCAGGAATGATCACTTAAGAGAATCACTAAGAGTGGAAGTGAAAATAACTAAGCAATGTTTATGCTAGTCATTAATTCACACGAATGGCATAAATAAATAAATAAATAACATGGCAAAAACAAATAGGGTAACAATAAATTGATTTTTGTTGTAGTTTGTGCAAAGAGTAAGTACTCATTTGATCAGCACTACTGCTGTGACACAGGTAACTATTTATAGCCTCATTTATTATGTGCAATATATAGTGCAGAGATGATGAGTTCTTTACCAAGGTCAAGGATTAAAGTAGGAGAGGGGAGGAAGCTGCATGTAAGGCCAGACATACTAACATCCATGTGTGAGCACCTGTGACTTCCCTATGATGACTTCCCTTCAGTGTCTCCATTAAGTGAGTTAAGAGTGAGATTTTTCAAGCCTCCATAAGACATTAGTTGCAATTAAAACTATGACGTACAGTTCCTTTTGTCGACTTAGGAAATCCAAGGCCTTTTTTTTTTTAAAAAAAAAAAATGGTTTTGCATTGTCTCTAAATATAGACTGTGGGCAACTAGTGAAAAAACAAACAAACAAACAAAGAAAAAAACCAAAATGCAAAACACACTAGCAAAACCAAAGCAAACAGAAAAAAAAAAAAAAAAAAAAAGACAATTCCTGTTTCCAGCAGCAGCACATAGCTAATCCCTTCAGTGGACATTTGTAACAGCCAAAGCAATAAGGGCTTCTACATATTTGAAAACTATTTCACAACCTTTACTGATTCCTAATGAGGCTGAATTAGCACCTCCTTTATTTTCTAGGGGCTGCATCAAGGTTGTTGGAGAGGTGAGGAGAATGAAATCGTGTAGCTGTGCACAGAGAAAGAGCAGCCTCTGAAACTGCTCATGCTTGGCTGGAGTTCACAGAGCATAAGCCAATTTTTGCGCCCACAGAGCAGTTCATTTCTTGGCAGCTGAATCGGAATAAAGCTCCAAGGCTACAGCGGCCCACAGCCTGCTGTGACTCGGTGACCACAGAGCCTAATTTGTGCTGGATAAAGCCCTAAAGAGATTAACTGACACAGAACATATGCTACTTTACCTTCGACAAATGAACCTCAAATGCAGTGCCATGTTTCTGATCCCTCTCTAAATTTTGCAAATACCCCATCTCTTAGTCACAGATATAGGGGAAACTGAAGAAGAAGAAAAAAATTATCATTAATACATTTTTATACAAACACTTCAAAAGGCTATATGCTTTCTCTTCCAGGAATGTGACATTTCACATTTAAAAAAAATGCATGCATTCATTTTAGGAAACCTCTGAGCAGCAGTAATGCAGGTGTCTTACCTGCAGCACAGCCACGTAGGAGAGGCAGCTATATCCAGTGTTGAGTTTAGCAAGTGATGGCCACATATAAGTCTGTAAAAGTCACTGAATCTCTCCAGTCTCCCCAGGCCCATAAAGAGCTCCTTGGAGATGGTCAGGAGCTTAAAAGACAGACCAGCAGGAGCAGGAGTGCCAGTCAACAGAGTCAGGGTGTTTTTAAACCAGACTGGTGAGTATTTGCACTGTGAAGCAGATCCTCTTGTGCTGCAGCAGTTCCTGACTCCACACTATGGAGCTGGCTGGGATGAGCTTTTCTTCCCTGGTAGCCCACACACAGCAATATTACACTGGGGACAAGGGTGCTGTTATTCATCCAGATGTCATTCCAACATGGACTTTGAATGTGAGTCTGGGGACAAGCAGTACATATAGCATACAAGACTGTGAGGCTAAATCCATTTCCATGTCATGAAACTCTATCTTCCCAAAGGATTCAGGTTAGGGCAGCTGGGATAGTCACATGTATAGGACATCTTCCAGAAGAGCAGTGGTCTGGCATCATTGATCTAACATTTTATAAATCCTTTTGAAAACCCAACCCCACTGCAGAGGAAGGCATTTATTGTCAATGATTTTAAATACAGCTAACTTCATTAATTTCAAGGCATTCCATCCTATTGAAATAACAACAAATATCAGTTCAAACAGCCATTTAAAACAAGCTAATAAATACTGGATCAAATAAATGATGTTGCTGATTAACAGCTCTGCATTTTTAGCCTGCTTTATTGTCATATCTTAAAGCCGAATATATCTGCAGACATTAGGAGCAGTGTCTAGAGGAGGGTTAAATAGGAATGAATGCGTATCAAATGGCTCTTAGAAAGGTTTTTGGTTGTTGTAAGATCGTTCAGACCTCATACACTAAAAGCCTTGTGTGTCTCTTTAAAACTGGAAAGGTCATGATTTGAAGTTAACAGTTTAGATTCTTCCTGGTGTCTTTTTCCTGAGATTTTCTGGACGCCCTTAAAAATCACATCATCCAAATCCAAATGAGAACTGAAAACCTAACACCTTTAGTGCCTTTTAGAAGAGTAGTCTTACACTGCTCTTCTCAGCAGATAGATGTCAAGAAATTGAATTATTGTCTTTTACCTTCCAGGCATTTGCTCCTAAGACTGAGCAAAGCGTGTCAGCTTTCATGATGCAATTGCACTCGCTTTGGGGTAGTGATCATGGTCAGTGGCTGTGGGTGAGCTGATGAGCAGGAACTCATGCTCAAACAGAGCAGTTGCCAGTTACTGTGTGAATAAAGTCTAAAGTCCATCATAGTGAAGTTCCCACTATCAATGGATTTAAGGGGGAGAATTCAACACCCTATTCTCCAAGTGTGCCTCTAGGATAATCCAAACCCACAATTAGCGTTCTGCCGTGGGTCAAACTTGTTTTCAGCTCAGACAACCAGTCTGCACAGGCTTCACATTTTTACACTAACAAAACTGTTTGGTTTTCATGTCTGGAATCTTCTTGATTTTTGTATTCATTCCTCTCCTAGAATGCATAGTGCTCCCCAACCTGTTACATGCACGTATTGGGTCTAGGGCCAAGTGAACAAATCAGTTCCTCTATAAAACTGGCACAGGCCCATTGGACTCAGTAGAACTATGCTGCCAAGGATGCTAATTTAGCTCAAGGTCAAGGGGAAACGATATGATTTTAACCTAGGAGGATTTGAGTGTTATAACATCTCCAGTAAAAAAAACTAAGGAAAAGAAAAAGAGAGGAGGGGAGAAGAAGGAAGAGAAGGAAAGGGGAAAGGGGAAAAGGGAAAAGGGAAAGGAGAAAGGAAGGAAGGAAGGAAGGAAGGAAGGAAGGAAGGAAGGAAGGAAGGAAGGAAGGAAGGAAGGAAGGAAGGAAGGAAGGAAGGAAGGAAGGAAGGAAGGAAGGAAGGAAAAGAAAGAAAGAAAGAAAGAAAGAAAGAAAGAAAGAAAGAAAGAAAGAAAGAAAGAAAGAAAGAAAGAAAGAAAGAAAGAAAGAAAGAAAGAAAGAAAGAAAGAAATTACAAATATTATCAGCAAGAAGACTAGAAGCAGCTGTCTCTGGCAGACATTTCATTCCATCAAACAGAGAGCTGTGGATATTTGGAAATAACCCGCACCTACTATGTATTTAATGACATTATTTCCATTTGTTTGGAGGCAATCAGAGATGTATGCTCAAACAAGAACTTTTCTCAGCTAGGCTTTGTTCAGAAAGCACCATTTTCCTGTGGCACCAGCATGTGAATGCCAGGGTGCCACATGGAGCATAGGCAAACCACATTGCAGGGAGGGCTCCTGATTTCACTGCTTTTGGTCACACAATCCTGAGGATAAATGAAGATGTTTTCAGAATGTGCCTTTCTCCATGATCCTAAAGCTTTCATTAGCCAAGCTCAAATGGAGATGATCTTGTGCTTTGGATGTGGTAGTTGTTAAACCATGGCACCTGACAGCCCTTCCCGCTGATAACTCCTCAGAACTCCTGCACATAGCTTTTCCTGAGGGGCACTTCACCATCTGCCATAAACTCACAGGGGATGCCAATCAGGCCAGGGACTCAGAGTCCATCCTGTGTCCTCCCTAATAAGAACACTGAAAGGCTGTAATTTTTGCCTTACTAACTCTGTCACATTTCCTCCCTATTTGATTGATTTCTTTTCTTTTCAGCTCTTCCCTCTGTTTCCGATGTAAATGCCTTCCTTCTTCATTTTTTTTTTTATTCTTTTCTTTTCATATAGCACACATGCACTCTAGCATTTTAATTCCAGTGTTTAAGGCCTTAAATAATATAGTACTGCTGCTGTCTACTTGCTGTCTACTGTCCATGGTCTCTTACTGTGACATGGTTGTAAATATCAGTTGCAAGGAGAATGTAACATGATAGAATGTAATTACATGTCTTAGAAGCTTGCTCAGATTGCCAACACCTGCATTCCCAAAGGAAAAACAAAACAAAACAAAGCAAAACAAAAAGACTTTGGAAAATCTATACCTTGGTGTGGTTAGTACTTTTTTGCTACTCTTCAACCTGCCTCAGAGCTTTCCTTTGCAAGAGTTTTCCTAAGGCTGCTTCAAGAATGTTCAATATCAGGTTGGACTGATATTGGCTCTGAGCAATCTGATGTAGCTGGAGATGTCCCTGCTCACTGCAGGGGTGTCACACTAAGTGAGCTTTAGAGGTCCCTTCCAGCCCTAACCACCCCATGACCATGGTTCTGTGTGCCTGCTAGTCCCAGCCTTGCTGGAAGGAGGCTGTGTGCACCTTGCAGAACTGCTCTGTGCCATGGATACTGTTGTCTGTGAGGTCACAGTGAGACTAGGAGAAAACTGCAAATCCCTGTAATGATAAGTGGAGGAAAATGGCCTGATGATCTTCTTGATTTGGATAAACAGAGTGTTAATAGATTTTTTTTTTAGTACAAAAGTAGTGGAAGATGTTTGCTTTCCAAAATATGTAATTTCACTGATCTCTATTAGGGTGTATCTCTATCAGAATACAAGGAACAGGCAACCAGACATAAGGAAAGGCAAACAATTTTTATTCTGGTTTTGCCTTATAGGGATAATTCAGCATAAAATTATGCCCTGAGATACCATGAGGTAGAACTGTCAGGTTCCTGAAGATCACCTCAAGATAATATGACACATATTTTTCAAAAAGGACTGAAAACATTCCCTCAGCAAGTTTTTAAATTACTCAACTGAAAGACTGCTTCCTCAAATGATTACACACATCAGAAAATGGTATTCTTATTAAAAAACCCTAAAATTTTTTTTCTCATTCCAAAAAATACATGCATATTGGCCTGCTATTTCTGTGTGTAGGCACCATGATAAATCCCCATGATACATCCACAGATGAAAATTACAGTTCAGAATTTGCTAAAACACTGTGGAACACTTTCTGCAGTGTGGATTTGTTTTCCACCTTTTTTACAATAATAAATGTTAGACTCAGCAGTAAGGGCTTATAACACAGCCACACCAGTACTGTAAATGTAGGATTTATTACCCAGATCTGCAGAACATAAATTTTCCAAGGGCTGTAATTGCATAAAATGCTACATGAATCCAACAATGTGAAGAAACGTACTTTTAGGGCAAAAATTTTCCAGCTATCATGGTCTCAACCTTTGGCTGAGAATTTAAAACACTACATGACTGAGGCACTCAAGAGCTGTTGGAACTGTGTGTTTTGTTAACTAAACACAAATCCTTCTCAAATACTGGGAAGACCTCTCCTATCGCCTGAACTGGCCAGTTTCTGGGATGTCTCTGGCACCAGCACTGGTGTCAGCAGAACAGATAGTCCCACTTAGGGTAACTAAAAACATTAGACCTCATGGAGGGAAGCAGTGGTTCGTAGAAAAAAAGTAACCTGCCTGAAGTGTTTCAATATCCTAATGGTTCTGAAGTGTTATCAAGTCTACCACAAGGCTTCACAGCACCTCTAGCTGCAAGTTGTCTCTGTCAAGCAGATGGCTGTTTAGCTTAAAATAAGGTCATACTTTCAGATCAGCTTCAAGAAAATGCCAACAATTCCTATTGAATTAATCTCAGTGGATGAAACTCTTCGTGAATTGCTGTGCCTACCTAGGAAAATCCAATTACAGCTTCAAAAGTTTGCCATCTGTGTTCCTAGAGTGCATGAATATATTGTGAAATATCTCAAAAAAGCCTACACCGCCCCAACCAGAATAATCATGGCCATCATCATAAGTTTGGTGTAGTTGTGTAGTGACTTCTTTTTTTAAGACTGATTTAGGTATCTGAAAAAAGATGCTTCAGGTCACCACTCTGTGATACCCTTTTTTTTGGCTCTTACATGTGCTTCTCTAAGTCACAAAGGTTATGATCATGTTCAACAATGTATAAATAATTTTAAAGAAAAAGCTAAAATAAATTTTAAGAAAAAGTTGTCATGAGCCATGAATTCAGCTTCCATTGTGTGCTTTCAGCTCTTTCTCTTTGTTTTCTCAAAACAATGAGTGCAGGATTGTCCCACCTCACAGACTGGTCTTGGCAATAAATGCATTAAGGTGTAAAATGTGGATGAAGTAGCACAACAAAAACCACTTTATACTTGCATACATGAATTGTTTCATTTTTAAAGTTTGTAGACAAGCATAGAATAACTCCAAAATACTTACTTTTTAAGCTGACTTCTTGCCTTTTTTTTTTTTTTTTTTTTTTTTAATACCAATTCCATAGTTTTCTGAAGCCCAGTTCATGAGATTTAGAAGTGATTGCTCTGTGGTTTAAAGCAATCTTCAGATGTCTCTCACCAGTTCTTCACACCAGACAAACCTCTAGTGGAATCTTACCACTGAGCCTTCAAAGGATATTAAAATCTGCTTTTGTGTTCATTTTTTATTTTTTAAATAATTTTATTCTGCCATTTGCCATTTGCACATTTGTTATTCTAAAAAGGCCTATTTGGTACTTTCCCCTTAGAAGCTATAGGTTTTTTCCCCTTCATAGATACTATTTGCAAAGCTTCTATTTGTCACTCTAACAAAGCAGAGCTGAACGAGCTATTTAGCCATATAATAAATGAATGAAGCAAGAGGACCAATTGAATTGGTGCTATTATTTCAACAAAATCCTTTCAGCAATTGTCTTTCTCTTCGTAGAGACCTTCGTGGCATTATTTCACTAAATGGCATCACAAATGTAATTACTTTGATTCAGAGTGTTGGAATCACACAGGTAACAAATTACACTGCCTCCTGATGAGTAATAATTCAATTATTCAGTAGCCTTATAACAGTTTGAAATGGCCTGTTCTCATTTCACAAACATCATATTTACTGCTGGAAATAAACCATTTCTCTAAAATGAAATATTAGATCTATATATCTTAGCACATGTAAGCTCCCAAATGGATCACTGCATAACTGCATATCTTTGGTGTTTTTAAAATTAAAGGTTCTGCAGAGAATTGAGCCTCTTGGGTTACTGTGTCTCAGTAGATGTGTACATATATTTTGTCCATTTACTACCTGGTGAATCGAGAGTTGATTATATAAATATCGAGCAGCAATTGTGCGCAGAGTGAGATTTGAGAGACCTTAGTGACACCAGCACTGTTGGCACTCATCCTAAACTGAAAGCAGAAGCTAAATGTGCATCCAAAGAGACATTCTTTGGACATGACTCTTCTCTTCTGTGCTCCAGCACAAATGAAGCATACAACACTGCTAGTGACAGTATAAAACAGGAGTGAAGAGGGGAAGAAACAACTCTGCTTGTCGAAAGGTCAGTTAAAAGCAGGACTTTTGTGATAAAATATGTAAAGCCCAGTGAGATTTTCAAATGCACTAAGTGCAAAACTACTAGTTATGCAATCTCCAAATCATATTTAGATATATAGAGACCTGTGAAAATCCCGCAGACATGTCTATCTTCACCTTAATGTGCCTAGATATTTTTAAAAACTGTAGGTGTTTTCATCTACTGTGATGCGATTTATACAACTTGTATTCATCTCAGAAGTGCAGCATTCCCTCAGGCTGTCTGCAGGAGGCATCAGTAAGGGATTTCCAAACCATAATTGCTGGGTTTGGTCCTAAAAAAAAACAGCAGCAGATGTGCAGCCCCTTTTTCATCTGATACTTGGCAGCTTGGGGTTTTTCTACAGGATATGGCAGATACATATTCCATTTCTGAATTTGCTTGGAGGTGTCCAAACTTTTATTTCCTTGGGGACTGCCGTGACACCCAGCTTGTCAGCAAATTAGTGAGATAGCTTTCAGTCTTTCCCATGGAAGTTGTGCCATTATACATGAAATATTTAGAGACATGTTAAATTTTAAGAGCAAGATGTGTTCCACAAGTTCTCAGCTGAGAGATAGCATACACTACTGAGGGTGGAGGGGGCAGAGGGCTGTCTGCCAGTCCTTTCTATTAAATTACTTTTACAAGAAAGAGGTGATTTTCCTCTCAGGTGAGGACTTAGTCCTTAAACAATGGAATCATTTTGTCTCTGTCAAACAATTTCCTCAACCAGAACTAAAGTCTGGTATTGTAGTATATTTTTCCAGCTTCATTTCAAAACAATGGTCATTTAGATGGTTTTGTAAAAGTCAGTGCCATAATGTGGGTGTAAAAACATCAGTTTACAACTTGCAGTAACTTTGCAATGAATTGCCACAAAGTTATAATAAGCTGGGGGATGAATCCCTCAAGCAGAAATGGGAAAATGAAAACAGATGAAGAAGAAAATTAGGCTGATTTTCTACCAAGACTCAGTGCTGCTCACTACTGCTCAGACATACATCTCTGTAAATCTTAAAAAAAAAATCTCCAAGATTGTGAACATGCATAAGCAATGTATCTGACTGTCTGCATATAAAAATGCAAATCCATGTGCAAGGAAGGGTAATCAAAGACCTAAACTTTTTAATGTATTTTTCAGATGAAGAGAATTTCTGGTGGCCTCATGTTTCCAGTGCTAATGCAAATAATTTCTAAAAGTCTGGCCATATACTATAACACTTAAAACTCTGAAAACCCTTTCTTATATGATGATTTTCAGGCCAAGATCTCAGTACACGTTTATTCTGGAATGAAATTTAGTTACCTGATAACAAAGCTATGAAATTCACAAATTCATTTCATACTTTAAAAAGAGCAAACTGAATAATGAATATTTGAAGACACCAGATTGTTGCAATTAGCAGCATGGAAGACAGTGAAAACTCAGTTCAAAGTGAGAAGCACCTCTGTAATGCTCCACGTTCTTATATTTAAGGATATTATATGCCTTTGTAGGATTAGAAACTAAACTTCAGCTATGATTTACCATGCCAGGATCTCTGTTTAGCTTAGAGATTTTTAAGTAGGACTCCTCTTATTAGAGAGGAAGAAATTAGGTCACTCCTCTAAAAGTCCAAAGTTTCATCACTCCATTAAAGCCAATATCAAAACTGAGTTAGTGAAGCTGTGAGTTCATAGAATCACAGATTATTCTGAGTTGGAAGGGCCCCTGCAATGTGCATCAAAATCCAACTCCTGACCCTGCAAAGGACCATTCCCAAGAGTTGCATCATGTGTCTGAAAGCATCATTCAAACACTTCTTGAACTCTATGGGGCTTGGTGCAGTGAGTACATCCCTGGGGAGCCTGCTCCAGTGCCCAGCCACCCTCTAGTTGAAGAAAATTTTCCTGACATCCAACCCAAACCTGCCCTGACACATCTTTAAGCCATTTCCCTGGCTCCAGTCACTGGTCACCAGAGAGAGGAGACCAGAGTCTGCCCCTCCTCTTCCCCTCACTAGGAAGTTTCAGACTGCAGTGAGGTCTCCCCTCAGTCTCCTCCAGGCTGAACAGACCAAGTGCCCCCAGCCACTCCTCATGTGGCTTCTCCTCAAGGCTGTCACCATCCTCACTGTCCTGCTTTGGTCACTTTCTAATAGTTTAATGTCTTTCTTCTGGCACCCAAAACTGCCCCCAGCACTTGAGGTGAGGCTGCCCCAGCTCAGAGCAGAGGGGACAATGACCTCCCTTGCCCGGCTGGTGATTCTGTGCCTGAGGCCCCCTCGGACTGGGTTGGCCCTCCTGGCTGCCAGGGCACTGCTGACTTACACTCAGCTTGCCATTGACCAGGACCCCTAGGTCCCTTTCTGCAGTATTAATTTCCAACCTCTTATTTGTACATCCATCTGTGGTTGCCCTATCCCAGGCTCAGATTTCGGCATTTCCCCTTGTTAAACTTAATATGGTTGGTAATTGCCCAGTCATCTAATTTATCAAGGTCCCTCTGCAGAGTCTCTCTGCCTTCAAGGGTGTCAACAACTCCTCCTTTTGTGTCCTCTTTAAATTTGATTGGTATCCCTTCAATTCCTGCATCCAAGTCATTAATGAAGACGTTGAAGAGAACTGGTCCCATCTATGCCCACAAAACAGTGTAGACTTTTCCCAAACATGTTACATCTAGAACAGTTATTTCAGCTCTCAAAAACATAAATTGACTCTTTTAAGATGAAGATTTGAATTGACCAGAAGCCAGAAAAGTCAAGATTGTGTGTCTGCTGTTCTCTGTCCTGTCATGATTGCAGGTTAAGAATCTGTGTCCATTCCTGAAGTAAGTTTGAAATGGAATTCAACCTCAAAAACTACTGCTATGTTGCCACCCAGTTCTTAATGTGAGCAACCCCAACAGCTGTCTCAGTTTTTTTAACTTTGATGTACCTCAGACAGTAGCAGAGCAGCTTGGCCTCTCTGTCATGCTTAAGCTTGACTGTGATCCTGAGACCAGATTCTCCTGTGCCTGCCTCACATGAGGGATTTTCTCAGGAACAGCAAGTCTGGCGCACTTCTGTAAGAATAATCTTCATTCATGGAGGAATGATGTTTGCTGTTGTCCTCTAAAAGTCAGTTGAAAAGGAGTGTTTGATTCCTTTTAAACGAGCAATTTGAAACAGTCTCTTCCTACTTGTCATCACTCCTCGCCTATGCAAGTGCACGTAGGAGTTGGAGAGAAATCAGGAGGATTCAATCATTCTTCTCATTGCTTTTCAGAAAAATTCAAGACTCATTGCCTTGATGAAGGAAACTGAATATGTCTATGTAGTTTATTAAGCAGGGCAGCTTTTCAGAGTTGGAGAGATTTGGAATATCTCCAATAATTATTCTAACATTTTCCCAAGTTTTTATGTATTATTAAGCTCCACTCTAGAGCCAAGCACATAAAATTAAGATGTCTGAACAGTCATTGACTAAGTTTATTTTGAGAGCTAGCACTAAATAAAATGTGTTTGAAGCCTTGTTTGGGCTAATTGAAGATATTTATGTACAATAATATATTTGAAAACACAGAGTTTTGTGGGAGGGAATTGCCCCATTGAATACGTTTTCCTGCTAGGTGAGACTGCCTGCTACCAATAGTTCTAGGCTTGCCAGGATGCATTTGACAGTTCTCCTAATCAGCTTTTCCTCCTGATCAAATAAAATCACCCCCTGACTGGAATGGCACTGGTGACCTGAATCATAGTTCTAGTGAGAGTTGCTGAAACTGAGGGAAATGGATTGAGGATTGAGAGCTAGGTGCTTGCAAAGTTACATGGCCTAGCAACTCACTGTGCATTTTAAATATTTTTCATATTGCTTTATGGGGAATCATTTGAGGGTTGCTCATCCATATTCCAAGTGTAAAATCAAATGACAATAAACAGGACTGTTATATAACAAAATAAAAGAAACCCCAGTCTTGCTAGACTTTTTCAAAACAGAAATCTCAGCTTTTCTCATGCATTATGCACTTTTAGTATCTTTTAGATCAATATTTTATACGTAGTGTAATAGCCCTCCTTTTTCGTTAAACAGAGTTGATTGGTAAAGAAAGGCAGAAAGGTTTCATTGCGGTCTAACTGGTATTGATTTTGTAACTGCTGAATTTAGAGCAAAAGAGGCTCCACTAAAGGAATACATTTTATTTCATGTGACATATATTCCCTAAGGAGAACACAGCAAAAAGAGGGCAAAGAAGGATTTGGAAAGCTAATTAACACAGATCATAAAAATCAAAGAAATCAAAGGGAGAGAATTTACGAAGGCTGGCATGGCCACTCCAGAGGAAGGATCAGCCATATCTCTGTCTTTCCTGACAGATGATTCTCTGAGCTGCTTTTGAAAATCTCCAGTGACAGAGAGACTAAAATCTCCCTAGGTGATCTGTCCTCGTGTTTACGTAACCCTATAGTAAAAAACATTTCAGAATCATAGAATATTCTGAGTTGAAAGGCACCCACAAGGTGCATTGAAATCCATCTCCTGGCCCTACACAGGACAGAGTCACACCACGTGCCTGAGAGCATTGTCCAAATGCTTCTTGAACTCTGTCAGGCTGGTGCTGTGACCACTTCCCTGGGGAGCCTGTCCCAGTGACCAACCACCCTTTGGGGGAAGAACACTTTTCCTGATACTCAGCCTAAACCTCCCCTGGCACAACTTCAGGCCATTCCCTCTGGTCCTGTCACCGGTCACCAGAGGGAAGAGATCAGTGCCTGCCCCCCTTCTTCCCCTCACTAGGAAGCTGTAGAATGAGATGAGGACTTACATCAGTCTCCTCCAGGATGAACAAACCAACTGCCCTCAGCCCCTCCTCATGTGGCTTCTCCTCGCATCCTCTCCTCATCCCTGTTGCTCTCCTTTGGACGATCTCTAATGTCTTCTGTTGTGGCACCCAGAACTGCTCCCAGCACTGCAGGTGAGGCTGCCCCAGCTCAGAGCAATCCAGGACAATCCCCTCCCCTGCCCAGCTGGTGATGCAGTGCCTGATGCCCCCCAGGACACCATCAGCCCTCAATAGCACTTAACTTAAATGTCTGTGGCTTTAGTTCTTCAGCTGTAGACTCTGACTTATTTTCCAAAGTTATGAATGGGTTTGCTATTTTCTTGAGGTCTATTGTCTCTTTTCTTCTTTTATTTCCTGAGACAAGAATGCCATTGTTCAATGGTCAGTGCCACCTTCCCCTTCTTCCAGCTTTCACATCATCAATTCCCTGGTTTTGTAGTACACTGTAGAAGATTATCCCCTCAGCTTCCCATCTTCAATTTGTTTCAAGAACTGGATAGTCTATGTTTTGCTGTATAAGCTGACATCTCCACTACTCCCAGCTTCTAATAATTGTTCTGTTTGCTCTAACAAACCCTTTTTTCTTGATCTTTCTGGCTTGGTAGTCTAAAGTATATTGAAAGACTAACTGTGGGATACATTCATATAATTAAATTTCTTTTCTCATCATTATTCAGACACTTTCAGTCAGTCTATTCTCTTTATCTACCAAAAACAGAACAAGTATAAATATCTTTTATAAGGAAAAACTCTTCATATTTTTGTGGTTTATTCCTCTTGAGAGGTAATTTTCCATATTAATATTTTTAGCTATGTCAGTAATTCCACTATTTATAGCAGTTAAGTTGTAATTTTTATTATGTTTTATGGATTTATTCCATGTGGCTTATTCTCAATACATCTTCCATTGCAATATAGGCATAAAAAATATGGTCATCAAAGATATCATTTTGAGCCCTTATTCTGCTATTGGAAATGGACTTTTACCACAGTTCTTGGGTGAAGTGTGGACATGTGTCTCCTTGTACCATGTAGGTAGTCAGCAGCATAATGAGGTTGAGAGATACATATCACCTGCTTCAGTGTCTGTGAAAAAAACACCATTTTAAAATGCAAACAGTGCTGTTAGACCATACTCAAATATCATAATGGCAATAGCGGCTATAATAATTTCTAATTTAATAAAGTTCATCATTTGTCGTTTAAAGCAACCAATCAGAATGTACTTTCACTTGCTTACAGCTTAGGCATGCTTACAGATTTTTCATTTGAAAGTGTGGATATTCAGCTCTGCGCCAATTTCCCATAAAACTGCAAGGTGCCTAAACCCTCACATCAGTGAATCTTATGCACCTGAGTTAGGAGGCCTACTCATCCATTGTCTGCACTGAATGCATGAAGTTATTTAGTTCTTAGAATGGGTGAGGCCAGGTGGGCTGAATGCCTCCCTATTGTGCAGGGAAGTACTTGAAAATGCACTCTTGGAATCTATAGGCCTTTTTGATTTCAATGGGATTTAGGCAAGTGAATTACCTTTGAAAATCCTAGTCTTAGTACATATAACAAAACCATTGCCAATTTTCAGCACAAGATTGTCACCTCTCACTTAGAGGGGTCAGACGTTGCGACGTGGGTGTGGACCCACACAGAGGACAAGCAGGCAGCAGCAGGGTCAAACATGGAAAGCTTCTTTATTTCTCTGATTCCATTACTTTATACACTTTTCACAGAAGGCCAGGATTGGCCCAAGTAGGTTACAACCTCCTGACTCCATTGGTCACTGTTACTATCAGTCAAGTTCTCCTTTCAGAGAACAACTATGCAAAACACAAGATAATTTCTAAAAATACATATAGTTTACATTAAAGCAGTGTGAGAATCAGGCTGCAAAGATTCAAACACTTGAAAGCAAGAAAATGCAGGGGCGACACAAGATACCTTCTAAAAAGCTGATATTGTGGTCCTGATGCATGCAAGAACCAAAATGATCTTCTTTGTCTCAGTATGCAGTAAAAGAAATAGTTCTTCATTTTAGAGGACTAAGCTTTTTATTTAAATTTTTTTGATAAATATTGTTTTATTGAAAAATAGATATGAAAATCCTAGAGAAACTTTCCTATTCCAGAGATTCCTCTGACAGGTTAGAAGTTCACTATGAACCAAACCAAGATAATGAACACATCTAATGAAGAATTTCTTTTCATATCTAAACCAAAACGTTTCATATCTCTTATTTGGAGAATTTCTTGTTGTTGGTATTAGTCAGTCTCCGAAAACCACTGCCAATCTATCTTTTTAAATTAATATTGCCTGAGAAAAATTGAAATGTCTTTGGAGGCTGCAGTTAATAACTGGAGAAGGAATTTCATCTCTATGAAAGAATAATTATTCTTCCAAGGAAATTAGGTATCTGGAGAAAGTATACTTTGAGACCAATAGTAATGCTATTATGAGAACACTTGGATTTACTTTACCTATTCTAACTGTCCAAGATTCAAACATTATTTGACAAACTAATAGAACACTTATTATGAGCTTGAAAATAAAAATTCTGTCCCGCAGAAATTTATGTGATTTTTACAATTTTATTTCATCTCAAATTAAGAGCTATTGGTTTTGCTTTGTTTTTTTTTTTTTTTTTTTTTTTTTTTTTTTTTTTCTTACAGATCTCTTCAGAAGAGATTTCATTTATACTCATCTACATTTTTTAAGTTCCATAATATATTCTGTTATAAATCTTCAGTGTCAGAATAATACCACTCAAAACTTTTTAATTATATCAAAATGTGAAAATTAGGAAAATTACTGTATGATTTTTAAATGTTTTTATTGCATGGAGTCAGCATTTTCCAATATAAAATCATGCCTTTGCAAGATGTTTTGATCATATTTTATTATTTTGACATGTTATTATGGGGAAACTTTTTCTCTTATAGTGTTACAAAAATATTTCTGTCATCAGAATGCAAACTAATTAGAAAGCCTGGTTCACACCAATGTTCTGAAACTGCCTATTCTCCTTCTGAAGAAATATATCTTTTATTTCTTTAAACAATATTCACAGGGAATAGGAATTTAAAAATAAAAAAACCCCAGTGTATTGCCTGATTCTGGGGGGAGGTTTTTTGGTTTCTTGGTTGGTTGGTTTTGGTGGATTTTTTTTCTTGAGGGTTAGCTTTTACAGATCACTTTTGGTCCTAACAGATGAAGTTCTTCCAGTGAAGAGACAATCACAAAAAAAAAAAAAAATCTATCCATAATTCAAGAAATTTTATATTGTTTTTTATTTTATCAGTTAATCTCAGAGTATGCTGCTAGCACTTCTCCAGGAGGGCAGAATTAAGTCAAGGGATATAATGCCACTGAGCTTTGTGGAGCTGTGTCCCCTCATGCAGACCAGTACTCTTTTTATTATGCACTCTGACATTATGCACTCTGACATAATCACACAATTAAATTTTGCACTGTCACAGGAGTATTTTGATCTTCTTGTCTTATCTATTGAAATGCCATCCGATCTTTATGGAAAAACACCCAAGGATTCAGGTTTTACCTCTCATTATTCTATAGCAAAGACATCTGGATTTATCTCAGACAAACTAGACAGATGTAATGTGTTATTTCTCAAGATGCATCTCATTATATCACAGTCTGTGTAGACAATACAAGTGGGAATGGATGGTGTTTTAGGACTGTATTTCAAACCTGTGTATAATTATGTGCAAATAAATATGATATTTAAAAGTATTAGAGTTGAAATGTCAGAAGCTTCCATTACAAGCCTCCATTACTTCATCTTGGGCAAGATGAAGAGGTAGATAAAGATAACTTTCCCTGGTATGGAGTCCAAAGAGGACCTTCTACAGCTCTGAACCTGATCTGCTTTCACCTCAGGAGCACAGTCATGCCCTCTCAAGTGTGTCTGTGTAGCTCTGTATTACACCATTGCTACTTAGAGAGACAGGGTTCCTACAGGGTTTTCAAGTTCTTAGAGAGAGATTTCTCAGGCTTCCTCTATGTCAACTTTGTTTGACCTGCCTGCATCTTTGACTTCATTTAGCCTTGACATCAATTTCTTTTACTGACCAGGCGTAAATGGCTAAATTGCATCATTTCCTTATCTTTCTATGATGTTCTCTGACTTTTAGGTAGATAGCAGAAACAAAATATAAATAAATATTTCACATAAAGTGAAATACTTATGGCCTTAACACAACAATGTTTTGTAGAGAAACACAAGCCTTGAGAAGTGGAGACGAAGGGTATGGTGCAGAGAAGTACAAGGCATGGGATTATTACAGATGGTAACAGGCTGGCCCTCTAAACAACTCAGTAATGGTATTTAATGAAACTCAGACCTACAGCTGAAAAAAACAGACTTTAGGGTTAAGAAAAAGCATAAAGAAATAGTATCTAACATCTAAAAATATGATTTTGTGTAAATTAAAAAATCACAGAAGAACAGAATCATTTAGATTGGAAAAGACCTGTGAGATCATCAAGTACAGCCTTTGACTCATCACCACCTTGTCAAATAGAGTGCCACATCCAGTCATTTCTTGAAGACCTCCAAGGATGGTGACTCCACCATCTCCCTGGGCAGTCCATTCCAGTGCTTAACAACCCTTTCGTGCATGAATTCTTCCTGATGTCCAACCTGAACCTTCCCTGGTGCAACTTTAGACTATGTCCTCTTGTCCTGTTACTAGTTTCCTGGGAGAGAAGGCATATTTTTTTTCTTCAGGGGAAAAATGCATCCAAGAGTGTTTGTTACAGTTTAAACAGTAATATTGCCATTACTGGGGTTTCTAAATTGATTACCATGTGTTCTCTATTTTTCTGTGTAAATTATATCTAGAGTAATAATGATTCTTGAGTTGGACTGTTAAGACTTCATTTATATTAAGAATAAAATTTTGCCTTTAGGTGTGTTTCTCTTTGCCCATGAACAAAGTTTTGAGCATAGAAGAAGGAGATTTCTTTGAGGTCAGCATGTGTATTAGAGCATTATTTTTGCCATAGATTTCCAGGCTGTTTGCTTCTGATAGTACATAAATCTCAGTTTACTGACACCCTGCAGCTCTGACTTGGTTTTTAGCTGTGATTTATCCCACTAATATACTGGCAGAAACACTCCTTTATTTTAGCTTATTTTTATAGACATTTTTATAACCAATCCCTTTAATAATTCAGATCAATTGCTTATCCTATTTCTAGGATGTTGCCAAAATAAGAAAAAACCATTTTTAGTGTAAACATGATTGAAGACAGGAACATATTGCTGGCAGATATTGTGGAGTTACTCACCCTGGTGATATTTAAAACACGAATGGGCATGGTCCTGCACAACTTGTTCTACTTGACCTTACTCTAGACAGGGAGTGGTGGACAAAGTGACCTTCAGAGGTGATTTTTTTTAATTTTGGCTGGTGCTGAAAGGAATTTCACAGTAATCTTTCAGGATTCTGCTTCCTTGCTGACTATTTACAGGCAGTGTAAACACAGTCCTTCACTGAGCCATGCCAAATGGTTTTATTTTATTTCCCTGGGAAACAAGTTTTGCAAATTATAAGACTCCTAACAGCCTCTGGCTTAGGTCAAAGTACAGATTACTCAGAGCCTTGATGGTTACCCACAGGTAAAATTGGCAGATGACTGCATTCTTCTTTTATTTGACATATGACCCTGGTCATGTGAGAAGTCTTCATTCCTTTATATAGAATTATTAAAATTTATGCCATGAATTTTGTAAGTAAAAGAGGCACAGGGAATATATTATTTAGGGAATTTCAGGGATTTTGATCAAGAGAAGTTATTAGGAACAGGTAACACTGGTGTAAATAGTTCTGATGGAACTTGGGGCTAGATTAAGGAACCTCTCCAGACAATTTCCTGCCTTTTTTTGTAATTTGTCCATACAGGGAAGCTGAAGTATAACCTATGGCTATATACCTGAGGGCTAAATGCGTCAATCCTGTACAACTGGAGTTTTGTTTTCCTGCAGGACTAGCCTCAGCTAGAATCACTGACATAAGTAGCAGGCATTTGAATATGTCTTCTCAGTTCCACCATCAGCCTTTACCAACCCAGTCCTAGCCTCACTGACAGGGATATAAAAAAGTAGCAAATCCAGTGTGAAAGCAAGACTTCTGTTGGGTGTCTTCCATTTAAACAGTGGAAACAAAACTTAGCAGCCCCTCATTTCTGTTTTACTCACTATAACAGAAATAAGGACTCGTGACAGAACTGATAGGGTACTGTGAGAACTGGAGCTCAGAGACTTGGGTTGACTAAAGCTTAATTTCTTGTAACTGATGGCCATGTATTTTTGATGTGTATCATGAAGACATGTGCTAACATGGGACTTGTCAAATGTTAGAGGGCTGCTTGGGCTTCAGTAAATATATGGATTGCCAACTGTTTGAAGAAAACTAGTAAAAGAACTTAATTTGGCTGTGGAATACTCTATGCCAGGAGTTCAGTGAGCCAAAACTTAGAGCTGGCTGTAGGAAGCAGAGGAGTAGATTTATGGATGGTTGTAACATTTGTGTCCATGCTAAATATCCAGAGGCAAGCACATGAAAAGGTAGAGTATCAAAACCCCACTTGCCTGAGTCGTAAAAGCTTACTGAGGGAGGCCATGCAAGGGTGAGTTTTGGAGGCTGTTCTTTCACATCATCTTCAGGAGCTATGCCAGCTTCTCCAAGGCAAAGTTCACACTATTTTTAAATGCCATCTAACTTTCATGTAGTCTGTGAAGAAGAAGAAGGGTTAGTTCGTAGAGGGGTTTCTATTAGTATTCTCTATGGAGAGGGCAACAATGATCTTTAACAATGGGGGAATATAAAACTCAGCAAGACTGAACTGTTAAGTTAGAAACCCTGAAGGCAGACAGTGTGAAAACCCCACATTCCAGGTCCTAGGAAATACATCATTACCTTTTGATTGCCATTTCTATTGACTGCTAGTGTGATATATAAATCTTCTGTAATGTTAACAATAAGAGAGCAGTAGCAGAAACAAACTGTATATTTCACAGAGAGACATCTCTGGCTCCCAGAATCTGTCATCCCCTGCTGTGTTAGGGCTTTGTCTGAAAACCTTTGGAGCCAATGGACACACTCATGCTGTCTCCAATAGGCTTCAGTTAGTCTTGTGAAATCCAGCACACCTTAGTATCTGTAAAAATAATTACCTATAAAAAGAGAAGCAATAAAGAAGCAGTTCTGTAGGAGTCAGAGCTAATGAAGCTTGATTGTCCTTGAATTTGCTATTTGTGAGTTGTGTCTGAAGCAACTCATAAATGTGGTATTTGGTAGTGTCTTCCCCTGGGTGTATCTTCTTGTGTTTTGCAAAGATGTGAGACTTCCTTTCACCTGAGCATTTAAAAGTTAAAAAAGTACAAGAATTTAGTTATTTTTAACACTCTTTGCCACATTTAAACAATACATTGCAATGTCATTAGAGAAAGACACAGCAATCAAAGAAAATAGTACTGTGATCATGTGAGCCTCTTTTCATAAAGAAACTGAGCTAAACTTTTTTGTCTCTTCTCCTTGCCATGATACATGCAATAGACTGGGTAAGGGCTGGGACAGTAGAAGCTGTACAAATCAGCTGTTTTCAATATGGATGTTTTTAATATCCTGCAAATGTGAGAGAAAACACATGCTGTTTGAAATCCCTCCACCTTGACTTGCTTCTTCCCTTAAATAGTTTTATGCCTACACCTGCCACTATCAGAAACACCCTCAAGCCCTCTGCTTCTACTTATCTAGTATCTATAGGTAAATTTTGTCATCTTTTATTTAGATATCTCTTACTGGCATTGCCTTGTATGGTGCAAATTTCTATGAAGCAGTTAGGTTCAGCTGCTGGATAAAATTATACATAGGAAAATAATGCATCATTATTCTTTTCCAGTAATAATAAAAAATGAATGCTTGAAACCAAAAAGAACCTCTCATGGTGTGTTTTTAGAAGATGGTGATGCAGAACCATAAGCCATATATTCTAGTGACAAGGATGCCCTCAAGGTTTACACCGAGTTTTTCAGAGGCAGCAGTTTATACCATGATTAAAATAGTCTGTTTGCCTGGAACATCCATTTAAGCAGGGCAATATCTATTTCTGTCTCCGAAAGTGATTTCTAGCATGAGCCTTTTGTAATTTCTATTAATATTACAGAACGGAGAAGATTGATGCTGATTCACTCACTAGCTCAGTTAATTTTTCTTCAAGTATGGATTCCTATTAGGAATGTACCCATGTAATGTAATAAAACTTGCTCTTTCCATTTGCAGTCAGGTCTCAGTGCATATATTTTTTTCCAGTGTCTCCCCTTTAATAATAATTGTCAGAAGAAATGGAGGACACAAATGAGTACTGGTTGATTCAGTGGCCCCCTGATAATTCTATCCATTGTGATACAGAAAATACTGAAAGTTCAAGAGCAATATTCACTGTAAGAGAGAAGTGCACTCATTGATATTGTAGGTTCCAGTTTTGCTTTCTAATGTGTAGAAAAGTATAAGTAAGAAAGAAAAAGGTTCTTTTATTGCTTTATAATTTTACTCCTTTCAGCTCTGTCCACATCTTTTGCATGCTGTGCTGAATTCCATCTGTGTCCTTCAGTTGTTTAGATAATTTAATCTGATATTTTCTATTATAAATAATAAATACTATCTAGTATTTACATATATGTATGTGGTACATGCATATGTATATGTGATACATACATGTTATTATTTAAGATATTCCCTCCAAAATGTGCTGCTTTTCTATTATCATGTCTCTCCTCTCCTGAAAATCATTGTTCCTGTGCTCTTCTCTGTTATTTATGGCAAAGACCAATGTAAAGTCACTGTTTATAGTCAACTCCATGGAGCAAAATGAAAAGAGAGGGTCATAGCTGCTTCTTTGTTATTGACATGGCAAACACTGAGCTGTTGCCACTGTACCATTTTGCCCCTTTGGATTTGGTTTAATAACCACCTTATCTCTACTGAAAGATTCATTCCAACATGTTTACAGCTACAGAAGCCAAATTTTCTGGTCTATTACTCTTATCTCTTTGTACTTTAACGTTGGCACCACACTTGGATTTTCTCTGGTCTTTTGGTGACATCTCGGATTTTAATGAGTTTTTGATCTATGCCAAGGAATATGTTTTCTCCCAGTTTTGCATCCCATGGTGAATCCCATCAGGCCTGGCAGATGCTGATTTGATGTTTGCTTGTTCCACTAATAAGCCTTGTAGTTTGGATGTGATCTTGGCCTTCTATTCCCAAAGCAGTAGTTGCCTTCTGCTCTGTCTGATCTGTTATGCTAATGTAGCTTATGAGTAGCACAAACCAAAAGTGGTGATTTCCCCTTCAGGGGACGTAATAGATTCATCAAGCCACTGCTCTGAGCTCAGCAGTGTTAGATACAGATACATCTGTTCAATAAATCATATATCCAGGACTACCAGTAGGACAGACACTTTTTTTTTTTTTTTTCCTGGAAGCATGAGATTTAATTACCTTAACATGTGTAATTCCAGTTTGCATTACCAGCATTAAAAAATGTATCACTTTAAAAAGTGGATCAGAGTGCTTGAGTCTCTTACCACTGACAAAATCAGATTTCTTTTCCTTGGATGTATTCTAATGTGATTTGGTTAAATACAGGAAAAATGTAAGAGCATAACAAATTAACAAAAGAGTGGTTTGAAAGGACACCCTTTTCCAGCCGAAATGTGATAATCAGTCATGGATGTGCAGCTGACCCACCACAACCTGCACCAGAGTGAGATTAACTTAAACCAGTGAATGTGGAAGGCTGATTTGCTGCTGTTAGAGGCATCTGTGAGAGCCCCAGGAGGTTTTTCCTTCACTGCTCTGCATCCCATGGCCTTTCCAGGTCAATAGAAAGCCCTGGTGGATATTCTGCCTGTAAATGAATTAGCTCATAATGGTATCTGCAGAGCCATGATGGCATCCCAGGAACTTTCATATCCGTCTAATAGCTTAAACAAGTTTTATTTTCCTGCTGGGAAGAGTAGAGATTCCCTTCCTGTGTCCTTGCAAATAATGTTGTTATTATCTCCATTGTAATCTTTAGCTACTGTGGTCCTCAAGACAAGATGAAAAAACTGATGGAAAAATCACATTGCTCTTTCAAATAATAGGAAATGCATGGTGTGTGGTAACCTCTGGGAATTGGCCATTTCACTATATGGTGCAAATGCAGTCCATGAATGTGGGGACTGGGACCTGGGAGCTGTTGCCCTTGTGCAGGACAACAGTTCCTCTCCCACAGGAACTTGGTGGAATGAAAATCCATGGGACCCTTCTTCCCAAAGACTGTGGCCCATGGGAGCCCACTGGTGTTTCATTTGTTTGTTCCACACTGACAAATACATATTCTTGACTCCTCTCTAGCACTTCTTCTCTTGGCTAAATCATTCAAATTATTTAAACTTTCAGTTTACGGTCTTCTAGGAGGTATAAAAAATTCTTGTCTTTCTTTGCAATGTATTAGTCTTAAATAATTACTAGTAAAAATTACTAGTAAAATAGGATGAAAGACCTCTATTTTTCACAGATAGTTCCTCACTATAGGCTGGATTGTAACCAAAATTGTCCTAAATCACAAGAAGTAATATTCTCCCTTCTGTTCCTGCATGATCTATCTAGTCTTCAGTCAGACTGTGGGGAAATATACTACACTAATAACCCAGTTTCTCAGCCTCTAGCACAAACAGTGACTATGCCTCATTCTGCCTTTTGTATTCACTGGTCAGTGTAGTTCAGCTGTGCTCAGTGCAGTGTCAGGTATTTCTGCTCAAATGGAGCAAATAATCATCTACTGATTGTATTAGTAGCATGGCTGCGCTTTAGTTTATCAAAATTTCTGCCACAGTAATACACAGGAGTCAGTATCAGGTATCTGCTTATACAGTTTTCCACATTTAATGATAGAAGTTTTTATTTTAATTATATTTCTAAGAAAATATGTTGTTGAAAATTGAGTTAACACAGACTTTCTGCAAAGGGTTGACCTGCTTTTAGAATGGCTTATGGAGATGCTGCCTCACAATGACCAAGGAATTTGTGCTTCCATGGTCTTCAGATAAATGCTTTAATAACTATAGCAGAAAGATCATATGAAGTCTCATATCCTAACCTGGAGTTCTGAAGCTGTCAGTTCTAGAATTTTGTCACTATCACCTTTATCTTAGTTGGTTTTAGCATATAAACATATAATTGATATATTTATGTATATATATTTTTAATTTTAATTTTATACAAATATATTACTTTAAGAGAAACAGTGTTCTAAAATGGCACTGAGAACAATTGCTGATCAAATGGAGATATCAGTGTAATCCATAGTTTTTCACTTCTGAACTGCAACATCATGACTCTGATTAATGATTATGACATGCTGGTTGGACAGAATTGCCTGAGGGATAAAGGATATGGAATCTCCTTACAGCTCCAAAGGGATTCAGCAGCAATATTTTTAAATACTAAATTTCAAGTCACCACATGTGGATTTCATTCATTAACAACTAGTATTTACCATGGAAGCAAATACAAATATTTTGCTTTGCCAAATATTAAGTGTCCTGTCAAAAAGAAGTAATTTGGGAGGAAAATTTGTTACATTTTCAGGGATTCTCTGGTAAACTGAATTGTCCAACAGGCGTGTGTCATTTCTAGTAGATGTCATATTAATTAAGTTAATTGAATACACAATTTGAGGTTGAGAAGTTTGTAAGGGAGGACTTGTTATACCCTGACTCTGAACTTGGACTGGTGTTGTAATTGTGAATGGAGTCAGTCTAATTTAGCTTTGCTTCTTCTAAGACTTCATCAGTTTGGGTTGTGTCTGCCCGTTCATTGCAGACTTTGCTAGCTTGCAAGATATGTTAGGTCAGGTTTTGCAAAAGACCTATAACTTCTGAACTAGAGCTGAATTATATCTGATTGACTCAGAAAGTAACCACAAGGTGATGAAGTTCATCTATTTTTGCCTGGGATGAATCAGGCAGACATTGTGTGAATAGCTTGTGTAAAATGGAAAAACAAAAAAAAGCTTGCAAATATTATGCTAATGAACATAGGCTTGTTTAAGTAAATAAAAAGAGCTGCTCTTCTGACTGTCTCAAATATTTGAATAAGAGGCCATTTAACAAAATTTAAATGGAGAACAGTCAAAACTGATAAAATACAAAATTATCTACAATTATAATTATCTACAAAATGAACTATTAGCCTGAAGAACTCATTGCCACAGGAAATTGCACATCTCCACTATAGAAGAAGGGGTGTACTAGAGCTGCAATAACATACAGAGTTATTCTAATTAACAGTGTAGCTAAAATAATTAACATTCCAGGCTACAAGGCTAAAGCCAGTTACTAATACAAGAGGAATATGCTATCTAACATGAAGGGTACTTTATTCCATCACTGCCTTAAAAGTTTAAATTTTACTCATGTATCTGCTGCCTGATATAACATACAAGATATTAGACAAATCTTACACCTGATTAAAAGGGCAAACCCCATGTTCATGTAGTAAAATCTCTGAAAAGCAAGAAAAAACCCACCCAGCCTAATTTAGTTCTTGATGCATCATTCTCCATTTTCATAGAGAATGTTCAACATGAAGAACAAAAAAATGTACCTTTTAAATATCAGTTGTCAAAATTAGAGAACTTTGTTTGTCTTTTGAACATTTACTTGCATCCTTCTGGTCTTTTCCTGTCCTTTTAAAATTTATTTTTAAAGCACACAAACACAACTTGCTAAAATCACCTTTCACTCTTGATACTGTCATCAAAGGAGATACTGAATCACAGCTTTGGGGGCTTTTTTGAGTTGTATTTGCAAGCCATTTAATGAATAGAGTGCCAGATCTGCTTATTTCTCTACTTTTCAAAGTAGTTATTGAAATACAGTTTGAGTATAGATTTGGAATAGTACAGCTTTCATTTCTACCAATGTTAATTTCTGTTAAACTGCACTTGCCTCCTCTCTACTTAGCCTTCAAAAGGTTTACATGGTATATGTCACCAGTCCTAAATTTAAGTATGGAATTTAAGTACCCAGGCAAAGAAGGTAGGTGCTGTAAACTGGAGATTTTTATCAAAGAATATTTTAAGTTGGAAGGGAAGCTCTGGAGGACATCTAGTCCAATCTCTTGTCCAAAGGAGGTCTAATTACATGAGGGTGACTGGGACCATGTCCCACTGTGCTGGAATGCCTCCAAGACTTCTGGTATTTGACCATTTTTACGAAAAATATTTTTCCTAGTATGCAATTGGAATTCATCATGATTTCCTGAGCTGCCTTCTCTCCAGGCTGAGCAAGCACATCAGTCTTGGCTCATCCCTGTATGTTCTGTTCTCCAAACTCTTTCCCAGCTCAGTGGTGGGGAGTGACGGCTGCTCTTGCTCCAGCATTACCAGTTTTTTATCGTACTGGGAAGTCTGGAACTGAGCACACTGCAGATGCCCAGGTAACGAAGAGAGGATCACCCATCTGGATTTCTTAGAGGCTACCAGTTTGCTCTGCATAATGGTGCACTGCTGGCCCACATTCATCTTGGTATCCACCAGGACCCCTACATGGATAAGCTCTGTGGAGTTCCTTCCTAGAAGGCTGGATCCCAGCCTATAATGTTGCACCTGTGTATTCCTTTCTAGATGCAAGACTTTTCACTTTTGTCTGAACAACACAAGGTTCCTGTTATTCCATGACTCCAGGCTGTCCAGGTCCTTAGCAGTAGCAGCCCAGTCCTGTTGCTCTCCCCAGTTTGGTATCAAACATAAATTTAGTAATCATATACTCTCTCCCATCATCCAGGCATTAAACAGTGATGATTCCAGTATTGATCTCTGAAGAATACTGCTAGCTGCTCACTGAGAGGTGAACGCAAAATGAATCACAAAATACTATAAATACAACCTTGTTAATACTTATCATAAAATGCCTAAATGTAATGGTTTGATTTGGTTGAGATGCTCCATTTAAATTTTCTTTGAAAAATAGAGAGTACATTATTTTCTACTTACGAAATCCTCCACAAGAAAATGGTTTTATTGTAAGTCTTTTGCTGCTATTAGTCATTTGCAGTGTGTCATTAGAACATGGGCATTTTGGGTGATCATGAGTGTGGAGTTGAGGGAGAGGTAGAGTCACAAGTCACATCCAGATCTCTGAAAACTTAGAAATTGGTGCAGAAGGGTGAATCAGCAATGTACTTACTGTGGTTTATCCTGGCAGGTAGCTAAACACCACACAGCTGCTCAGTCACTCCCCCCAGGTGGAGTTAGGGAAGAAAAGTGGAAAGAAATAAAGGAATAAAAACCACATGTTGTGATAAAGGCAGTTTAATAGGACAGAAAAGGAAAACAGCAATAACAACAATAATGATGATAATAATATTAAAAATATACAAAGCAAGTGATGCCCAATGCAGTTGCTCACCACCTGCTGACTGATGATGAACCAGCTCTTGAGCAGATGCCCCCAGAAAGGTTTGCCCCTGGTTTACAACTGAACATGACATATACTTTATGAAATATCAATTTGGCCAGTTGGGGGTCAGCTGTTCTGGCTGTGTCCCCTCACAGCTTCTTTTGCCTCTCCAGCCTCCTCACTGGTAGGCTGGGATGAGAAGCTGAAAGGTCCTCGACTTAGAATAAGCAGTGCTCAAAAACAACATTGGTGAGTTATCAACATTACTCTCATCCTAAATCTGAAACACAGCATTGTACCAGCTACTAGGAGGATAATTAACTGTATCCCAATTGAAACCAGGACAGTGTTTTATTCCAAACTGATTGCTATTGCTAATGTGAAAGAACTGTGGTTTAAACTAATAGGACATTTTGATGGTAGGTGACTTTATTTTGTAATATCGTGGACTGAAATAATGCAGTCTGCAGGTCACAGTTGTGATGTGTATGTATAATAGAATGGCCCTAATATCTGATCAGCTGGGATGAGAGTGAGCATATTCAACCACTACAGCAGGATTGCTTTTCTGTTGGCATGCTTTAGGAATGTGGGATAGAGATCACTTCTGTACTCTTCAATTTTCTTTGAAGTAATTTGGAGTGCTTCGTCACAAAATGCACTTACAGTACATTTTAAATTAATTTTGAACAACAAAAGAAAAAATATTGTACATAAACCTGGTAATATATTTGAGATGTTTAAGCTGAATTTTGTATGTAATTATCAAAGGTGAGATGAGTAGCCTGGTAGGGTTTTTTAAAATTCTTTCCACGCATAACCAAATAGCATCCTGAGAGCAATTCACATGCCATACCAGGAGCCATGGAATGGACAAAACAGACTTGAAATAACAATAATGTTTCCTGGCATAGCTATGTGTTGCCTAAAACAACACAAAATGAGGATTTCAGGAATGGGTGCACAGTACAAATTCCACCTCAGAGGTTTGTCTGCTGCAGTCCAGCTTAAACAGCAAATGTCATCACTGAAGAAAAACTCTTGTCATACTTATTCCTCTTTCCCACTCAGAATACATCCACTATACATTCCATCCTTTTATAGCTTTACAACAGTCCCGTGTGCAGTGATACTGATCATATACATTCAAGTACTAATTCAGCAAAGCACTAAAGCATGAAGACATGATTTACCTTGTTTAGTGTGATGCTCAAACCATATCCCTTTCTTATTTTCCTGATTTGAAGTCTTCCCCACATGAGAAAAGCAGAGCTCCTCAGTAAATTGCTACAGTTCTAATGGGGTAACAACCACATTTCCCATAAACTATGGTTTCTCAAACATAGGCTTGTAAAAGTAAATACAATTGAATGTAGTGAAAACTTGAGACTTCTCCTCCAAAGGCTTGGTCCTGCAGTGCTGGTTGTGTTTTAACTAAAGCTGGTGTTGATGTTCAACTGGGTGTCCTCTGAGTTGATGACCTCTGAGTTAAGTGTCTTGGAGGGTCCTATTGCAATTTAGCAGAAAATTTGCTGAATTCCAAAAGGTTTGCTACAGCGAGACTCCTGTTTAAGTTTTCTTGGGGGGCAGAGTCACTTTGACTGCTGAGAACTGTAACTTTTGCCGTTTTCAAAATGGGTGACTTTTTGAGGGAGCTTACCTCTCCTTGGCTTGCTTTTCTCCTTGCCTACACTGACAAAACAGCTAACCATTGAAATATTCTTGGCTGTGAACTATGATCTCAGAAAACACATTTGATGTTCATAGATGGTCTCTTGGCTGCCTGTACTTGAGCCCATCTGCTCGGATGGCACGGTGCCGGCACTCACAGGGGCACGCCAGTTTTTGGGGCAAGGAGCGCCAACCATGAACAGCTACACACAGGCAAGATGCTGAGTGATTCCAGCACCATTTCTTTTGGAAGAATCCTTTTTATTTTTGTTATAGGATTTCCACACTGTTGCCATAGGACTCTTTATATTGCTCGTAGCTTTTTACAGCTATCAATGCACAATACATGACTGTCGTGGAAGAACGAGGCTAAAGAAAACCAAGTATCTCCTGAAATGTTGTCTGATGCATATGAAACACAGATTATTTGAAATAACATCTATGGATAAGTTAAACAGGGGCATTGAGTGCTTCTGGTTTTATTTATCATCTTTTTAAATTATGAAAACAGAAATCCTGGTCTTGCGTGTCACAAGAGAACTTGGGATACACTGTGTGATCAATTAATCACAAAGCTTCAGTGTTTCCACAATAGTCAATAACCAATTAAGTAATTAGGAGAACAAAGTTGTCTCAATAAAAAGGGAGGGCATATCAGGACAGGATTGAGAGGTCAGATCATAAAGAGAAAGGAAATTTAACACAGGATTTAAATATGAAAAGGAACCAGTGACCTGGAAAAAAAATAGCATGACTATCCAAGAAGTGCAGCTTGGGGCAAAATGAGAGGCTTGCTACAATGATGATCAGATACTGGTGGATTGAGAATGTGATGCTGAGGGTGTGGAGAGAAGAAAACAGAAAATAATAATACAGGTCAGGCTTAAATAATTTTATCACTTTAAGTGCAAAGAAAAGCTTACTGTGGCTTGAGAAATGGTCCATTCTACATATGTTTTTCATGTTTTCTAGAGAAAAAGTGAGGTTTCCCCTCTGCTTCAGAAATGCTTTGAAATATTAAAGCATACCTTGCTCTGTATTTGATGAGTGCCTCAAACTCTAGGCTAGCTTCTTATCAGAAGTGGTAGAGATGCCTTTATTATTGTCAGCAAAAATTTCTTCCATGTTAGTATATTTATTCCCGAAGAACGTTTCATGGGTTTTGAACAAGAAGCTCTCATTCAAAACTGTACTGACAGAGAAAACAAGAAATTGATAAACTGTCCAAAGACAGTTACAATCCAAAGAGTGACAAAGTCCTAGCTATGTGGTAATCTTGTACTCTTCCTCACCAAATGTCTCACAGATTTTAGGAATTTTTGATACATTGGAAACTTTTTTCTAGCCTTTGGTCCTCAAACCAAATTATTTCCTTCTAACTCCCATTAAAGCCTAGTGACCTAGTGGTTTGTTTGCTCTGCTGTGATGTGGAAGAATTCATGTCCTTCTTCATGTCCTCTGTTCTGCATATACATACAATTCACAGTACCTTTAGCAAGAAATATCAAGGGACAGCCACTAGAGAATCTGTTATTTCTTGACAAAAATCTAATAAGACAAATCTGGTTTTGAATTCTTCCTCAAACTGGGCACTTGTTAGACTCACATAAATGTAGAGACCTAAAGGATTACATTGGACTTTTGATCTGAATTTGTATTTAAGTACATCTGATTCAAAATAATTTAGCCATCTAATTCCCAGCAACTACACTGAGGGATGGGTACCACATAGCTTTGTGGATTTGGAACATAAAATCGTAGCTAGTTCCCCTTCCTCTTTCTACATCTCCTTGCTTACAGGACCTAAAATACCTAACCCTTACCAGCCATAACAAAACTAGTTAAGATGCAGCCTTAGAAGGAATAATGATGTTTATTAAACATCAGATTGTGTAATAGTTTCTATTGCAAAAATTTCAGAAGCTGAAATTGTCGAGGCTTTGTCCAAGAGCAGACTTATTGCTGAAAATATACTCAGTAATGGGTCAGCAATTTTACAATATGAGAACAAAAACTACTTTGCTATTATAAAAAATTAGGTCTCATAACTTTTTAACAGTTATGCAGCCAAACTTTCCTGTAATAAACTTGAAGGTTGGCATAGAAACCACCCTCTGAGAAGGTCATTTGGATTAGTTCTTCTGGCCTTGGTAACTTCTGCACCAATATCCACCTCTGCAATGCTAAAAGAACCCACAGGCATTCAAATAGTTTTGAGCCTCAACTTGAAGTAAGAACTCTCTCATTAGTTTTATCAGTATTGGTGTTATCTTTATTTAATTGGCAAAACCACAAAATCAGAAGCTGCTTCTCTGCATCAAGATGAAGCATCAATTTTTTTTTCCAAATATAATTATCTTATTCAAGTTAACTGATAATTTAATGACTTAACACGGTGAGAGGAAAATGAGAAATTAAGTCATTAATGCTCTGGCAATGATTACTGTAAAAATGCATTTTCAATACTGATTGTTGATTTGCTTGGTCACAATCATTCCTTTTATGTGCTCAGTTACACTTGAAGTCTCCAAGACATATAAAAGATGGTGATGATTTTGTACTAAAATGAAGCATATTTGCTTTTTACTGATAGACTAACAATTCCATCAAAGGTGATGGAAGTATATTGATTTAAACTAGGAGAATGGCTCTATCTGTGCAGCTATGTCATCAGCATATGTTCACACCTATTGCTGAATGTTACTGTTTTCCCAAAATCTTTCACCTGGCACCCTTTTTGCCTGCATTTACAGTATCATTCATAGGAAAAGCCTCATGCGTCAGACTAGGCTCTTTGATGGGCTCTCTGAGCTATTTCTGAAATGTGGAATGGTTGTTGAGTGGACAAAGTGAGAACAAAGTGTTTACAGTGTGTTGGTACACATTGCAGATCCTGGAACAAAATACTAAGTGCAGGAAAATTGGACTGTTGGAAAGATTGAGGATGGTCATGACAAGCTTCCAAAACTTTCCATCAGATAGTCTGAAAACTTTAGCACTAGGCCACTTTAATATGGGAACTCCTGTAATGCTGACGTAATCTAAAAGCTGATTTTTGTTGTCTCAAGCCAGCAACTCCTCAGGTAGATGTTGGCAAGCCTGCTGTCCAGTCAATGGTGTGAGGCATTTGCAACGTAACCCTTAAAGCTAATGCCAGTTGTTTGCAGAAGAGGTCCTGAAATAGTGACTGACTTCTGCTGAGCACACTGAATGCCACTGAACCTTGAATAAGAGAGGACACACAGTAATTAAATAGAAAAATATTTACTTTTTTTCGAGGGAAAGGAAGAGATGAGCTTCTGAACTGCAGAGATGAGCTTCTGAACATGATTATATATAGTGTGGGGAAAGTGGATACTGATATTCCATCTATGAAACTATTTGTTTGTCTATGTTTCAAATATCTTCATCATGGATCACTGTTCTTTGAACAGCTGCCTGTTTTCCAGGTATTCAGATTTAGAGAGGACAAAAGGAAGTGATAGTTTCTGAAACAAGTACAGTCAGGGGCTATAAAGCAGTGTCAAAGCTTCCCCGGCCTCTGACTCATTTAAAATACAGATCAGAGACGCCCTATTCCTTCAAGAAGCCATTCTATCCAATGATGAAAGAATGACTTGGACCATAACCAAGAGTGCCTTTTAATGCTTAGATTTGTTCATTAGTAATTTTTGATATTTATTCATTTTTCAACTTCATTCTCTTTTTAAGGATGGATGTATCCACTGTACTATTCTGAAGAGTCCTGGAAATGCATTCCAGGATTCCAGGGGTATTTTGAGTAGTAAATTCCAATTTAAACACATTAAACCTCAAAGTTTACATTCCCTCTTTGGTTTGCAAATGTGTGAAAAACAAATTAAATTCATTTGGTAAAACACCCTCTGAGTTTGTATTCCTAACTTAGTGAAAAGTGCGGGGTCCAAGTATTGCACAATGACATAGAAAAAGTCAGAGAAACAAAAGAGAGAAGACAAAACTTTGTGGAAGAAAAAGATAATCTGTAACAACATTTTTACAGTGCAGACGTAATATAATTTTCTAGATATTTAGGTAATAATTACCTAATTATCTTTCAACAATCCGTCCCTTATTCCTCCTCCTTTTGGTACCTGACATTAATTTTTTGTAACTACAATGCTGTGGAAGTTATGTATACACATTACTACAGCTTGAAACTGTTTAATTAGTATCCTGGAAAAGAAAGATAGTGTCTGATTGTTTATCTGGGGTTAGTCAACTTATTCTGTGTTTGAAGATAATCACCTTCATTCTGGAGTGAGAAGATATCTTTCAATTAGCACAGAGTGAAAACTAGTCTTTTGATCCAGGGGAGGTGGTGATTCCTGAAGGCAGTAACACATTCTAAGTCTCAGCTATCATTAGAGCCTGTTAGACACTGCAAGACTCCATTTTATAAGGTTATTCTTTAGTGTATTTTCAGAACTGCCTTATCCATTAATTGTTTCATATTGCAGTCTTAAAATTCCTCCTGTCTTCAGGATTCATTACCAATGTCATTTTCCTGTACACACTTATGCAGGCTTTGTGTGTGGTCTCCCAGGATAAACAGACCCCGTTCCTATCTAAGGATCTGGCGTCCTCAGCCCATTAACTCAACTTCAATACTACCCTGCTAAAATCTTGTGCAATGTTGCAGAGCTGTCCACTGGGAAATGCTGAGCTCTTTTCTTATCTTCTTATCTTTAAAGATAAATTTTAGGTGAAAACATCACCATTCCTCTTCTTTATCATCAGCTCCCTAAACTTGTTTTACACATCTATAGGTAGGACCTGAAGAACTGACTCTTAACTGAAAGAAATGTTTCCAATTGTAGGTCTGGACAAGTCATTCCATCTGTTTCTTAGTGTAATTTTCTCCAGCCCTGCTGAGGCTGCATAACAGTGTCCGTATCTTCGTAATCCTGGCATCTACTACTCTTAATGAAAACACATATAACTAAACATTATTTTTTTCTGAGAATCCTTAAGTCTGATTTTTCAGTACCTTTTGTAGCTGTACATGGTTGTACTTTGGAAAAAACAACTATTTCAAATGGTCTGCACCATTTTTTTTTCTATCCAGTTGCTGGAATATAGTAACAAGTTGCAAGGTAACATCTCAGTTAGCAGGATGGTTTAGTGGGCATGGTTGTATTTGGTAAATGATTGGACTTGATGATCTTACAAATCTTTTCCAACCTTCAGGATTCTATGCCTCCATAATAAGTTAGGTGCTGCTTACAGTAAATATCGGAGGGCATGTTTTACCTCATGTTGTGTCCTGATTCTGTACAAACGAAGCCCTTGACCATGCTCCAGTTTCATCTCTAATACAGGTACTATGTACAACAGTTCGGAGTTTTTTTGATCCAGGCCGGATTTCTTTGGTAACTGTGGGAAATTAAAACTAAAGTGAGCAGGTAGAACGGATGAGGTACAACAGAAATATGTTATATTAGGACGAATATAATGTCTCACTGTACATTAAAAAGAATGCCATGAGCACTTGAAACAGATTGGCTAAAACACTCTTGGATTCTCCATCCTCAGAGACTGTCAAAGCTCCATGGAACAAGGCTCTGAGAACTGATGGTCCTGGTTAGAGCATGGGTTATACTGTTGGACCTTCACAGGACCTTTCTGTTCTAAATCATTCCATGATTCAATGAATTAGTAATTCCGAGTGGAGTACAATTCTCACATGAAATCCTGAGTTCTACATTTTGAAAGTTTAGGTGCACCCAGATGGACTAAGGAGGAAGAATGTATTATGTCAGCAGAGCATTTTCTCATCAACACTCACCAGGTATTGACTTTAGCCCTCACTACTAGCCAAAAGAGCTGCAAGACCTGCTTTCAAAGTTTGTGGTTGACCCTGTATATACTCCTTAGGAAGATATATAATTTCTCCATAAATCAAGAAAAAAATTGATTGGAGAGATGGAAAAACCTGTGGATGAATCTTTGTAAAACTGTCTGCACAACTAAAGAAGTATTTTGAAGCAAAATAAAGTGAAAAATTGCTCTGCCAAGCTCTGTTCCACTCCATGAAAATAGACAGGAGAATTTTTGTCTGTAAGTGGAAAGTATTACCCTTTTGCTTTGGTATGTGTATATGCAGTTCTAGATAGATAAATAGATTACAGTTAGGGATATACTGACTCCAATTTCCAACGTTAATATGCATACAACTTGGATAGATCTGGCAGATCGCCACATGTTTTATTCCTGTATTTAAAAGCCCTGATAATGAAAAAGGCATACAAAATTCAAAGTGTTTGTTGCTTCTAACTAGAGAACTTAATAATTGCAGTCCACTTTTACTGCCAGAATATTAGCAGTAAATGACATTCATCTGAGATCTTGACCAGTAGTAGGTCATTCCACTGATTTTATTTTATTTAAGCACTCTTCATGTGGAAGAGGTTGAACACATTAACTGGAAAAGTAATGATATTTTTGAATTTCAACTATCAATAGGTGCCTGAAGACTGTACTGCAAATCTATTAGGAAAAATGTTTATAGCTTCTGGAAATGGGCCATGGTGGGATACACTGCTACTTTACTGTTCAAGATAAGCAACCATATTTTAGTTAATGATCCTGGGAGCCAGCCAGTCTAATCCCTTTTTATTCATAAACTTGATTCTCTGTAAGCCATATATGTTGTTATCTCAGGACAGTTGGAGGGGTTTTGGTTGTATATATAGCAAAAATTATTCAGTCTTGGAAGCAAAGACTTCTACATTCTTAAAATATACATATAGTGTTTTGGGGCTCTGCCCAAAAGGAAAGACATCTTTGTGTTAAAATCAGCTCAAAAAATTGCGGTATAATTCTTAACTTTAACAATTGAGATAAACTGCAAAGTGAAAAAATTTGACACCTTAAGAATTCATGAAGGAATTCTGATTGCTGCTAGGAGCAGTGATTCTAAAAGAAATGTCTTTATGCAGCTCTATCTCAGTTGAAAGGGCTTCCAGCATGTGCCTACTTGATTTATAATATTTATATATGCCAGGATTGCAAGTAGCTTACTGTCCTGTCTCTGGTATTGGAATCATCTTGAATATGTTTGTGCAATAGTCCTCCTGATCTAATTGCCCTGAAGGGATATCTAGAGTGATTAATCATAATGACTGGTTTTTGATATGTGCATCTCTGATACATTTTAATGTGGCTTTTTATAAGTGTGTAAGGCCAGTGTGTTCCAAATATCTGCAGGTGGCAAGGGTCTGTTGCATGGCAAATTCCCCAGAATAATGAATCTAGCTATTGGCCTGGAGGTTTAGGAAGTAGGGGAGGCTCCCAAAGACATAGGGAAAGCCTAGATTAAAAATAATGTTCCTTCTGCATATGAAATGGGAAGAGTGTTGTGGTAATAGTGGGCTAGCTGGACTTCAAAGCTGGACTTCTCTGAAAGGCAGAAGAAGGACAATCCAGATGACCTTTACCTAAGTCCAAAAGCTGAATTAGATAGCAATTGTAAGCTTGACTGTTTTTGGCTTGTTCCTCAGATTTACTCTACTAAATAAAAAGAAAATAATATTTCAAAAAGCTCTGTTGAGTGCTATCATGTTTATCTTAATATATGGACAGAAATGTTCTGGAAAATTCTACTAATATTGTTAAATATATTGCTGCCTCAAGTTGTCTATCTTATCTCTCTGCTGCTGCTTCTCATCCTTGTAGTCCCAAACAGGAGAAGAATCTCATGTGCCTATGTCCTTGTTGGTCCAACTCACGACCCCTGCAGCTGTCCCACATACAATCAAAAAGAATGTATCTATAGGTTTGGAAACTGGGCTCTGTCAAGAAATCATGATCTCCTGGTACACACAGCCTGAGAAGCCACACTTTCAGCAGTGCATGCTCTGAGAAGGAAGAACACTGGTCATGCCAGAGCTGTGTGTACCAAAAATTCACCCATTGTCTATATAGTTTTTTGTTGGGTTATTTTCCTCTTCCTTTAAGCATCGTGCATTGACCAGTGTCAGAGCCTGGATACTGGATCAGAAGGAAGCAGAAAGGTGAATCTATATCAAACATGGCCTGACTGTGGCTGTACTCAAACGTACTCTGATCACAGCAGTCAGCTGAGCTCAAGGTCTTACTAGTTAAGGTTAATAATAACCCCTATTTAAACTGATAATACCTCCATGCAGATGTTACATAAAACCCACATAAAGCTTCTTGGTAGTTTGTCTGAGGAATCAGCCATATAAAAGCCATTCCTCAGTTAGACTTAATTATTTGCTTAAGATACACTTTTCTGTGTGCTTCATCAGCTTCCGACTCAATGCTCAGGAACTGTGAAACAATTGAGACCAAATCCAAATAATTTTGTTGAGGTCATTCCATTAAAATATATATATATATTAAAAAAAAAAAAAAAAAAAAAAAGAGTTGTTCTTAAGCAGGCATTATTTGGTTCCCTACGTAATATTTGCTTCATTCAAGAGCCATAGATTTTTTTTCAGGATGAAAATATCTGTCTCTTTGTCTGTCTCTTTCCTCTGATCTTTTATGTGGTGTTTATCACTGAGTTATACAGGTTTAAACTATTCCTTGAGTAATTTAATCTAAAGGTAAAGTCTTAACAATTAAAAAGACCTACATATTGATCCTGTATTAGAAACTGTTTGCCAGAAATATTAGAAGAAAATGGGTATTTTTCAAAGACGTCTTATGTTCCATGGTTTGCACCTAAGTGGCAGTAGACAAAGTACTGCATATATTTTGATGGATCTTCTGTTAGAACTTCTTCTTGAATATTATGGACCAGAGAACAGTACTAACCTTTTTGGAGATGGTTTTAGTCAAGTTTGTTGCATCCTAAGAAAGCTCAGGTAACAGTTTGAAAATTATTGTCCTGAGGAGTCTGTTGTGTCAGGCAAAGAAAGAGCCATATTCCAATATAATATTCCATTGTATATAAAGGTCATCACAGCTACACCAAACCAGAGGAGTTGGGAAATGGCTTAGATATTATTCAGCAGTTACCCACTCCCTACAGAGGAATTAGCAGCTATGTGCCCCCTTTATTAAATTAACTTCTGTTAAAGTAAGCTTTTAAATATGCACAAGGTTTAAGGCATGAAGGGCAGTACTCTGTAAGGAAATAGGTATTTCAACAGTCACACAAGTAAGACTGATGCAGTTGTGTCAGCCGTCACTCTACTGGATCCAGTCATGGTTAACCCTCCTGCCTGATTTTAGGGATGGCTGGGATATCCAGCAGTAGCATATGGTGAATGCACCATTCTGGCCAGCACTGATGGACTCTCTTTTTCCTTCTCACTATCCCCACTAGCTCCACATCTGATGAAAGGAGACTGTTTACTATTTCCACCTATTAGGTTCACCATTTCTATATATTTTTTAAAAAATTATTGGTTTTACTTAAGTGAAAGCAAATTCTGTCAGCTTGGTGTGGAAACAAGATTACTATTATTTAGGGAACATCGTTATCTGCCCAATGTGATTCAAGGCAAAACTGCATTGAAAAAAATAAATTGTGTGCAGATATGTATGAAACAGTCCTGAGATTACACACTCTAATGTGAGAGTCTCATGAAACATATGAGAGGTCAGTTCTATCAAAGGCCTTGAGGGTATAATTGGAGTTCCTCCTCTGGTACCTCAGGCCATCTGCTATGGCATCTAATAACCTCGAGAGAGCAATGAACAGCTCAGACTGTGATTTAGGGCTGTGGTCTGCCTGCCTATTCTGGCTTCTATATGAAATGAAACTCCAATTACAGTGTCCAAATTCAGAAGAGAAATAAGCAATTCAAACCTCTGGCTATTAAGGACTGGCATTCCTTACTGTCTGTGGAGCAAGGTAGGAGCAATATTTAGACCACCAGCAAGAGCTGCATAAGTTAACCATTGTGACTTTCCTTCCAGTGATGCTACAGGGAATTAGAGACTGACAGTCCTAGCACAGCAAAAAATCTGAATTGCTCATTTTAAACTTAGGTATTGTGACTTAGTCCATCTTAAGTGTTGTAACATGCAGACTGCTTACAGCCCTCCTCCTACTACTCTGTTGGAATTGTGTGAGGAGGAGGCAGGGATTGAAAGGAAAAGCCATCTGTGCATCACATCAAGTGGTGAATCAGGGGAGAAAGATCCTGCTGCTTTCAGCTCTGTTTCCATGAGTGCAGAAGTGCTGACAGGGGTAGGACTGAGAAAGAGTGATGGAGAGTGAAATTGGAAAGGAGAGAGTGAGATCCATGGACATTTTGCCACCAACGATAATGGGATTATGATTTAGGCCAATCTGTGAAGGTTTTAATGAGTCAAATGAAGACAGCTAAATAGTTTAAGCAAGCTACATGCAGACTCCTTCTTCAGTACCCAGCATGCTAAATATGCATACAGAATCACACCCAGTGTCCATTATCCAAATGATATCATTGTCCCCCAAGGAACACCTCTCTCCTGGCAGGGTTATGTGATAGGCTGATGCCCAAATCACTCTGTAGCTCATGGCAGAGATTGTCATTAGATTGAAGTGCAGGAAGTCATGCAATTCAGTTGAAAATTAGTATTAATTATGCAGATAATTAATTATGCAGATATATTTAAATGGTACAAAAATCAGACTACTTTTCCAGTTTTACTGCATTAAGTTTCCTTTTCCTTCTTCAGTGACTTGGTATTTGGGAGTTGTGCAAGCTGGGAATTCAGACTCTTCAGTTTATCATTGCACAATCCTCCCTGTGCTTATTCTTGAGCACTTTGACAACTGGCATAAACCTATCACCCAAACTGTTAAGGAAGTTTGTTCATGTGGGCCAATGTAGTTTGATGAAACACTGATCTGTGCCTTGAAGCAATATAGTCAAGGCTGTATCCCAGCACAGATCCTCTGAGGGGGACTGTGTATTGGTCTCACCATCTGTCACACTGTTGGGTGGTATCACCTGTATTAAATAGGTCAGAAAGTGGGAAGTTTTCCTTCAGTCCTCCTGACACATTCCCAAGATCCTGCTGCAGCAACATCTCAGTTCTAGCCACAGGTAGAGGTACCTAATTAATTTGGCTCAATCATTCTTGTCCCTTCCTTATCTGTATTATATGTCATGCTCTCAAGTTCCCAGAGAATGCAGAAAGATAAAGGAAAAGTAGTAATTTTTAAGGCAGCGTTATAAAGAGTACAAAGGACTCAGTAGTCTGAATAAGTGTTACTGATCCCTAACATAGCGGACATTATGCAAACATACTCAAGACTTTCATGTTGGAGTTTATCACTCTATCTTTAAATTCATTGAACAGAAGTAGACAGTTTCAGGGGATGATTGTTTTCTTCCTAAAATAAGTTTCAAATTCAATACAGACGAATTTTCCTCTGGAGCTCCCTATTTCTCTGCCTTGACTATAAAGAGAACCCAGGATACCAATCTTAGCAAATATCTGACTTCAAAGTGCTTTAATTAGGTAAGACAAGATGAGTCTATGACCTTGGCAGTCTCCTTTTAGAAGAGCTACCCAAACTGGAGCCATCATGTCTCAAAAGTGATTGTTTCTAAAAATAGGAGCCACATGGGATTTTGTATGTGAGAAATAATAATAAACAGGAATAAGAGAACAAAAATGAATGTAGTTGCCAATGAAGTTTAACTTTCCAGATTCTGTATTTATTCTGCAAAAATAGATATCACAGTCCCAGAATTGACAGTCTACTCTTTACCTCGGGAAAAATGGATACATGATGTCAGACAGTTCCTATGGGCAAGGGGTTGGGAAGTTTTCTGCCTTCTCTACCACAGTGACATTAAACAGCCCTCAACTATCCCCAGTATCAGTCCTGTACAACCTCTGCAGGGCTCTTTTCCTCACTTAAAATCTGTTCAAATCTAGGAAGTAGAGACTTGTGTGGGACATAAAACCTGTGCTAACACCCTGCCTTGGTGGAGGTCCTTCTCCCATCGCTTTACTACTTTTTCTTACCTTCATCTTAGCAAGACCAGTGAGATGGTACACAGGATCCCACAATAATATTCATCCCAGTGATAAATATTTTTTAATAATATGGTAGAAAATGGCAATAGCAGACCAACATTAGGCTCATGAATGTTGATAATACCTGAAATACTTGATACATCACTCTGAAAAGGAGAACACGAGAGCCAGGAGAGTTGTTTTCTCCCTGATACTTTTGAAGAAGAGGAGTTTCTCTTGCCAGTTTTTTTCTCTTGCAAGAGGGAAAAACCAAAAGGAGCACTGGTAGAGCAGTTGCCATCAAACATATTCACATACACAGCGCTGGTTCTGGGTGTTGTCAAGAGCAATGGATGGGAGGGGGGCTGCTAACAGGTACATTCATACTCTGGCTCTTTGAGGAGGTTTTGTCTTTTTAAGTATGTACTTAGACTTCTGATGACCCTAAAAGGAAATTTGTATCTATCAGAAACTGAGAATTTAAATAAAAGGTTGTTTGGCAGTCTTTATCCATATGTCCATAAATATATTGTGCATATATTTACTAGGTAGCCCTTAAAATTCCTTTTCCTCTTTCAACAGTTATACACCTAATAAAAAACAGTAGTCACAGTGGGTAGAGATTGAATTCCCTTTCCTTTTAAGAGGAAAGACAGCTTGGTAAAAAATAAATGATGTTAATTAGTTGGATATAATTGCAAATTCCTTGGAGTTAAAATGTGCTGCATACCAGCAGAAAATGCTATTTGCCATATGGTATCAGAACTCTCTGGAACAATGTCTTTCCCTCTACTATTTTCTGCAGACTGAGCATAGACTTGGATTATTTGTGGCTTCCCAAGTATTTGTGTTATGCCAGCCAGCTCACTAAGCGTCCCAAAACAGTAGAAACCCACACTTGTTCTGTCCATATGTACTAAAAATAAATAAACAAAAAATCTTGGTTTTGCAAAACTTTTAATGAAAGACTAAATTTTCATTTTTCAGTGGTTTGGGTAAACTTTCAGAAACCTTTTTCTTTGAATAGTCAAAACCCTTTAACTCACTACTGAACAGTGCTATTAAAAGCAATAAAAGAATTTTTAAGGAAGATATCAAATACTAGTTTAAAATATTATACAATTTGTATGAAATATTATAAAAAGATAAAGATTTAAAAAGAAGGAAAACATTGACAGTTAAATCTTTATTTAGCATTGTTTTAAAATTTAAAAAAATTACAAAAAATAGGAGTTTGATATGCAACTGTACACATCTATTTAGCTAAGCTTTATGATCAGAAAAATTCCAAGTTTGCCAGCTTTGATGTAAAGTCCTTAGCAGTGGATTTGATAACATTCCTTACCAGTGATTTTCCACTCTTCATTTTTAATATACACATCAACACTCACCCCTTCCCCCCAAAAAAGGACACCAAAAACTTGCTAAAAAACCGACATTCTGTTCACATAGATTTATACATCTGAGAAATTGCTCTGAGCTGTCTTACTGTGAGAGATACAGGGGCGCTCACACAGGTCCTTAGAAACTGACTTAGAAGTGACATGAAATTCATTTTCAAGCTGTAAATGTATATTTAGATGTTACAACAGCAACATTGCCTTAATTACACTTGTAGTTCAGTTTTTCAATCTTTTCTTCAGTTTTATGTCCATGTTAATGCTATCAGGTTGATAAAGCTAGCAGCTTTAACTGAAAAATTGGCAGTGAATGTTTTCAAGCCTCATTGCTCAAATAGCATAGTTTCAGTAATGTATATATTTTTCTCTTGAAAGTGAACACTGATATCACATGAAAAAGTAGGCCATTGATTTAGTTGTTAGACCTGTCAAATGGACAAGGGTTTTTTGCCATACAGTCTGTAAACTGAAGATGAATTATATGTATGAGGAAATCCAGGAATTATAAATTTCTCAAAAAAATCCCACCCCAAACCAAGACATAGAGAAATTCATGGAAGTACTTCTAGTACCTGTACAGAGTCATAGAATCACAGAACAGCTTGGTTTGGAAATGACCTTTAAAGGTCATCCTGTTCATCTGCCCTCCTGTAGTGAGTAGGGACATTTTCATCTAGATCAGGTGGCTCTGAGCCATTTCCAACCTCACCGTGAATGTTTCCAGGGACAAGGCATCCACCACATGCCTGCACAACTTGTTCCAGTACTACACCACTCTCATTGTTAAAAAATTTCTTCTTTGTAGCTATTCTAAATTGATCCTCTTTCAGTTTACAGCCACTACCCCTTATCCTTTGGCAACATACCCTTGTTAAAAGTCCTTTTCCCCCTTTAGTCCCCCTTTAAGTATTGAAAGGCCACAATAAGGTTTCCCTTGAGCCTTCTCTTCTCCAGGCTGTTCAACCACAACTCTCTCAGCCTTTTCTCATAGCAGAGGTGCTCCACCCTTCTGATTATCTTTGTGGCTCTCTTCTGGAACTGCTCTAACAGGTCCGTGTCCTTGTGTTGGGGCTTCCAGACCTGGACACAGCACTCCGGTGGGGTCCCAGCAGAGCAGAGCAGAGCAGAAGGGCAGAATTCTCTCCCTGCCCTGCTGGCCACACTGCTTTGGAGGCAGCACAGGATGAGGTTAGCTTTCTGGGCTGTGACTGCACATTGCTGGATCATGCTGAATTTCTCATTCATTAGAAACCCCCAAGTCTTTCCAGGCAGGGCTGCTCTGATCTGTTCATTCCCCAGACTGTGCTGATACCAGGGGTTGCCGCAGCCCAAGTGCAGGACCTTGCACCTGGGGTCAATCCCCAAGATCAATCAGTTTCTGGGTGTCTGTGCTTCAAACCACCAATAATTTACAATGTATGGTACGATAAAAGATATAATTTACAAATTAGGGCTGGCCATGGAGGTTGGCTTATGCTGTTTAAAAATTTAGAAGTTGTAGCACCTTTCTACAGAGGTTTCTAATGATGTTCATAGATTCAGTACAGTTTCCCCCATTGTTCTAACAGGTAGTCCTAACAACTTCAAGGCAAAATTGAACTGTATGAGAATAAAACTAGTTATGAACATTAAAAACATTTGATATATTTTTATCCTGCTGTTTTGTGGGGCATATCAGTGGCAAGGTTCCTTTAAAATAAATTTAAGGTGATTAAAGAAGCAAGAAAAAATATGTTCCCCTGGCTTTGTAATTCTGATTTCATTAAAGTAAAATTTTTGCTTATATTTAGAATGTGCTTATATTTAGAAGGAAAGTTCTGTCTAACTAAACAAGTGGAATTATTTTTAGGACTTCACTAAAGTCTTAGAGAAGTGAGAAATTATTGGAAGGTAGAAGCTGTCAGAGAGGCTTCCCAGGCTTTAAAAGTATTATCCTAATTTTCCATTTTCCATTAAAAAAATAACAGATGATCTCTTTTTGGCTTCCCCTTCAAGTCAGCAACCTAAAGATTAAGCTGTCGGTTCTTGCTAAAGCAGGCTTTTTCTGGAATCCTTAAAAACATTTGCATTTATTCCAAATAGGATGAAATTAAACCACAGACAACCCTCAACACTGTACACAGGATAGAAATATCCTGCTGGATTCATAGCTTACATAAAATCTTGCTCCATTCCTTACAAACGGTGTAAAACACCATCTTTTGATGTCTCCATGCTTTTTGATGTGACACCACAGAAAGGAATGTGCATTGTACCACAAAAATCTTGCTTTCCAGAAACATTGGCTGGGGACTGGGCTTAATACAATTAGGTCTGGTTCTTAACTTTGCTAACGAGGCAATGTGCAGCCAAAATGTGTTAGCTAGGAGCTGGTGTCTGGGGCAGCTCCTTGGGGATCTTTTCATCTATCCATTTGCAAAGTGCAGACATGCTCTTTGATTCTTTCCAGTCACACTCTCCTCACAATTCAGCCACACTAGAGACCAACCTGCTGAAATATTTTAACACCATCAGCCTGGTTCTTTGTTGCTTTGCACAGGCGTTGTCATTGCCTTGTCAGTTGTTATTTAGACCTGCACAAAATGGGTGTAATTTACTAGAAAACAGAGTGGTTAGTTGTCATTTCCAGCAACTCCTGTGTGAGGATCCAGACTGGATGCAAATGTATATCAAATTTATCTAAGACCCTTATCATAGCAGGGTACTCTGTTAGGTGTGTGCCATACTGCTCTTTGAACTATCTCAGCTAAGGATATATTTATTTTTTTCTTTTAATTCCCAGATTTGGGGAAGCTCTGAGCGACCTGGTCTGGTGAAGGGTGTCCACACCCATGGCATAGGGGCTGGAACTATGTGGGGGTGCTGAAATTGTCTCATAGGTTTTTTAGTTGTAAGTTTGATGTGATTTGGACTTTAACCCTAGCCAGGTAAAGTTCCTGTCTTGGATTGTTCTTATCAGAGGTTGATAAGAGTTTCCAAGGCAACCTAATCCTCTGCCCAGAGTTTCGGTCATCCTATTGTATTTTCCCCCATCACAATGTATTCTCCCCCACATGCCCATCATCCCCCAGGCCCCAAAACCTTCAGGAGAGGTGTCTGACAGTGATTGGTGGATCTCCGAGGACCCCATCCCAAATTCACCTGATTTGTTAATGTTGTGTATTGCATTTTGGCCTTACCCACCTGGCTTTGTTTCATTGGTCTTGTAACTTGTGTCCACCCCTGAGATTTTGGGGGAACAAAAACTCCCTGCAAACCAGGCTGGGGGTTACTCCCCAGAGGCACAGGCCTGGAAACAGGGACTGCCCCTGAGTTTCCCGAATAAAACCTTTCTCCCTGAGCCTGAGAGTGTCCCCTCTTTCGAACCACGGTCGTGACAGCCAAGGCAAAGGGGCTGCGGAGCCAAAGACCCACGCAAAGGTACTGTTGGGGCGTATCAGAGCTAGCAGGGTGGTCCAGCCGAACGCTGAGCTGACCTGAGAGACGGATACGCGAAGCAACAGAACTAGATGATCTTTTAAGGTCCCTTCCAACCCACACCGCCCCATGATTCCATGATTCTGTGACAATGATACTCCAGTTATATCTGTGTGAGAGAATTTTATACCAAACATTTTCAAAAGAAGGAAATTTTTTTGTCTATGCCTCCTTAAGAGAGGGAAAATCCTGTGCTCTGGTGCACTGGATCTGCTGAAAGACCTTGTTCAAGCATTGCAAATTCAAGAATTCACCAGCGATGGTTGTTCTGATGGAATCTCTTTAGTTGTTATTACTATTGTTATTATTACCTGACACTAAGATATTATAGAATTTCCCATACCTGCCCACAGGATACACATGAATTAATTCAATCACCATAATTCTATGATTAATTTACAGTTTCCTGAAGCCCCAATTCAGACTGCTTAAGTGTCACGTAACAAAGAGACAGTAAAAGACAAGTTTCTGAAAAATATTAATGTAGTTTAAGGTGAAGGCAGGATAAAGGGAGATAAGCATCACTTTGCATTATGCAGAATTTATCCACTTGTCTCAGATCCACCTTGAATACAAAACAGGAGATTTTACTTGATTATAGCCTATCAACCCAAAAAGTTGGGAAAAAAGTGTTTATCATCATTTACCAGATGGTGAACAGTGGCACAAAACATTAGGATCGGATTTTTAAAGCCATTTAGAAGCCTAAGGAGGCAGATGAAGATGAAATGTTATTTTTGAGGTTAAATTTAGTGTCTATGTGCGTCATGGAATGTCTACACACTTAGAAATACTTACTCAAGAAATTTACCCAAGGTCACTGAAAACATCTGTCTCAGGGTATGTGGTAGGATTACTTTGCACACATGACCTGTGAGCACAACAATATCTTTCCTGCCTTGAAAAGCAAAGTACCTATTCATTATTCATAAGTTCAGTAGTGGTTTTCCATGCTCACTGCAGCACTGCAGAAAGACTTGGCTTGATACTGTCTCCCTGCCCTGAGGAGTTTCTTCCATTGTGCACATATAGCAGGGAGATAGGTTGACATAGATACGCTTTAAAAGGCCCAATTATTGTTTAATAAACATTTTAAAAATCAAATGCTATTTGATTGTGATGTCTGTCCACCAGCAGTGGCAATGAAATTTCTCCTTAAGTTTTGCTTCAGCAATTAATAGAGTCATAACAGTGATAAAATATGTAAAATCCACAAGTAAGTAGACTGTTGGGGAAAAAAACCCCAGTATTGGTTAAGCACTTTCAACATCTACAAATTCTGTTGTAGTGGGATCATAAAAGGAGACAAGCCAGACAATAATTTCACTAATATTGTGTGTATTTGTGCTCCTAAAGACACCAGAAATATTTTCAAAGAGGCTTAAATGTTCCTGAGACTGTAGACCATCATCCATGTGATTGAGATAGGTAACTAGATAAACCAGTCATGACAGGATCCCCACAATCAGTGGGGATTATTTGCCTTAGGTTTTCTTTAGTGAAAACATATCTGGAGTAAAATAAAATAATATGAGAAGGCTTTAGGTTTGGGGCTAGTGCTCCAACTTGGAGAGTTCTGCACAGGTGAAGCATCTCTTCTAGCTTTACTCTGTACTTCATCAGCAAATTCCTTTATTGCTGTGTCAGAGCAGTGCATCAGAACAGACACATCAGACCCTGTTGCTCCCACAAGAGAATCACCCTTTCAGCAGCCCCAAGGCTCTGTGGTTCAGATCAACAACATAAACCAGCTCTGCAGAGGCCTGTCACACTCCTGACAGCTGGGAAGTGGTCTCACTATCGAGGCAGGCAGCTCTCTCTCCTGTGGGCTGATCTTGGCTGGCTCCCATACCTTTCACTCCTCCTCCACTACAGACCAGAAGCAGGAAATAAGACAAAAAATTTCATGGGCTGATATAAAGACAGGCACATCCCTTGAAAATTACCATCAAAGGCAAAGCAGACTATACTTAAGGAAAAAGAATTTAATTTATTGTAAAATTAAATAGTCTAGTGTAGTGAGAAGCAAAGACAAAAATGAAAATATCTTCTCCCACATTGCTCCTTACATTTCCAGCTTAACTTCTCCCAATTCCTCTCTACCACAAAGCTGCCATATGCCACACAGGAGCACTCTTGGAATCAGGCAAGACGTCCCAAGATATCTAAAGTGTGCTAGACAACTAACTTTAGGCACTTGAATTATTCTGCACTGAGATTGTTAATTTCTTAACAGAAACACTGCCACTGCTATTTGGGAGCTTGTACAATGTCCAAGACTTCTAGACAGAGCAAACCAGTACAGGGCGGTGTTTGTGTCAGTCTTGTGCTGCTCTGAGGTAGCAGCTACAGGGCAGGTGAGACTTCTCACAACACATAAAGTGACGCAAATTGTTGTAGTCCTATTGCACCATTGAAGAAAATCACATCCTGAAACCTCTTATTGTAATAAATTGAAAATTTCAGGTTTTTTCCAGTCCAAAATTCTTGAAACATGTATTCTCTCCCAGCTGAAGGGAGAGGGATTATTTGCTTCTTCTTTATCTAAGTGGTGACGGTCTTGGGATGCCACTTATATTGTAGGGGCAAAATGTCTCACCTGTTGCCATTGATAAATTCCTAAATTAAAGGCTGCATGTAACATGCAAAGTCTTTTATGTCATGATCTCAAACCCTCTGGGTTTTTTTTTTACTTTTTATTCACTTGAATATTAACAACGATCCAAGTCTCCTTACTTCAAGCAATATCTTCTGTATGTAGGAAGTTTTAAATAGTGTCTCAACAAATACAAACACTTTCTAAATGATCAGTGTCATTCTGTGATTAGTGGCAGAGACTGTCATTTACTTATCAATATTTCAGTTGGTAGCTTAAGAAGATAATGAGGTACCTCAGATTGGATTCCTGAAGCTGTCTCAGAAAGTTAGCTAAGTAATGCAGGAAATCCAATTCCTGCATCCAAATCAGGCAGTGCCATGTTCTTCAGAGATGGCTGAAGAGGGAAAGTTTAAATGTCCAAGACAGAGAATACCACTGCATCAAGTTCTTCCTACAGCTGGCAATTCTTACTTTGAGTTTAATGCTTGTTAAATGATGAGCTTTTGACTAGAAATTCAATGAATGTTCTCCCCTGAAAGCTTTTTAAATTGCACTTGCTCCCACACTGACCTCCCTGTTCTACTTTTCATGAAGGGTCACAGCAGAAAGCTCTTTGTATATCCACAACTTTGAGAAAGATAGGCTCAGAGGCAAAGCTGAGAGCCTTACAACTTTTTTTTTTTTTTGCTCAGTTAGCAAAGTTAGAAAATCTGAGACAGTAGTTATAATCTGGTTTAAAATATTCCAACTCACTTGTAACATCCCTCCTTTTTCTTTTTTTTTTTTTTTTTAATTTTTTTTTTTTTTTTTTTTTTTTTTTTTTTTTTTGGAGGGGGGGTGGAGGAAGGGGTGGGTTTGGTTTGTTTTGCTTTATTTTGCCTTATTTTGTTTTGTTTTCCCGCCTTCTTTAGTATTACTTATACAATATGGCGAAAATGTGTGGATGATGGCAGGGAACAAAACAAAGTGATTTATATGTTAAAAGCTGAAGAAACTACCATGTGGGGCCAGTCTGTCATCAGCTCTGCTGGGTTTGAATTAAGGTATCGACATATCAATGAGGGAAGTGGGTGGAAGTGAGTGAGGGAAGCTCAGACACTCCTGTATTTCTGTGTACAGGAAATACCTTTGATTTAACTTGTTCTTTCCAAGCTTCTAATTTCACAGGCATCAAATCAGAGATTTGTTTCGTAACTTCTGCACTTTTCTTGATTGTATTGACTTTTGATTTATGAAGCTCAGTTTCATTTGTGTCCTAGATAATAAGAACTGAAGCATGAAAGTTAAATGAAATTTCCAAAAAATCAATTTGTTGTTTAAATGAGCAACAGAATAACAAGTTCTGCTTGAGTTGGAATAAGCTTTAGATCAAGTGGAGATGAGCATCATTCCAGAAATGCAGCATACCAAGAGGTATTTAGATGGAGTTCACTAATAGAAAGACCAAAGGTTCAGTAGGCTTAGTGAGCTCAGTCACACATAGACACATAAGATTATAAATAGGGAGAAAGTGGCAGTAATCTTCTATTTAAGAGTTTAATGTTTGAATCCAGGCACTGAGATAAAGCTAATAGAAAGACTGACAATCAAGAAAGTTCAAGGCATTCCTCTTTCCAGGGGTTTTAGAAAAGCTATGTTGAAAAATATCTATTCTATTCAAGAGATTTAAAATGGTGGCTTGGTTATGCATTTTTGTCAGAAATCTAAAATCACATGTATTCAAGTCACTTGAAAACATCATATCAGTTTTATATCTGATGGAAATAATTGGAATAATACTGGAAATAATGAATTTGGCTTGTACCCTAGATGAGACACTTTCTAAAATGACTGTGTCACCCACATTTTTATGGCTCTGAATTAAACTTAAAAATCATGCCATGATGAACTACATCCCAAGATATTTAAACTCTGTTGTTCAAGTTAAGCTCAATTTCAGAGTGTAATACCAGAAAAATTCCACTGGGAGTTATTTAATTTTTTTATGCAGGTTCAACATGTATGAGAACACTTATAGAGCCATTTAAAATCAATCAAGTGAATACTGTGCTCATCAGAGGTGAGCAATTTGCATTCCACGTGTCTGAGGTTTCACTTAGCTTCATGGATTTTACACAACTGGCTCTGTGGTTATGTTTCAGATACACTGGGATACATCATTGCTATAGTTGAGTGAGTAGTTCATCACTTCTGTCAGGGGCATTCAAACCTGCTGTGAAAAGTTACATATACCATTTGAGAGTTTAATATAACCCCTGGTAGTGGAAATTCTATACCTTAGGGATTCTCAGTCCTTTTTCACGTGAGACCCAAACATCGCATTTGTTCTGGATCTTGTCTGTTTCATTTTTGAGAGGCTGGACATGGGAAAGAGACTGTGGCAGGAAATCTGGCATGATAAAAAACTGGCAAGAGAGATTCGTATCTTTACAGGTCGGATACTGAGTGAAGTTCATACTTGCTGGAGAGGTCGGAAAGTGAGATTTAGGCTTTGCCTCAGCAGTATTCATAAGTAAATGGGCTGTAGAGTTGCTAAGCAAGTGGTGTTTGTCATTCTGTGTGCTTCAAGTACCATCAGATCAACTCTGCTGTCAGTTCCAACAGCAGACTCTGGGGATGTTACCCTGATGGTGAGGCAGTGCAATTTTATTTCCCAGCCACAGATGGATTTCCGCTCCACCCCAAACTAAAATATTTGCTTTATTTGTTTCCAGATTATGAAAATATAGAACAATTCATAATGTGAAAATTAAGCTTCTAAAAACTCTGTTCCCAGTATTTGGGCGATGACTTTGAAATTAAATAAATAAATGACAGCTGTCTCCACTCTGCACATGTGTTTACTCATACATTAGTTTGCACATTTGAATAATTACAGTAGCTAACGCTACAGTAGTATGCATATTGTTAAATCTGTTAATTCTCGCATGAGAGGGTTGTCATGCTAGATACCATGTGTTTGTATCATCAGCAAAAGAGGATAAGTTTTCTTACGTTAAAGCTTCCAGTACGTATTCAGAGTGTCTGATATATCCACAAGGGTCAAAACTAAATGATGTTTTGAGTTCTGCAGAAAATCTCTTGCTTCAACTTTTACATTACTCTAGAAGCTATATATATGGGAATGTGAAGAAGTGACTCCTAATGCAAGATGCAGTAATTGAAAAATAATTACTTATTCTGTCAAACAGCTGAAAATATTATCTGACCAGACAGTTAACTTCTTAGTAGCTTTCATCACTTCTTCACTTGCAAAATATGTCTGTTTATATGCCTAGTTGCTTGGACTATTTTTAGGCTACTGCTAATGGACTGTAGGTGCCTTTGATATTTTATTGTTCTTTACCTTATGAAGAATGCTCAAGCAATTTTAATGTCAAACTATGAACTCACAACTCACCCCCAGTGAGCTTTTTCCTTTTGCCTTCACACTTATTCTGTCCACTTGCACTTCATTTTGATGATAGCAGTTGCATCCATTTAATTTCCATATGTAAAACCCAGGGAATTTTCAGTGTGAGGTGTGGTGTTTTTTTTTTTTTTTGTTTTTTTTTTTTTTTTTTTTTTTTTTTTTTTCTCTGTAATACTGTAGTTCCCAAGGTGAGGTTGTAACTGATGTAGTTTGCACATATGGGTTTTACACTTCCACTGAAATCTCAAGGCTTGTCCTCCCTGTTTTCTGAGGTCCGTCACCACTTCTATGGCAGCTTTTGCTGGTGTAATAAAAAGTAGGAAAAAGCAAGAAAATTGAGACAAATATAGCTTCCACATGAGATGATCTCTGCCTTTCAGTGCAGGTCACAAAGACAGAAGATGGTACAGATAGCTCAAGTCTGTTTTGCAAGCCGTTGGAACATTGCATGTAGTACTTTTCCTCCCTATTCTAAAAGAGAATAGGAAAGAGCTGAGAAAAAGATAACAAAGATTAAAACATATGGAAGGCTTTTCTACAGGTGAGTAGAAGCTGGTGAGAAGGTGAAGATTTTTTTGTCCTCAAAGCAAAAGATTTCAGAGGAGATACCATAAGCTTCTATGAGTGATATGGAAGGCCTAGGTAGGACTCAATTATTCATCATTCTTTTTAAGACAAGAACTATTGATTGCCAAATAATGAAAGTAGAAGTTATTTTCATAGAGACAACAAAAGCAGTGGTTTTACACAGAACATGTGCTATCATTGTGGGCCTTCTTGTAAAAGAATGCTGTGTACAGCCAAAATTGACACTGGTTGAAGATCTCACTAGACAAGCACGACAGTGAAATTCTCAAAAGATTTTAAAATATGCAGGATAATAGCCAGCTCAGAAATTCCCCTTAGCTGAAAATAGTTGGAAGATGTAATCATATTAGAGAAGCAATCAGCTACACACTGTTTTCTTGCAGACCTCTATGCAAGGATTTAGGGTCATGGCTCCATCTGGTTAATTTCTTTTGGAAAGACATCAGCTCCTTCCTGAAAAAAAAAACCCAAAAAGAAAGAGTCTACTTAAAAGAATCTGGATGCAAAACAAAATCATTTTGAGGATCAGTGAATTATGGTGGTGAAGGTCATAGGCTCAAAAGTGTGAAAAACAATCCCATAGTTTGTGAAGACAAAGTTGCCAGGTGTCAGACAACCTGATATCGTCTCCTTGTTTCCAAAGGCATTGAAGAAGCTGCTAGAAGGTCCCTGATCATATTCTGCCTGGCAATATGTCAAGACACAAGAACAGAAATGTACCACGGGCTCATCTGCCTTTTCCTAGTGCAATGGGTGCCTAACTTGGGTAAGGTCAAGAAGGGTGGGCTGAGGAGTGCCAGAGGTTAAACAGAGCTTTGTACGAAAGGTGAAAGGCAAAGTACAGTGAGAACAAGAGATTTTGGAAAGCATTAAATAGACTGTAGCCTAAAGAACTCAATGTATATGTGTGTAAAACAGAAGGCAATCCCATTGCAATCCCATGGCCCATTCCACTATCACTTGTCTACACACTGATTTATGGAGATAATTATCCTTTATGGGCACTGTTGATGAACTCTTGATATGAGCCAGAACAGCTGCCTTTACAGTGTAAATGGGAAAATATTCAATAAGTGAGATAATGTTCAGAAATGCACAGGCAAGAATTTAAAAATTAGCAAGTGATTTTTAAGTTATCTTTGCATATCCTTATTTTGAATTTTTTGCCCCTTGCAGAACTGAATTTTCTATAAGGATACCACTGAGTGATCTTTGAATATATGAAGGCTTACCATGGCATGTGACTGGATATACAAAATGTCTTCTGTCAGAGATCTGAATATAAATTCAGGATATACACTCATGCTGCAGCAGAGTACATCAACATTTCAGTTATCCAATGGAAATGAGCCTGAGACATGCCACCTTCAGTCTTCCACAAGAGGCTTTTCTTTGAATCCAGCTGAAATACAGTGGTGTGAGATGTGATAAATGTTAGAATTTTTATAACAACCAATACATGACAATGTCAGATTACTTTTACTTTCTGAACATATCAGTTTCTTGTTTTCTCCTTGTCTCCACTGTGATTAGTAGTGCTGGTATGCTTTGTGCTTTTTCTTTGCAATATACTTCAGCTTGGAGAAATAGAAAATGGATGGGGGAATTAAAGTATCCCTGGAAGTAGAAGAAATTCCTGCTGTGGCTTAAAAATGTGCTGATATTTTTGCATGGCTTAATATACATAATCTTGATGATGCAGTGAGCATGGTCCTGGTTTCAGACTGAGATGTACCACCCAGATTTCAGCGGATTTCTTGGAAAAATATTTAAAGACTATTGCAGCCAATTTTGCTCAGCAGTAAGTCTCATTGAGCTGGACTTTTTAACATTCAGGACACTGCAATTAGCTCAAAATATGAGCAGGTTCCCTGTGGCAATTCAAAATACAACTTCCAGTGTTGAATGTTTGCCTTTTGTGGATAAAGCTTTACCATCATGCCAATTTCCCCATTCACCATATAGCTGTAGCTTAAAACTTCGGTGAAGCAATGCTCCCAGCATTAGACTGTTTCAGAATTTGTTGGACCTCAGCATATTAGATTTTTGATCTATCAGATAATGTCAAGGCCTGTGAAATTAGTTTCACCTATGCAAATACACTCATCTTCAATCTTTGTTCCCAAATCCTAAGAAAAAAAGTCCTTATTCCAGGTTTATTTTTTGCTTGGATATGGATATTTTTAACCTAGATTCTAAATGCAATAGAGTCAACCCTTCATTATTTCTTCTTTAAAGTCTTACTCAAACACTGACCTTTAAAAGTTCTAACTACATCTACTTTTGCAAGGCCTGCACTTTCATGAAACAAAGCTCACTCTGTTCTCTGCTGGAAATATCGGATTCAGACCTAAATTGGCAACCCAGTTCCTTTTCTTATAAGATTTAACTCTACTATTAACCAGAGACAGGTGTCCAATACCTATTAAAAAAGCTTGTATAAATTATGGACCTCAGCAGAAATCAATCTGCAGTCTCATCTGGTGGGCTGCACAGTAGCCAAGAAAAACAGCAAACCCAGAACATGTTGGCAAGTAAACTCTTTGTTATGTTTAATACCACTTCCAGGTGACTATAAAATCAATACCAAAAATGTTATTATGAGCTGGACTTATGATGGCACTTCAGAATGGACCAGAAAGTGGTACTCATTTTCCTATCTAATTCTAAATCTCAAAGTTATTGCTTGTCAAAGGAATATTATGCAGACACAGATTGTTGACTCTTGGAAAACACAGCCTCCATCCTTGCCATCTGAGCTATACAAGAGACAGCTATACATTGAGTTTCTTAATAAACTAACTTGCCTACACTTGGCTTGTAGTTTTTCAAGAACTGACAGCCTCCCCTCTCCTACCTGTCCCACTGCCCACATATATTCAGAGAAATTTTGTCTGTGATGGTCCTGTACTTCAGTTCTGACATGTCAAGCTCTAGTTTGACCTAGCCCTTAGCTGTTATTCAAACCATTCAGTCAGATGTGGAATTAGATGAAATAGCTCTACTTCACAGGAATAAATGACTACCACAGGGCAGAATAAATAAAAAAACAATGCCCTGAAGTCTTGCAAGGGTAGTGTGGATATCCAGGTTTCTGCCATTCCCCCCTTGTACTCAGAGAAACACATCAGGTTTTCATCTGATCTCTGGCCTGTGCTAAACTTGTAACAGGTTGGCTTTGCCAGTCCCTCCAACCTGTGCAGAAACTTAGCCATGATTAACCATTGTCCTTGAGACATTAACACCACTAGTTATCCAGTTGGGTTGTGTCTGCACCATTATATCTGTAAGTATATAAAATAACCTGCAATCTAGATAATCCTACAAAGACATAACTGGCAATTAGTTGTGTGTTGTGTCTTTCACTCTCTGACTGTTCTCTGGCTGTGAAGGAATCACAGAGGCACTCCAGGATCAGAATAGGTACATTTACAAAAGTATGTGGTCCTCATTCCATAATTATCCTCTAAATGACATAATTCTTTCCCAATGTTTATTCCTCTCACAATATCCAAACATTATGCTCCAGACTGCTAAGTATGTATAAAGGCATTCATTTTTTAAGTAGATTTATGTTTGGCTTCTATTTGCTTTTATGGAAGTCCTGAGAGTTATTATGTTACTGTATTGAAAAAATAAAAAAAGGAGGATTTAGAATAGTTTACCACAGTGAGAGGCTGAAATCAATATTGTTTATATGGGCATGAATGTTATTGACTGTGTATTTACAGTAACCTCCAGAAAGTAACTCTTAAACTATTAAACCTCCTTGCAAAGTATACAATTTCATAAATCTGACTAAACATTTTGCAATAATAATTAAATTAATTACTAGAAGAAAGCAACATATTTGATGGGCTTTGTCCTTAGGAAAAAAATTAGACATTCTACCACTGACTTGATTCAAAGAGTCTGTTTTCTCCAGCCTGGTATTTGCAACTGGAGTAATATTTTTTATCTCTGGAAGAAAATACTTCACAATGAAACCTAACCCAAACAGGATTAATCTGAAGACAATTGGTTTAACTTGCACAGAATATTGTTTACAATGTTATTGATAGAGGCCAGCTCAGAAAAATGCGCTCAGATGTCATTGTTTGGATATAGAACATTTATATGTGACTAAGTAATTAATTACTCTATCCCCCTTAATCCAAAATTCACAGGGAAATCTGGCCTGAAAATGAAAGTTCAAGAACTCCCAGAAACATGATAGCTGAGGAACACTTTTCATTATTTCATTATGTTGCACAGAGGTGCCCACTAGAGAACATTGTCTACATTCATAAAGTGTTTTCAGTAGGTCACTGTTACAAGGAGCCTTTACACAGCACACAGAGAAGACAAACTAATAAAAAATGAAAAAGAGGTTCAGAGACATGAGGTGATGACGATTCACAGTTTGATAACGGCAGAATTGGGGGCCAGGGCTCAAGTCCAATGAGTTGTCTTAAAGAGGAGAATATGTGATTTAGCCTTACATTTTGTGTGAAAGATATTTCAGGAGGAAAGTGTCATTGGGAAAGATCTAAATCTGTGAGAAATGTCTATTGAGTTATTCTGAGTTTGTGAAATATTCACAAACTATTAAAGATTTCAGTGAACTCTATCTAAGAATCATTACTTCAGTGATGTCTATCTAAGAATTGAGAACATTGATTAGGTGCCATTTTGCAACTGAAATCTATTATTTTCAACTACACAATTCCCAGAATTTTCCTGGATGTGACCCTGACCGGGCCCATCTGCCATCATTCAAAGGACCTATTGATTTTCATAATCTAAGAACTCTGAAAACTAAAAGAGATCATGGAGCCTCTTGGGAAACCAACTTTGTTGATAAAGAAAGTTCTCCTTTGTTTCTTCTCCTATCTATTTTTTCCCCAACCACTTTTACAAACAACAAAGTATTTGTCAGTAATATTTTGGACCTAATAGCAGTAAACCTTAGGTTTAAACCTAAAGCACAAGAAAAAATTTGGTATGAACAATAGAGAAAAATCAAGTTCTTAGGAAATACAAAATAGATATTTGCAGACAGATTTATCTTGGGTTAGCAGGGAAAGAGAGAGACAAACTAAAGATTTACCCAAAAGTGATGTTGTGGCTGAACCCTGATCTCATTTAGTACTCAATCCACAGAGTTTTTCTTTCCTTGTGTCTTACCAGTCTTTCTCATTTTTTTTCTTTCTGAGTAGGTTATTCTTATTTCCCAGTAGACCCATCACCTGCAGCTGTAGCTTTTCCCTTCCCCCTTCATCTCTTTAACTTTTTTTACTTGGTCTTAAAATGGGAAAGGGCTGTAATTCAGATTCATAAGTGAAAACTATTAGGGAGAGCAGAGCATAACTTAGGGCAATAAAAAGTTCCTGGCATGCATGCTCTCTAAAGACACAGACATCTAGACTTCTTGTCTGCTGTTGCATGAGGGGAAACAAAAGTAGTCCATGGTGTTCAGCATTAAGAAGGAGTGACTCAGTTGCAGGATTCCTGGCATTGAGACTGGATGGAAATATAAAAAAAGCAAAATACAAGCATGACAGGGCAGCACTATCTTGAAAACAGTATCATTTGACTAAGTGGCAAACAGAAAATTATTCCATTTCCAAGTAATGTCAGAGACCAGGTTTCTAATTAGCAAGAGTATGAATAGATGAGGAATACATAATGTATCCAGAGGTTCATCTGATGCCCAGTTTTGATCCCAGGAGTTTTTGTTGCTAGAAGGCCTGCACTGTCAAAAAACTGTGCATCCTCTACACTTTCTATTATCAATTTTATTGTCCTGCTAAATCTCAATGTTCACCTTCATATTCTTGGCAGACTTTTATGTGTTTGCTTACATTATAATTAAATGTTCTGTATTCATTACTTTCCAGTTCTGACTTTTAATTACTCTTTTCAGTGTAATTACTCCACCACATACATTCAGTCAAATGTGTTATTCTGTGCATGTCCATAACTTATTAAACAAGGGTAAATGTGTGGTCAATTAAACTACTACACATACAATTCCATTTACTCTTAAAAGAAGCTCTTGAGCCTCTAGTGTGCTTTCAGTGGCATGAATTACAGACATATAAATCCCCTTTCTTACTCTTTTCTATCAGCTCTTATAGTCTGCCTTTTATTAGTGGCAAATTAATTGAATATAGGGAAAACAAGCACACCTACAAACAAACAAGCTTTGAGTTAAGTCAATGATTTCAGATGGTGATAAAGTTAATAGACAGAGGATTCTTAGTCTTCCTGAAGCTCCTAGGTGCCAATGTTAATTATCCAACACAACCTCACTTTTTCATTATTCTTTTTTGTAGTATTCCAGCAAAGCAAAACAAAAGAGAAAGTTTGGGTGAATCCCCTAGTGTCTAGCTATTAGAAATATTTTGGTCGGAAGATGTTATCCTGTATGTCCCACATTTTAATCCTACTGAAAATCCTCTTTTGAAAGTCAAACTCCAGAGAGCAAAACCAAATTAACTGTAACACTAACTTAGATATCTTGAGAGTCTTTTAAGAGACCCTCTAGTTTGATTTTTGGTGTCAGATCTTTGCAATCACATGCATGTCACTTAAAATAGAGTTAATTTTGATTTTTCTTTTATATGAATTTTGTGTTTATGATGTAATCTCCAACTGCTACAGAGTGCAAATTCAGGAAAAAAAATATTAGCAGTCAGATTATTCTCACTTGAGTTTCGTTAGCTCTAAGTCAGCTGTCTAGGCAAATACTAGGGATAAACAGGCACTTCTATAGGGCAATACAGCCCCTGCTAAAAAACCCAACGTATTTATGGCAAGAGTAGCCAGCACCTCTAGGAGTACCTGTCCGTCTCTTTCTGTTAAAGGAAAGGAGTTTAAACCTTAGATGTATAGAAGTTGTATCTGTCTAAAACTAGATACAATGCATCCAAACTGCAAACAAGCTTATTCAAAGATAGAGTGATTTAATACAAGATTTTATGCTGAATTGATTGGAATAATTTTGCATTTAATACCATATTCTCAGAGAATGGATGAGCATTCATGCCACTTCTTGCTTTTTCTTAAACTTTGCAGCAAATCCTTTGCCAGAGTGCAACAGAATACAGATGTGATCTTAGTTTTTAAAGTAGCTATTCATATTAAAGGGAAACCTTCTAAAATAAGCAATGAAACACAAAAATATAAAACCTAATTTATATATAGTCTATATCAGGTTGAAATAACATCTAATGAATTTCATCCTGAAGTAAATTCATATCGTCAGGTTTAACAGCCTTTCATAAACTGGATTTATGCTCAGTGGGCTAAATTCTCCTTTCAATTAATTTTCATGAATGGTGTTTGCTGCAATGTAAATGAGAAGAGAATCTGTCTCCAAATGCCTAGAGGCCTTTATTGGGAGTTTGCTGATGAAGCATACAAGGATACTAAAACAATGTTATCTTCATCTAAGCATAGCCTTAAAATTAGATAGCAGTTACGATATGTCCTCTTTTATTCTGCTGATTTAGAAAGTGGAATACAGTTACTGGAAGAAAGGATGCAGATTAAAAGTCAATGAGATTTTATTGCATCATGGATAATTATTTTCCATTGTTTTACCATTATTTCTTCATTTAGGAAAAGATGATGATTCAAATAATTTTATCAGCTCAGTAGCTTTATGTTCCATATATAAAGCAAGAAATTGGAGTAAATACCAAATTTTCAATCATGAACCTTTCACTTCCAAGTGAATTTTCTTTTAAAAATGATGCTATATACATAAATAGTATAGTATGTACCTTTAGCTATAGGATTAGTGGATATATGTATTTCAACATAAATATGTCATTAATAGACATTATCATTGATATCCTAGCAGTGGATGAATGCTGTTTGAAAGCTATGTAGCTTGAAAGTCGTTGAACACATTGAAATCATCTCTCATTTTTTTTAGCATCCAAGAAGGAGTACATGTAATACAAAATATAAGGGAAATAAAGTAATAGCCAAGAAAAAAATCATTAAAAAAGATCTAATGAAATCTAATAAGTCATGTAAATCCATAAGGTTTCTCTGGTAATTGTGGGATAAATGTGTAAAGGGATATGATTTTAAAATTATAGCCACCAGTAATTACTTTGGGGTTAAGAAGAAACTTCCCATGTATAGGTCTGATTTATCTTCATATTAAAGGTACATGAACTAGACATTGGCTCAGGATAAAAGATGGGAAATAAGTGTTAATGTTAATCACAATGTCATTTCCTATGTGGTAGGAAGACCCCAAATTTCATTCCACCTAGAGGCTTTTAGTCATCTAGAAGTGATTATGAAAAGCTTTAATGATATTAATAAATATTTCCTTATACTGTCCCGAGCTCCCTTAAGCTTCTGACTAGAAAAAAAATCCAATCTATATTTCTCTAATTAAGCTATATCCATTGTGACTCATATTATAATTGTTCTTCTCCAGAGGTGCAAGCAATATTTTATAATATACAAATCAGTGCACATCAATCCAAAAGAAAATCCATGACTTATGACTGCCCCAGTTTTCCACACTCATTTATTTCAAAAGATTTTTCTCATCATAATCTTTCTTGCTCTTTCCAGTTTCATATTCATGTCTGTAGCAAGTAACCATCCATGCCTATATAAATTTCTTTTTCTGGTGCTAGAAGGAAGAATTTAAATAAAATGAAACTGCCAGAGAAGCTATATTTTGCATTATTTAATTCTTCTGTGGAATAGAAAAGTTAAGCATTATCCAATTTGAAAAAAAAGAATGTAGAAAATATTACAATTAGCTTTCATTTTCACAGTATTATTTAACTTCTAATTTTCTTTAGTTCAAAATAATACTTTTGGAGTAGGAGAACATAATGCCACAGTGATAATGAAAATTATATTTGAATTGAAGAGGAATTTTTTTTCAGGGATTCTGTTAAAAACATTAGTTACTTAGAGTTTTGTTGAAGCTTCAACATGGAGCATGACTTACAAAAATACTTACAAGCATTTTTTCCAAACAGCCTTGGAAATGAGACTACTTTTCTTAAGCAACAATTTCCAGTTAGAAGATCAAAATACATACAGTCTATTTCATCTTAGCATCACAGCCCCAATAGCATGACAAACCACTTGACTTCCTTGCTTCACAACTCGAGTGCTTCCTTCCTGAAAATAATTTTTCAGTACCACAATTTTGGGTACAAAATACTCACAGTACTGGAAAATTATTTCTGCAGTGACAACATATGCAGGGTCAGGAACTTTATCTACCAGATCATGTTCTAGAATGTCTAATTAACATTCCCTCTCAGCTTTTCTGTTTCCCAACATAATGTGCATGTGAAAAACTGGTAAGAACACAGTGAAATGCAAAAAAAAACCCCACAATTCTGTTGCTTTGGAACAAGATCCACGTATGCAGCAGCACACATGACTAGTACTGTCATGTGCGAGTGAAATAGTAGGGGACTTGGCTAACCTCAATGCAACTTTCTTTGTTTTAGTAATGAATCAGGGTAAGTTGGATTCAGAACCTGTGGAGAGTGGCAAATCCTTCCAGTGGATAATTCATCTTCACTTAGATAAGAGCTTAAGGACATTGGTTTCACAGGGAGTTGTACCTGTCTTAACAGCTAATCTTATTTCCTCCCCAACCTAAACATCTCAGTAGCAGATCCAGTACTTGCTATTAATTTCCAATTTGGTGAAAAAATAAAAATCCATTTAAGTACATAAACACTGCAAGGAAAAGGTACAAATATGTTGCTGGGATGGGAATGAAAAGCAATGGGAACATTACCCCCCCATGAAGAAATGCTGAGAGAGTTGGGGCTGTTCACCCTGGAGAAGAGAATGTTCCAGGAGACCTTATAACATCTTTAGTTGTTACAAGGGGATTGCAATAGAGCTGGAGAGAACTTTTCTCAAGGAAATGTGGTGATCAGAGAAGAGGGAATGGCTTTAAACTGAAAGAGGGCAGGTTTAGATTGGATATTAGGAAGAAATTCTTCACTTTGAGGGTGGTGAGGTGCCCTGGAATGGGTTGCCAAGAGAAGTTGTGGATTCTTTACGCATGGAAGTGTTCAAGGTCAGGCTGGATGGAGCTCTGAGCAACCTGGTCTAGTGGAAGGTGTCCCTGCCCATGGCAGGAGTTTGGAACTAGGTGTTCTTTTCTTAGTCCCTTTCAACCCAAACTATTCTATGATTATTCTGTGATGCTCTGTAATTTCTTCAGAAATGGGCTGCTCATCACATCTCATACAATCATGCCCTTAAATATAAAGCCCTAAAATATCAAAATGTATCTGACTTCTCAGTTAATGAAGCTTAAGTGTAGTTCAGGACTCCACTTCTGGAGGATTTGAATTAGCAGAAATTATTCCTATCTCAGCTGTTTATTTGACAGTACAGCACACTTCAGATGTGTGGCTGAATGGGGCTCAAGGCTAACATCATGCCAGTTAAATGTCCTTTCATCAGAGCAATAAAAGGAGCTTCTCAGAAGTGCACTCCCAGTAAGTCCACAGACAACACTGAGCTGAGCAGGAATGTTGATCTGCTGGAGAGCTGGAAGGCTCTGCAGGGGGATCTGCACAGGCAGGATTGATGGGCTGAGGCCAATTGTTAGAAGTTCAACAAGGCCAGGTTCTGGGCCCTGCACTGTGTCACAACACCCCATGAATCATACAGGCTTTATGCAGAGTGTCTGGAAAGTTGCCCAGTCGGAAAGGACCTGGGGCTGCTGGTCAACAGCAGTTGAACCTGATCCAGGGTGTGCCCAGGTGGCCAAGAAGGCTGATGACATCCTGGCCTGGATCAGCCATGGTGTGGCCAGCAGGACCAGGGCAGTGACCGTCCCCCTGTGCTGGGCACTGCTGAGGCCACACCTCAAATCCTGTGGTCAGTTCTGGGCCCCTCCCTGCAGGAAAGACATTGAGGGGCTGGAGCGTGTCCAGAGAAGGGCAATGGAGCTGGGGAAGGGTCTGGAGCACAAGTTCTGTGAGGAGCAGCTGAGGGAGCTGGGGGTGTTTAGTCTGGAGAAAAGGAAGGTCAGAGGGGACCTCATTGCTCACTACAACTGCCTGAAAGGAGGTTGTAGTCAGATGGGGGTCAACCTTTTTTCCAAGTAACAAGTGATAGAATAAGCAGAAATGGCTTCAGGTTGTGCCAGAGGAGGTTTAGATTGTATGTAAGGAAAAAAAATTATTCACATAAATAATGTCACTAATGTCCACTGTCAAGCATCAGAACAGGCTCCCCAGGAAAGTGGTTGAGTTGCCATCCATGTTGGTACTTAAAGGACAGAGATGGGCTTAGAGATGGTTTAGTGATGGCCTTGGCAGGGCCAGTTTAACAGTTGGACATGATGATCTTAAAAGCCTTTTTTAACCTATATGATTCTATCATTCTACGTGTGGGTCTTAGTAGGTTCTGAAGTCTGCCTTTGAAAACCATCAATGTTATTTATGAGAAAGACATAATCAGGACTAGCCTTTGAGCCATGAAAGTCTTGTCAGGAAAGACGTTTGACATGCAGGACAAGTTCTTGTTCATACAATTATGGCATATCTTGGATGGGGAGGCCTGAATACCCTACAGCTTTGCTCACAAACGTGAAATAAAAATTCGGTTTTCCTTAACAGAAACACTTGAAATACAAAACTCATCAGGGGCTGGGTAAGTCAAATCTACAATAGGATATCATCCCTTATCTCAAGTGTTGCTAATGCTACAAATTCTAGACCTTGAAGGAAAGAAAAGGATTCTGTCAATGCAGTCAGCTCTAACATTCTCTTAAAAATATGTTTTGATGTGCAGGGTACTGCAGGATAGCCTTAAATTATACTACCATGGAACTCAGAAGTCGTGTTCTGAAAGATGGCCTGGAGCCACTAGAGCTTTCTCAGCTGTGAGATCTGTGCTATACCTCTAAGACATATCAATTGTGATATTTAAGAAAAAGCTAATAGAAAAGGACAAGGGTTTTTTTCATGTTAGACCTTTTCTGCAATAAACTAGACAATGATACAGAGCCAATGCGTCATCACTCATCAGCCTCAATTTCGTCCACAAATCTCACACACATCATATCATGTGCTAGGGGTGCCCTGGCTCAGATAAGCATTACATTATATGAAAAATTAATCACTTTTTTTTCCTCAAAAAACGAATTGCATATAATACTGACTTTCTTTGCAGTATTGCAGTACCTATTGCAGTACCTAGACTATTTTTATCACATCATTATTCATGAAAAATGTGAAATAAATAACTACTACTGTTCCCTGTTTCGTAGAGCTGGTATGTTGTGCCTGACTGTGATTTCAGCTCAGATAATTTGAATCAGAGGTATGTATTGGGAAGGCTATGGTGTTTAAACCTACATTTACCAAAGTGCAGGTTACAAATCAAGATATAATTCTGTTGAGTCAGGTTTGTAAGAGAATCTCAAGTGGAGCGCTCTGTCCACTTGGCCTCATTAAGCCTTACATATTATGTCTTACCTGCTCACCTACATACTTCATTTTCCCCTCTCCTTCTTTTGGAGCTTTTTGCACTACAGAGGTCTACTGTGCAAAGGGACTGAACTGCAATTGTTCTGTCCATACTACTACTACTAGTACTACTACTACCAAAAAAGGTGAAAGTGAGATGAAAATCCAGGTGAGTAAGAAGGCAAAGGGATTAAGGTGTACAAACACAGGTGTCCTGTTTCTGACACCATGCACACCAGGACAAAACTGAGGCGACTTCATTGTCTTACAGGAGTTATTCTAGATTTGCATGTGAATGAGTATGTAGATAAGTAGGCCTGGTAAATCAGTCTGACTCATTCAAATCCAGGAGATACTGGCTTTTAATTATGTGTTGATTAAATACCAACTCACTGCCTAATACCAACTCACCATCCAGCTTTTTTTAAAAAAAACCAAAGCATCAAAAGAAACAGTATTAAGATCTTAAAAAGTCTGATTTCAGAATATAGATACTGCTATTTATTTTTAGAATATAAAGAAACACTAGTTCACACTCTTGTACAAAAAAGGTCTTAAAAGTTAATCTGCTTTTAAATAAACTGCATGAATAATTGATGCATAAATATCAGCAGATATTTGCACTACACTGTCTCAAAGCATAGCTTCAGATGGTTTAATAGTTCAGCTGTATTTATCAACTACTACTTTGTTGTGCAACTCTGCATTTTAAGCCCCAGTGATCAGGAGTATCATCATAAGGAAGCAGTTTATGTCTCTCTCTACTTACTATCATAAGATGAACTGTGGATAACTAATAGAGATTACACAGTATGTTTTGCCATCAGCATTTATACTTTCCAGGGTCATCCTTATCATTCTAAAGAGATATCACAATGGAAAATGCAGCACTATATCAACAGGAAAGAATGCAAAGCTCAGTTGATCAATGGATCACATTAGTTGTTTGGAGAGTGATGGCAGATCCAGCAATTCAGAAGCTTCTCAAGTATATCCATAAGGTCAAAATACAATTTAGGACTTGTTTTCCTGCAGTGGTGCTAATGGAAAATGCTATTTCTACCACCCTGATATACTTCTTAAGTGGGCATGTCTTAATACAAAAAAATTTGTTGCTCTTGTTGCTGAAGCTTCTGCTAAAGCCTCTCTATAAAAATGCACTTAATCTGAAAGCTGCAGTATTTCATCTGCTTTCAGCCTTTAATAGAGTGGAGGAATTCATTAAGTCATCTAAAAGCAATTTTCAATTATGAAAATACAATTTAAATAAGGGGAAGAGGAGTCTTTGAAGATGACAAAAGTGGAAAGTGATTGACACACTCTGTTGTTAGCTGGAATCAATTTCACACTTGGGGAAAAATATCTTCTCTAGGGTCGCTAGGGAAAGATCATCCATCAGCAGGGGGAAAACTGCAGGAAACCAGGAAAGAGAGAAAGTAAATCCCTTCACCTTGACAAAATGAAGCGTCTTTAATATAAGTACTGAAACTCATAGCATGGGCACTCAAGGCAAAAACTAAGGAATTATGGGAATGTGTCCAAATTTTCTTATTCAGGCACAATGACATTTGGCTTCACAAACAGCTTTGTCTCAGCAAGCACAGCAAGGTATTCCCAAAGGTTGTTACAGCTGCTGAATAACACAATAACATAAGTAGTGCTAATGCTTAAAGATGCAGAGTCTCAAGCTAAGCTTTGCAGTCTGGTGTGGGTCTGAGAACCAGCTGTTCTTTCCCCAGAGAAAAGGGTTCTTTTGGTGCCAGTTCTTCTCATGTCCTGGTCAAGATAAAAACATGAAGAGAAATACTCAGACTCCCTGGTATGCCATGCATCCTTTGCACAGTTGCCAAACTGCTGTTGGGCTACTACTAAGCAGGAAATATCTCTTATGAAAATACATAGGAGAAGCTGTGATGATAAGTTTGTGCTACATCAAATGAGTCACTAGTTTCTAGTAAAAAACAGCATAGGCCTGAAATCGCCAAAAAAAAAAAAAAAAAAAAAAAAAAAAAAAAAAAAAAAAAAAAAAAAAAAGCAAAAGCGCCCTGAAGTCAGTTTGCAGAGGCCCAGTGACTGACAATAACAGATTCAAAAAGCAGGATTTCATTCCATGTAAATATTGTGGAGTGGTGCATAGGAAAAATGAATAATAGCTAGAGCAAGCAGATTACACACATGGGTAGAGAGGGAACATTCCCCTGAAAGCACTGCTAACAAATTGTTCCTTCCTCTGTGTTGCCTCTTCCAAGCAGAGGCTGTTTTAAGTGGCAAGCCTGCTCACACATTTGTTCATGCACCAAGGCAGGATAATAATTTTGAAGAATCCTTTCAATGATTTTTACTACCTTAATGTAGTGAAACCAGAACTGTTAAAACCACAATTGCACTGATTATAGCCACTATTTAAGAGCACTGAGACATGCACAAGCACTTGGGAGACTCAGACACTAGGAAGAATTAATACATTAAAAGCCATGGACGTTTGAAAGTATATGAATGAAATAGAGAAAACTTAACAGTGGAGTTAATAATCGGAAATCAAAACAGTTGGAACAATCCTTCTTCTTCTCTCTGCTGTCTCTTCTCAAAACAACCCAGGCTGCATCTCTGGTGCCTGCTGCTTGGCTTTATATGGGTTGTGTGGCTGTGCTTGTTTTCATTTTAGGCTAGGAACATGGGCTGGTTCCTATTTATCTTAGTCTTCCTATTTATTTATCTATCTCAGTCAAAATGAATGAAACCTCTAATATGAACTTAAGCCCTGTGATAAGAACTTGCCCTGCCAGTGAAGGATTTAGCCTGAGGGAAACCATTACAAGAACTGCATTTTCCTCTGGTCCCCACAGGTCATCTTTGGGCCACAGGCAATTCTGGAATTCAAGTTTCTTTTGAAGACTGGTGTTTTTGTATTTGCCCAGATGCTGAGAATACTGCCTAACAAACCACTTCCCTGAGTTCTTCATGTGATGGCATTATGAATACATGCTGCATGCAGAAGGGCCTGAATAAAGGATCTGTGAAGTCTCACTTTGCTAGGAAAACGTTGGAAGAGTGGGTCCACCAGGAGAAGTGAGTTACAGCCTCTCCTGCTTCTGTTGCCCATTGCTGTGGTCTTGAATCAACCAAGAGACCCTTGGTTTTGCTGGGGGGATTTCTCATTGTCCCAGCACAGAAAGAGATTGGACTGCATCAGGAAGCTCTTGGGTCCCACGAAAACAGTGACATTTAGGTCTCCAAATAACTTTAAAAAACTCTCACCTAAATTGTCCTTAACAAAAAAATTTGGATGTTTTTGAAGAACTGTCATCAGGAGCTTAAAATCTCATTTCAGTTTCTGTAGCAGTTAGGAAGTGATTTATACAAGAAATGTCACTGCTGTAGGGATCAGTTTTAAGTAAAGAGGCTGCCTACTATAATAGACTTTTGCAAAGATGAACTTCAAATATAAATCCTTATAATAGAGGGGATAAGTATTTATATAAATTCTTTCTCTGATGTCTAGGTGGTTAATAAATCTAACTCTGTGGTATTAACATCAGAAGGTATTGATCCTTCTATTTTGGAGGTTCTACATCTGCATTGACTTTCCTTTTTGCCCTTTTTGTTTGTGCACTTGTGACTCTTGCTAGGTGGGTCTGTTTTACTATAATTTAACAGTTTTCAAATAAAAATTTGAATCCGGTGTCTGTTCAAGGCACATGATGTGTTCATTTTTGAGTATTAATTAGATCCTATGAATTGTTTTTTCTTGCAATGAACAGGATTACCTGGCATAAATTTGTTAGTAAATTTTATTTATTTATTATTTCTCTGTTGTGAAAAATTGTAATATAGCATCTGGTCTACTAAAAAGCAGGAAAATGATAATCTAATCAGTATACCATACCTTTCAGTCCTTTTCTTTATGTAGATAAATATATGCTGCATAATGATACGACATTTTGGGAAATAATTGATCAATTAGACCCCCCCTTTTGAATCATGTTTATATGTATGCTATAGGCTCTGGAAATTATTATCACAGCAGTGAAAGTTATGCTACTTATGCAGATGATGTACTGCTGCAATCCTAAGCATTGCCATTGTGTCATGTTGCTCCAGGCTCTTATAAATGACTTTGAACTGATAAAATCACTGTTCTGGTGTATTACAGGAACTAAAATGAGACCCCAGTGGTTTCCATGCAAATCATCTCTTGTGAGAAATTTGTCAGTGTCAAAGTTAAGTCTGTTGAATTCAATGTCCTCGGAATGAAAGTTTCATTAAATGCTTTTTATTACACATAATGGCCTATTTTACAAGTGTCTAATCTAAAGATATAAGGAGCACTAAGGTATAAGAAAATATTTCTGGTCATAAACAGCCTGCTGATAACCACATTTTCTAAAAGTTCTGTTCCCTTGCCGCACAATGGGTTGCGTTTCTAATAGTCTCTCATTTTTACAAGCAGACACCTGCCATTGCCTCAAGAGAAATTCTTTTCACCCTGTTCAAGCAAGGAGGATTTAGGAGATTCAACAGACAGACAGTAGAAAAAAAATTGTATTGATGCAGATCTTGTGTTAAGGAGTGTGTTAAGAGTGTTCCAAGATAGGGAAGTGAGATTTATGGAATGAGATTACAGATGTTTTCCCCCATCTGTACTGGCAATCAGATGTACCCCATTCTGAAGTATATTTAAAGTCAGCCTGTACAAACTGGCTAATTTATGTTGGGTTCATGCAGGTGGATTGCAGTTAACTACAGGTAACATGAACTGTGATTGACATTTATGGTATATAGTTAAGGAACACAGTGAAGAATTACCTTGTGTTGTTAAGAGGTTATGTGTTGTCTCACTCAACCTTCTCTCTCACATAACAATGAATGTATGCATTGTTTCTCTATACTATTTCCCCTTGGAGTGTGATTAACTTCCATAAGATAAGATGTTACTCAAAACTTTCTGATTACATGCCACCTTCAGACATCTTTTGGCTAAAAGGCATTACATGTCCACATAAATTTTCATCTAGTCTCAAAGGTTTCCCAGGATTTTGAAGGTTCCTCCACCCTATTAACTGTCACCTAGATTCAGTATACCTTAATTTTCACCTTATATGAAGTTTCTTATCTTTTTTCTTTTCCATAGCTTTCAGTTCAGGGAAACCTTCAGCACAGCCCTTTACTTCTTGTTTCCTAGAGTCCACTTAGAGTGGATGATCCTAAGAAGGTCCATTGCAAATGCCTTTCAGGATGACTTTTGTTTGTTCTGATCTCCAGGATTACCTTCATATCTAATACGGTTTCATTTGTTTGCGTTAGAGGAAGTTTTCCCTGGTATCTATTACGTGATCCCCCAGCTCTCTTACAGGACCAATTGACTCCATAGGAGAAAATTACTGATCTTGTGACAGAGAGAGGGAATATAGAAGAGAAGATCAATAAAAATACATCAACACAATTTTAAAAGCCACTGCTAAGAGTTTCAAATGCTATTAATATTGGCTGGATATCTTTTGGACTGATATGTAAAATTAACTTCTTGGATTCAGTAAAGAACAGATTGAAATGATGTGTCCTTTGATATCCTGAGAGCAAAACAGATGATCTAACTATCCAGTAAGATCTTAAAAAATATATAAGAAGATATTTAACTTGATAAAACTCCGTAGTCTCCAGATAATGCTTTTCATATATATACACATATATATTTTTATAAACAATCATGTATCTATAACACCATCAATTTTATTTGCTTTTTATGTATTATATACCCCAAGTTTCACCTTAAAGAACAAGCTGAAGATAATATATCTACCCACTTGTTCTCCTGGTTGCTGAGCTTATATTGCAGCTCTTCACTTGTGTCCACAAGTGACTGAGATGATAAAACATATCTCAGTTCTGTGAGACATAGAGGGCTCATTAGCCAAGGAACCATTAATATTTCTGGTGACATCCATTTATTTTAACAGCTTTACCTATTGCTCACCAAAACGAAGTAAATGACTTAAAAAACCCCCAAAACAACAAATAAGTGGCAATTGTTTTTTAAAAAATCCTACCTCAGCCAGAAAAAAAACCACGATAGGAATTCACTGTGTAATCCATTCTCTGGTACCAGCACAGTTCCAAACCAAGCATCTCTCTCTGATTTCCAACAGTGTACATAGCAGCTATTGCCCTGTTCCATAAATTCTAGAGGAGTACTAATGTAAAACTTTACTGTGATCACAATTAATGGCCCTTCTTATTTCACCATCTCATTCAATCAATTATTTTATTATAGTAATATGAGCATTATCTTTTATGAGTAGTATTTATTAAATACAAATTAAAGTGGCACAATAAATCTTATCTGCTCACCTTTCCTATGCTTACTTTTACAGTGATGTGTGAAAATGTTGAAAGCTATTTTGTATCAGCATTTTATCTTTTCAAACTCTAATGAGAAAATAACTTTTTTGAAACCATATTTTTAAGAGAAAACACATGCACAAAATAAGATTGTTGTGGAGAAATCAGAGATTACAGAGAAACCCACTTGGCAGGCAGGAAGAAGCTGGCTGAACAAACGTATTGGATCATAAGAGTTTGCAGAGCAGTTAACATGCACTGAGTGTTTTTTGGAATCTGTACATATACACAGTGTCATCCTGCCACTGGCTGCTACACAGCTGAGCCTTAAGCCTATTATCTTTTCTAAATTCCATCTTCTAATTCACCCTTTGTACCCTTTATACCTACCAACGAGATAACACTAGGTCTGCCTGACTCATGGTCTGCGGGGAGTGCGTACCACCCGCACACCTTTCCTTAAGTCAACACATGAGGATGGCAATATTTAAAATAGAAGCTTTTTATTCAGGTTGGCACTACATGCTGCTCAGCTCTTAAAATGTAACTGCAAAAATGGTGCTATGGGATTCCTTATTTATCATCTCTTGATGGCTTCTATGTCTAATGAGATCAGATGGTTGTTGTAAATGGTAAATCTGCAAACTCCTCCTGGGAACCAAAAGTCAAGCACCTTTTTTTCTGGCCCATGCATTATGACCCAAGATACAGATTAGGACAGAGTTTTCTTAGCAATTCTCTTGAAGGTAAGAGCAAAGAACTTGAAATGATGCCCACAACTGCTGAGCCCGTTCTCTAGTGTTGACTGGATGGGGTATCATGTAATGCTTTCCAAAAATGTATTTTCCAGAATCCCACTGCTATGATCAGGAGAACTATTTCAGAAAGAATTCCAGCCAAAATGTATTTATGACCAGGTTAAAACAATTTGTTCTTGTGCTAACCTTGTCCTCTGTTTCATATAAGCATTTAATTTTCCAGGTGCTGAGCAGAGCATGACTTCTCTGTATCATAGGTCAAGATCCAAACTCAGGCTTTGGCTCTTTGACCCTTCTTATCAATGTTTTTTTGGGTCCAATTAGTACACAGTCAAGCACAGACCCAGTTGGGAGGCAACAGCAAACAGCTGAGAAACAATAAGGAACAGATTTTTAAATTACCACATGGAAATCATTTACCTCCTCCCTGCTGAGATCAGCATCTGATTCAATGAGCAGTTCTCTCTTACTGTTATGGCCTAAATTAACTCTTGTGACTTTGTCCTGAAGCAAAGAAAAAAATATTCATGTTATCAGTTAGTATTAGCCAGAAGGAGGCAAAGCACAGCTACACCCATCATACAGAGCTTCACCCATACAGAATCCCACTGTAACATCATTCATAATTAGCAAACAAGGAAAAAGGACATAGCCATGTATGTAGTGAAACAAACAAAGAAAATAGTCATCTCAGAAGAAAGGCTCCATGGTGCTCAAATTATCATCTGCAGCCTTCTGTGCTCACCTTTCTTATCCCTGTGAATGTGGTTGAGCACAGGGAACTACCACCAAGTCAGACTCACCTCAATCTCTGGAAAGGAGATGGAGCACCATCTCTATCCACATCTGGAATGATGTGCCTAGTTCTGGGCTCCTCAGCACAAGAGAGACATGGAGTTCCTGGAACAGGTAAAGCACAGAGGAACAAAGATGATTAAGGGAGTGGAGCCTCTCCCTTGCAAGGACTGGCTGAGGGAGCTGGGCCTGTTCAGCCTCAAAGAAAGATGACTGAGGGAGAATCTCATCAATGTCCATCAGTATCTGAAGGGAGGATGCTAAGAGGATGGAGCCAGACTCTGCTCAATGGTGCCAAACAATAGGACAAGAGACAATGACCAGAAACTGATGTCCAAGAAGTTCTACTTGAATATCATGAAAAACTTATTTGTTATACAATGACTGAGCACTGTAATAGGTTGCCCAGAGAGGCTGTTGAGTCTCCCTCACGCAGATAATCAAGAACCATCTGGATGCAATCCTGTGCCATGAGCTCTAGGATGGTCCTGCTTGTGAAGGGAGGTTGGACCAGATGACCCACTGTGGTCCCTCCCCACCTAACTCATTCTGTGACTCTGCTAAAATATAAAAAATAGTCTTACTAGAGCATTCCACAATAATGTAGCTGTTCTTGAAATTAGGAGGGTGTATTACATTTGCAGATCACTTTCATGCTGGAATTAGATAATGTACCTAGCTTTTTCTATTTCATATTTCCTCCTGATAACAATGAACTTCTGGCAAAATGTTGTTTTTCTAGACCTTGGGTTTCTTGTGCTCTGCCTTGTTTACTATAATCTACATGTCTTCTTCCTCTTTATGTCCTGCATCTTGGTTATTCCTTTGAGGTTTAAAAGCAAAAGTCCCTTTGTGGATTCGGTCTAACCACAGTCTAACCCAAGAATGGGAGCTAGATCCTTTGCAAATGTCTTGGGGTTCTACTTGTGTGTGAGAAACTCTCCTTTCCTCATTCAGTATATCAAGCTTAAAAATGTGTAGTTATATAGGTTTGGATCCAGATGTGGCTTACACCCCATCAGCCTGGACTGAAGACAGGGTAAACTGTCCTTTAGCTGTAACAAGCTGATTCAGACAGACTCTGTGATGATTAGGTTTGTAGCATCAGCAAATTTCACCTGTGCAATTGATTCCAAAAGCAATGTCTGTGGGAGTCCACAGGCAGTCTTTCTGCAGACTGGTAATTCCCTCTTGAAACAACCAATTCTCTTGTCTTCTTTATTCTAGCTATTCCCCACCTTCTATTTCTTGTGCTGATTCTCATGTTATCTAGCCTAACTAATAATGTCCCATGTGGGACTATATTAAATGATTTACTGAACTCCAGGTAGATTAGATCTTTTGTTTATAAGATCAGTTAGCTTATCAGGGAGAGCTATCATTCTAGTCAGGCACAGACAATGTTTGCTAAACTGTCCCATTTTCCTTATTTATCACTTTGCTTCATTTAACTGCTTTTTATTTGCTGGTATTTAAGAGCATTGCAGCCCTTAGCTCAGCAGTTCAGCATTTATCCACATGCTGTGTGAGCTATACCTGTTTCATTCCTGTCATAAAAATGTTCCTTAGAGTTCACAAGTCTGGTTAAAACCCCCTGCTGCCAGACTTGTAATGCTGGGCCAGATGTGGGTTATCTGGTCCTTCAAGATTGTGACAGCATTGCACTTTTTGAGTGTTTCTTCCACACAGTCATTTGTTATTTCCATGGCATCACTGGTAATCCTGCCTTTGTTCTCTGCATTCAAGACCATTATTGTTCCATTATCTTTACTGAGAATTTGAGCAATTCCATTTTGGTGCCATCACAAGATTGTCTGAATCTACCAGTATAAACTGCAGATGGCTGCAACCTTTTAGGACTGCTGGCCTTTTATTCATGTGGCAGTAGAAAACTTTTCCCCATTTGTTCCAGTTTCATTACAGATAAGTGAATCCAGACCTGCAAGGCAAGCAGGAGTTCACAGGGCTGAGGATGATATTCTTGTGATTTAAAAAAAAAAATCTGAAACCTTGATAACTGCAGGGCAAAGACTCCTCACAGAAATTGTGCTGCTTTTGCTGTCACATCCCATTATTACGTTTAAGCTGATGTCTTTGAGCTGCAAACAGATACAGAGTCAGCTGTATATCAGAGACAGATACAGAGTCAGCAGCAGAGTCATGTTGATTAGAACATGATAAAACATCAGGGAAAAGGCATTAGAGAGAAAAGCAGCTAGCAAAATTTGAATAAGAAGCCATTGATTTAATTGTATGTATGACATAAAGCAGACCCATGGCAGAACCAGCAACAGAGGTTGGGCTGCCAATAGAAGTTCATGTTAACCACTTCACAGCACTGCTTCTTTTGAGTCTGTTGCATCAGTCTTGGTTAAAGCTTATGATGGACAGAGGCAGGAGAGCAGGGTATGTATAAAGGTGGGGCTGTCAGAGCAGCTGTCCTGATTTGTACACCTTGCAGTGATGCGTCCTGAAGGCTTTGTGCAAGTCTGTGTCAGTGGTCACAGTGGCAAGAGGGGGTGATACCTTCCTGGATAGAGCAGAACAGCATAACAGCACAGCCTTCCTGGACAGGGCAGAACAGCACAGCCTCTGTGTTCTTCTGTTCTGGTGCCCACACCACAAAGCCATGATTATCTGCTTTATGCATAGCCTGTGCTCAGACCTTCCTTGTTTCTCTGCACCCTTATCAAAGCTAACTGAAAGCACCTCCCTAAGCTTCAGGCTTTTGTTGTGGCCTTTGGATATAATTTGAAGATGCAAGGGGTTTTGTTTGTTCCCTATAAAGCTAATTCTGCCTGTGCTGTTGCTGCTGACCCGACCCCCTCCGTACTGCGGGAATCCCTAAGTGGCACAGCACTCTCTGATCTTCCTCAGAGGGCTTGTATTTATCCCTTGGAATGATGCTCCTACTAATAAACATGAGACTTAATTTGAACTTCAAATACTAGGAAAAGAAACCATTCCCAGACTGTAAAAGCGAGAGAGGATTAAACAGGACAGCATCCTAATGGAGCAGAGGCAGGCCTCAGTAATTAGAGAGGCACAGGGCCTCGGGTGTCACAGCACAACAGAACAGCATCTCCAGAGGTTGCTTCTCCATACAAAATAGGATGAAGTGTTAATAAAAAATGTGAGGCTTAATTAGGATCACAAATACTGAGAGAAGAAATCAACTCCCAGGCTGTATAATTATAAAAACATTAGAAGCTCAAATACTTAAAAAGTAACAGAAATTGTGGGGTGTTTTTCTGGACTTGCATGGACACAACATACTGTCCATAAGTCCAGGAGTCCAAATTATTTTTGGCTTATTTGACACTGTCTTGGCTGGGGCTAAATGAAGAGCTTCAATTATGGTCATGTTTCTCTTCTGCTCAAAGTACAGATCCAGGCTCCTGTAGCCCACTCATCAGCATGTGTGTGTCACTGAGGAGCAATAACCTTTATAGCAAAGTCAGTCTTTCTGAAAAGTGGAAAATAGGGTGTCTAAAAACCGAACACTGCCTAACATCATGTTTTTATTGTAAAAATATCTTCTTATGTTTTCACCAATTTCTGGCAGTCTGGGAGAAAATCAAAACAAATTTGCAGAGATTTTTGTTAGCCTGAAAAACTTCAAAGAGAAAAGTACATAGGAATTCTAGAAGAGAAGAACCTTATGAGGTCAAATTCAAGGCTGATACTTGCAGTGAGGAAATGAACATTATAAATAATGCAGGCATTGATCTACATGTCACTAACAGTTAAGCTTGTTTCTCAAAAAGGACTTGTATTTCTACCTCACAAGTGTATTCAAAGCAGTTTTAAAGCCATTTTGTTGATTTTCTCCATCTGCATCTGAGAAGCCACGGGATGTTAAGGAAACCTTTTGTAAGCAGATGCAGCAAAAGCTTCATGTACCATAAGCATACAGAGGAGACATATTGGATCAGAACAAAGACTCATCTGGATTAGTTCAAGGTGGTTTTTTTTGTTTGTTTGTTTGTTTTTTGTTTGCTTGTTTGTTTGTTTTTCTGATAATATGTCTATTAAGATTGTCTCAATGTGGATACAATAGGTAAAAATACAAAAACATAGCAGAGAGGGGATGATCCCGCTCTAGTAAATTCTGCCAGTCCTGGTAAGGACTCATTATTTATCTTTTAAAAACACCATGCTTGAAACTATTTCATGAGAAATTTTCAATTAATTTTGTTATGGCTTTCACAAAATCCTGTGGCAGTGATATTGACATTTTAATTGCACTTCATGAAGAAAAAAACCAATCACATTCTGTTTAAACGTGTTGTCTCACCACTTCTTTGGATGGTTCTCTTGTACTCAAGGAAATAAACACTCCCTACTTACCTTCACAATTCTATTCTAATTAAAGACTCTAATTTAATAATTTCTCTTTTAATTATTTGGTTTTAAGTTGGAGCATATTTATTCTGTTTTGGCATGAGATAACCAAAACTTCATTATGTGATCCCAACATAGCAAAATCTCTTTGAAATGCCCAGATAAACAGCAAGTTCTGCTTGGGCTCTGACAATTGCCAAGGTTGTAGACTGAGTACTGGTCAAAAGCTGGGACTTTAAAAAGTGCTTAGTATGGCCTGTCCCATCTGAGATCAGTCATGATTCCTTCCTCCCTTTTGAGTTAGCAGAGGGGAGAAATTGAGCCATAATACTTGAAAATGCAGCTCCTCCCTTAAGGTTTTTATGGGAAGCCACTGAGATAAAATGAATCACTGTAAAGGAACTCATAATTTTAATTTCCCATGACACAGGTATTGAGCTTGAATACACAGTTCATTGCTCATTCTAGTGCTAACCTCACAGAGTATTTGCAAAATTTCACAAAAGGGCTAAATTTATTGCTTGGAGAGTTAAAAAAGTTCTCGAACCAAAACTGTTTACCAAACAAGAGGAATACACTGAGAACTTGTGAGAATTATGTGAGAATTCTCTGCAGGATACCTAATGAAATGCTATCACACCAATATTTTTCAGAGCTGCCATCACAATGGGCTATAAATATTTGTTGCGTACTGTAGGGCTTTAGCAACCTGAGGCATATCTGTGTGCTTCCTGAGGGTTATTTTAGGCCAATCTCAAACTGTGCATATTTCAAAAGCGACCAAAACTTTTGGCCATGACAATACGGATTATTTTGTCTCCTAGATTATTCCACTGGGATGAATTCATGGTGAATTCCACCTGGTGAATTCATCAGCCCAGCCCATCCAAAACCATACAACATTAGCTGTGTCTTGCAAGTCAACAGCTCACTGTTTCAAACATGATGAAGGAAATGTTCCTTGGCCCATCACTGTTTTTGTAACTGTTATTGCAAAGACATCTGAGTTGATGAGACCAAGGTCACATCACTCCAGTGTTGTCTTAAAGGACTGCTGTTACAGGATCTTCACAGAGAAAAGCAAGTCACAGTGATGGGACATATTTAGAAGTAACAAATATATATATATATTGTTGTTGTTGTTTTCTGTAGTGGACATTTTCTCTCTCAAATTATCCTTAATGGAAGCAAAATTGATAGAATTGAGATCAATAGTGAATCTATTTGCAGTTCAGTTTGTAAGAGAGACTACACCACAAAAGATAAGCTAAGTGCCATATTAGAGGCATAAGCTGAAAATAAGCATTGGTCAGAATCAGTTTTAAATTACCAATAGAATCAGTACTTGTATTTCAGATTTTTCTTCAGGTAAAAGTTCCAAAATCCCACATTTCAAAATTTTCAAGGCACCCAGCTGTGGAGACAGGAGCATTCTGGAAGTATACTGGACTTTTAAAAAGATAAGTTATTAAAAAATATGCTTTAAATAATTACATTATTATTACTATTTCTTAATTAATATATTAATTAATATAAATTATTCTGCTTCTTACATACCCTCTATACCCTGCCCTCTCTGTGGAAGTGGAGAGGAGGGGTCATGCTTTGTCTTAGCTCCATGTGTTGATTTATGCAAAATATGGCCTAATGAGAACAAGGCATGTGTGAAATTTGAATATAGTTCATCAGGTGAGGTAACTCCCATGGGAATTTTCTGACTATTTAATACATGTGAAAACTGCAGCCTGTTTTGTGTTCCCTGGAACATTACCTCAGATCTGTGCTAATCTGTCTGCTGATATAAGTTATCAAAAATTTCCCCTTAGTGAAAATACACTTGTGGGGGTTTGGTGCTGCTTTCCAGCTGGCTCTGGCACCGAGCTCGCATTTAAGGGTACAGCTTGGTACCTTTCCAATCTTGTGGGTCTTGGCCTCAGGCAGAAGCGTGGTGATGGCAAGGAAGAAGAGATGACTTATGTGAGTTTCAACTGGGTTTTATTTCACCCAGAGGTGAAACTTACGCAAAGTGAGTTTTTCCCTCTGGGTCTCACCTTAAGTACAGGGGTGGGGAAAGGGTTTGGGCACAGCCTAGAACCAGTCCTGGGGGTGGGGGAGGGGGAGTGACCTAGAACACAAGGGACAGACAGTAGAACAATTCCATGCATAAAAAGGGAAGTGGGGAATCGAGAACCTGCCAAATCACTCCACAGCCTTCCAAGAATCTTTCAGGCTTCAAGGCAGGGCTGCAGAGTGATGGACAGGACCCATAACTCAGAAAACCAAAAAGGGGTTTAACATGGGATATGGGACAAACCATTACAAAACAAAACAGAAGTATGCAGAGATTTGGTAAGACCAAAATGAACCAAAACATACACTGAGACTACTAATACTATGAAAGACAGAGATCCAAAAACTCTTTTGAAAAAGAATTTTATGCGTGATGATCCTGATAAACATCTAAAACCTTTGCAAATTATCTTGGAAGTGCTGAAACCTAGACAATATCAGGAGCAGTGTCTGCTTGCATGGCTTTCCTCTAGGTGCAGTATCTTGTATGTGCCCTCTGCTGAACCTTCCACTTGTCAAAGGCCCTTACCAACATCTTTATGATTCAAAGGGTGCTCAAGTCCCTCTTCTGCTTTCAAAGATTTGTAAATATTCTGCATTAGCAAAGAGTAACCTAAGGAATGTCTGAAGTTCCCTAGTGAGAGATGTGCCTACCACCTTAGACAGACCAAAACTCTTGAGAGAAGGCAGTTGATTTGTATATTTGTTACTGTCAACTCATTGTCAGGGTTGAATTAATTCCCTCCCTCCTGATTTTACTCAGAGCAGATGAGTGCTGTCACCTCTAGGTAAAGCTGCTCTGAAGGTCGCAGGCGTTGCACCACACCTGCATTGGCTGCTTATAGCAACAGAGTCCAGCAGTCTAATGGATGAATCCAGACAGTAATGGATGCTTCCCTACACAGAACAAAGCTAAAAATGTCTTTGAAGTACTACCTCTAACTTCAGGATGTTTGGTCTCCTCAGAGTCAAAAGGCTGTGTTTCTCTAGGATGATTTGAAACACCTACATTTAACTTTTGAGAATTGTCCCCTGCATAGCACTCCATATTTGGAAAGGCATGCCAAAGTCATGATTCTCCTTATATTCAAGCTAACCTTTGTATTTACATGCATGTTAGGTTTGTTTGTCAGAAATTTCAAGCCCCTTGACACTAAGTGTGCTGTGCTCCTCAGTCAGGAGAAGATACAGGTTTACCAATTCAGAGTGGAGGGAAGTTCAGCTTTTCTTTATTTCTACTAATAGTTCTATTTTTAAAACATAGTGAAATGTGACTAAATGTAATCAAATGTTTCCTTTTCACTTGAAAATTATATAAATCTAAAAGCTGTTGAACTGTTAAAGGATGTATGAATAACTTGTGTGAATTATGTCAAGGGCAATACACTGAACTTACTTTTTATGACCCAGATATCACATATACAGGCAAAGATCAGCGCTGAAGCTAAAAATTTCCAGATATAAATAAAGTAATGAATTAAATCACTGGTTTTCACCCTTTTGACTGCTACCATGAATATTCTAGTGTCAATGTTCCAAATGGAAAGTGGTATTCTCTGGTAAATTATGTGTAATGAGTCTGGGGGCAAAAACAATGAAATTTTGTTTCTTTATCCAGAAAATTTGTCTAAGTAGATGAGGAAATGAAGATAGGGTCATTTCAACCAGGTGCTCCACAGCATGCAAAACTGTGTGTGAAGCACTTGGCAGAAGCAGTGGGATAGAAACAGAGAGAAACAGTTTAATAGAACTGCCTGCTAGAGATGTATAATTGCTGTAATGCAGAGACTTCTGGGAAACATGGCGGCCAAAACCTGAGCTGTACAGTCATATTATGAAGCAGTTAAAAATAACAGCATGACCATCTCTAAATATAGAAAGAATAATTCTGTTTCCTTGGAATGTAGCCATGCTTTTGGCCTTTGTATTACAAAATAATTTTGAAAAAGCCATGAACTTGGAAGGCTGTTTGTGCTGTGGATTAGCTGTAACATTGTCTTATTACAAAGAAAGTCAGTGATGGCATTTTTAAACCATGCATTGTTGAAGTCAGCAGGAGTTTTACTACTCATTTCTGTAGAACTGAAAATGTTTTAGGCCAACACTGAGCACTTTCAAAATCCCCCACTTGTTGTTTATGTTTTGAATAAAATGAGTAACTTTTCAGATGGGTTTCTATTGTATCCTTCCCTCCATACACAGACCCTCATCTTGGAGCAGGAAGAATAAAAACTGACACTGCTTTAGTGTAGTCACTAAACAATGGAGTTTCCCAGTATTCTATAGCCATAAAATTCTGGATATATTCAGGACATGTTAAATTGTTCATGCACTGTAGAGGTCTGAAGTTAGCATTTAAGAAGGAGGATAAATTAAAGTTAATATAAGAAAATTAAACCTCCAGATTCTTCCTTAGCAATCAGTAAATGAAATTCAATTGACACGGTAATGAGTAGGAAAACTACATAGACAATAGGCATCAGGCACCTCAGATTGAAAAATAAAAAGATAAAATACATTTAAAACTCACTTCTATTTCTTCTCTGGAAATGTTATTCTGGTGGTTTAGACTGCTTTTCCAATGCTGACACGAAGAAAAGATTAAATATCTGACCAAGAAACTGTACTTATTCAGTTGAAAAATATTATAGGGAAGAAATTACATAGATTTGCAGAAATTCCTATACATGCTAAACAGAGTGGGGCTTTATTGTATCTGACACAGATATTATAGATGCTCTGAATGTTTTGTACTAGAAGAGCTGTCCTTCTTAAACATATAACCTTATGGTTAGGTAAACAGGATTGCCTCATTTAAGATAATGACTTTCAACCTGTGCTACAGAACACTTAGGAAAACTGGTGACTTCTAAAGTGACTTCAGAGAACAGCAAAGAAACATGGGACCATAGATACTATTTGTATTTGTCTCAGAGGTGGTACTTCTGAAAACACAACAAATAACAAAGGCTGGAAATCACCAACTTCAGAGCTTGTGTAAAGGATTTTCTGTGATGGAATTAATTTGTTTAGCATCTTGATGAATTAACTCTCATCCGGCAAAAAACTGATACAGTGACATTTGTTATTTGCATTGTTTCTATAAATATATGTGTGCTACCATGTGGACAGTATAGCAGAATGGGCTAGACATGTTCATTTCTGTGTGAAAAACCCAAGGACTAGTAGTAGCAAGCTGCTACAGAAGCTTTGCATTTACCTGAAATACTAGATGAAATGTACATTTATATGGCAAGAAAGAATATTCACATATATTATAAGATTTTTTTACAACTAATTAACAAGCTTTTGAACCTGGGACAAGCTTCAATTTCAAGGTGAAATTAAGTCAAACTGTGATTAGGAAATTCTTTGTTCATCTTTTGCAGCTGTCAGATTCTTGATTGTTTTGCAAGCACCTGGACCTCGCTAGTGCTGAAGTCAGAGAACTGTCTTAATTCTCAAGGACTTCAATTCTCAAGTAGAATTGCTGTGTTTCAATAAACAGCTTTAATTGGTTGGGCAGAGGGATCAGAGCTACCATTCACCCATTTTTTTTTATATACTGGTGCTATGAAAACATATGTATAAGTTGACAAACTTCATTGTCCCAGGAGACAAGATTCATCTGAGCCAATTTAGATATTTAGCTTGCAAGGATCTACATCTTCACTTATAATCTAAAGCTATTTTAATCAATGTGGAAAATTACCCTAACAAGCTATTATTCACTTTGAGGTTAAAAGGGTGCCAAGGTGACTCTCAAATACATCTCACCCTCCCTGTAATATGGTTTGCAGAGAAGGGATGGAAATTTATATGCAAGTGTATAAATAATTCTAATTGTAGTTACTAATATCCAACTATGAAGAGAACTATAAGTGCAGATCTCAGTATCTCACCAATCTTAAATGACTAAGAGGCTGTTACATGCATCAAGTTCTCCCTCACTTCATCTCAGTATGATTTTGTGCATTTCTAAAAACACTTCCTCTTCAGGAAGCAGGCACTGAAAGCAAACAGGTCTTGGGTGTGACTTGCTGAATTATTGGGTTTGTGAAGCAAATTATCTCTGGTTTGTCATTACCTGACTCCCAACAGGAAAAGTACAAAGCGTGACTTCCTAATATAAGAACATGCGAAACATACCCTCCTGTTCATTGCAATACACAGAAACCAAACCCACCAAAACACCCTTGTTCACACAAGACAGCTGCAAACAGACCATTCCCATCAGTTTGCACATTCTTTGATTTGTGTAGGGTTTTAAATTGTGTTCTGCTAATTTCCAGAGCTTTTATTATTCATATCTGAACTCTTTACAAAATCTAGTCTTTACTGCTGCAAGTAATCATCTAAATTCCAAGCATTTGATCAATTCTAGAAACAGTAAGAAAAATCAAAATGATGAGTCTTTGGATCACTAGGGGCTTAAGGGGAAGAAATTATTATTTTAGAGTAATTCTGCTCAGCCAGCATCCTGATATATCTGGATTTTGCTGAAATGGGAGAGGGGGGGAAGCATGTGAAATTACTGCTCATTAATATCCTAAGGAAAACAATACTTCTGTCACATAGTCTGTTAAGAAATATTTTTTTCCTGTGACAAGCTTCCCCACTGTTGTAAGCAGTCTGAAGTATTCCCATTCAGCTGTGAATGGTATTTCCCTCAAATCCTTTCTGTTTACTGTGCCAGGTCATTTTTCCCAGCATAGTTGCCTGCAGAGATGACCCTTGATTTCAAAAGCTGCTCCCAAACACAAACACAGCTGGATGTCAAAAGAAATCAGCCCAAAACAATATCTAACATATATTTGAAACTCCAACATATTTTGACTTGCATTTTGATGCCAGTCTCCACATCAGACCTAACAACATTTCAAGAAAACAGCAGTACTGAATGACAGAATCATATTTCACTCACAGTAGGTTTTCCTGGCCTTTTTTTTGCCTTTAAATATATTCTCTAACATTTTGTGTGTAGGATCTTCTACACCACAAAAATGTTTTCCAAGGGACTGGGGCTATTCTTTATTTTAAGGATTAAACAATCCAGTTTCTCTGATTTTTTTTATTTTTTTTTTTTTATTTGGGTAATTATTTCAGCAAAGCTATTGAGCTGACTTCCCCCCTTCCCCAGTTTTAATAGGAAAATTCCTACTGATTTTTCTGTATTTTAAATCAGTACCTGAATTCTAACCTAAGCCCTTTCAAGCCAGAATCTAAAAGCTAAGACTGCATACTGAGTTAGACTGAATGGATATCTCTTCAGAGGGAAAACTTACAATCTTGAAGGTCACAAAAGCTTTGGTCTCAGAGAAGCCTATATGTAATCTTGGAATTGTGCTTGGCAAAGAGAATGAAATACAAGAATAAGCAAGTCTAGATTCCATTGTCTATGCTGTGTGTTCAACTCTTCTGCCTTATTCCCAAGAGTAAATGAAGAAAATCCTTAGGTTTGTTTGTTTGTTTGTTTGTTTGTTTGTTTCTTTGTTTGTTTTACTGGGGAAATAGATCAGCCCGTTCCAATTTACCTCCTACCACTGTATCTCCTTGATCGCTGACATTGTAGCCTGACAAGCCTTTCTTCGGCTTTTTTTATAGTTAAGAGCATGCAAAAGGTCCCCCTGACTCATTAACCCCATCTCCATGATATGGTGAGCAGACAGAGTATGATCCCTGGGCAGGAACCCTGTTTGCATTAGTGAAATCCTGTGTCGCCATTGCTCTGCCAAAAGACTCTTCCAGAACACGATGCTTGTCATCATTCTGTTTTCAGGCATAAATGTATTCATGGCCTATTTATGCCTGCTTTCTCATGAACTGATGAGTCTCTGTCTTCACTGGTAGTTGCACCCTGGCTAGCTTTTTGTCTTCTAAGGTGAAGAAAATGAGCTTTAATCTGCTGTCATGATAAGGAAGTCTCACTGCTTTCAACGGATTTATTTGACCACATGGTCAAAAGTAATTGCGTTTTTTTGGATGCTGAGTGAGCAAACACTTTTACAATGGTATAAACATACTTTCTCTAGAGGCACTTCTCCAGGTGATGCACCCTGGATGCCTGCCTAAATTCCCTCTCCCCTGCAATCCAACCCAGGATAGCTATGGACCACGGGGGGAAATCTAGGCTAGAACAAAGATAAAAGACAAAAGGCGTTCTTAAATGTCATGGGACACAGTCCTACTGCTTTAATGTAGAACCTACACCATTGAGCCCAGGAGGAAAAAGAGGGAGAGACTCCCTATCCGGGGAGTTTTATTCCCCAGGGGAAAAAGAGGGAGGGGAGGGGGATCTGTTGACCAGTGGGGGCTGACCCAGGGGGAGGGGAGAGGTAGGGGATATCAGGGGAAGAAGATGTAAAGGTTCATGGAAAAGTGCAACCAAGAAACACCCAGTGCAAAAGGAACTAACTAATTAGTGCAATACAACAGATGCCCTCTCTGAGTGGTAACATCATGCCAGCAATTCACTGTCCCTGCTGTGTCCTTTGCCTTATGTGATGACCCTTCAGCTCACAGCAAAAGTTATTATTAGTTCTCTTCTTTGAAGCATCCAGGTTTTCTTTCTTTCTGTGAGATATTATGCTTTTTCTCTGAACAAGAGATATCTTCCAACTCTGAGTTGTTATTGCACCCACACTTTTGTATTTTGCTTAATAATGATAATTTGAAGAAGGGCTTGAATCCAAACTGTGATGAACTCTACTGATAATCTTTCTCTAGATGAAGATCCTCTTTCATGGACAATCAATTTTCATTTATACAACAAATTGTTATTTGCACTTTGACCTCTTCTCTAACTTTACAATTTCTACATTTTCCAGACAATATAATTTCTCTTGCTGTACTGAATTAGGAGATTCACCAAAGTACAAATCTTCAGAAGTACTTGTTTTGTTTTGTTTTGTTTTGTTTTGTTTAGAGAAGGAAAATAGTCTAGCAGACTAACGTGACACAATCTTCTTTTAGTGATGTTTAATCTTCCGTGTTACCTCCATGCCTCATTTTTGTTCTTCATCCAACACTTGATCAGTATGTTCTGTATTTTGTAGTAAAGAGATCATCTGGCCAAACTTCTGCTTTATATGCAGCTCTGCCATAGTAATATGGAAAGGGGTCAACAAGCAAGGGAAGGCTATGAAGTTTTAATCCCGTCCATGTGTCCTTCATTTGTATCCTATGAATCAGATTCAAAGGAGTGCTGGTAAGAGGAAGATAATGGCAGCACAATATCTTCCTCCTTCTAGAGCATATTTGTTTTTTTATCAGTAAACCACGAGAAATATTAAAATGCATTCTTGTTGTGGTGCATTTTGGGTTTTACCAACTTTCTGCATGCTTCTGTTCTTTGTTTTACAATGGTTTGTCCTATGTACCCCGTGTTAAACCCTTTTTTGATTTTTCTCGAGTGATGGGTCCTGTCCATCATTTTACAACCTCGCCCTGAAGCCTGGAAAATTTCAGGAAGGCCATTGAGGGATTGGCAGGATCCCAGTTCTCCCCCTCCCTCAATTTGATTGGTTGGTTTTATTGATTGTCCTTTGTGTTCTGGGTCACTCCCTCCCCCTTCTGGATTGGTTCCAGGCTGTCCCCTTCCCCTTTCCCCACCCCCATACTTAAGGGAGGATCAGAGAGGGGAACTCGCTTTTGTGGGTTCCCCCTCTTGGTGAAATACACCTCTGTAGAACCTCTCACAAGAGTCCTCTCTTCTTCTTTGCCCTTGCTCATGCCTCCTGCTGAAAGTAAAAACTACAAGATCAGAAAGGTATCTTAGCATACCAAACCATATGTTTTAATGCGAGCTCAGTGCCAGAGCTAGCCAGAAACAGGACGCTGGTTCCTGAGAGAGGCATTGGCACCCCTGCACATTCTGAAATAAATAAAGCTTTAAGCAAGAGTTTAAGCTTGGTACTTTTAAAATAAATCCTTACATGGTAAAAAAAAACAATAGGACTGACCATTTTCCAAACATATTCACTTCTCAGATTTTATAATGAATTATGAACCAGATTGATGTTCAGGCAAATGTGAAGTCCTTCTACATATGAATTCTGCATTATAGGTTTTGTAGTTACAAACTTCCTATTACTTATTTCATAGTGATTTTTATTTTGCTTTTAATCCTTATTTGAATGGTATAAAAAGATCAGGAACAAGCATTTTATTGAGGCAGGAGTAGACTATGTTTTAGGTAAACAGATAGTAAACTATTAATAGTTGACAAATTTACTCCAGGCCAGAGTGAACATCTTTATCGATCACATAACATTACAGTAAGACTTTGCATGTAAAACACATGAATCAAAGTGTGCTATTGTGCCTTGCAAGCCTTAAATTATAGTAAACATTTTCAGGAACTGTGTGGCTCTTTAGTGAAAGCTAGTACAATATGATTAATCATCAAAATGAACAGCTTAGCTTTGCATAGCTTTCAGTCCGTATAAAATGCAACCATCAAACAAAGAGAAGTCTTTTTAAAAACATACATTAATATAAGGTTAGAAAATCAGGGATAGTATTTTATCTGTGATACACCACGCTGGTGACAGACTCTAATTTCAATAACCACATCTCAGTGTAAAAAAAAGAAAAAGGGCTCTACTTTAGTTTTTTTACTACCCTAAGAAGGCCCCACTGAATTTCTGGTCTTCATCTGTATTCCAGACACATACTTTCAGAATTTTTGAGATGTCTGAATGTTGTTTGATTTGCATCCAACTTGCTGACACAGCCTCAGTTTTGTTGTAGATCAAATAATCTAGCTTTTTGGAGGCAAGTGATTAAGAATTCTTATTGATGATTTATACAGTCCTGAATAAACTCATTTTATTTGTCTTGTCATAACCAGCTTTAATTTTCTGTTCTGCTAGTAAAAAGCTTAGTGCTTGTTTATTGTACTGCTGTAATGTCAACAACCTAATCTACTTTAAAGAGCAAAGTCAATATTGTATTTTATTAAAATAAATGTGAAGTTTAATTATATGTTTCAGTTAACCTTGGATTTGTGTTAGCTTTTATTATTTTCCATAAGTAAATCTTTATTCAGAGCCCTTATGTCCTTCTTGTGTCCATATTGAAGGAGTATCTCTTGCAGGGCTGTTTGCAAGGGACATATCCGCTTTTCCACACTGGTGCTGTAGGCTTTCTGGATGTAGCAACAGTCCTAGGTCTAATAACCATTTTAATTCATAAAAAATGTACAGGAGTTTGAGCCATTGTGCTCTCTCTCTGCATTGGGTCTCTGGAGTGATTTGGGAACCTGTGCGCTACCCTTGGCAGTGCCATGGGGTTGGTTGGGGCAGCACAGGACTTACAGGTTCAGCCTTATGATAGCTGGAGATTGAGCTGGCTGTGCTGCACCTAGGCAAAGAAATCAAACTCCCCTTGCAAAATGGAGCCATGTTAAATGTGCAAATAATTATTTGAATATTCATCTCGAGATGAAATAATCACAAACCAAATGTGTCCTACCAAATGTTGGCCTCCAGGCTACCAAGCCTTTCTGTAATATGATGAGGGATAAGGTATGTACGTTCCAGGTCTTGCTTAGTTATCATTTGAACCTGGAGTTGAATTTAATCCTTCAACAGATGTATGACAGAAAGGTCAGAAGCAAGACCCATGCAGTGAGATTTTACTGCTGCAACTATGGAATATTCAGTGGATTAGGAAAAGAACAGTTTACTTTTATTGAAGGCAAACCTGAATATCTAGAGTTTGACTTTTTTCTTGTTCTTTTAAAAATTAATTTAAGTTAGTTTCTGTCACCATAAACATGTTTAAAAAGGGAATGGAGAAGCAGTCTTTTGTTCTTATAATTTCACCTTAATCTATAGTTTAGATCTAAGCACTGGAAAAAAATTGAATTTTTGGAAAATGATTACTTCTCAAATTTAAAAACTTCAAAAATAAATAGTCTTTCATCTACAAGTACAAAAAGGTTCCAGAAAATTTCAAATCTTTTTCAAGTTTCACATTAGCCTTATTTTCAATGAGCACTGCAGCCAGAATTCTCATAAACACAGGTTACATTGATTCAGCAGGGATAAATCAGGTTCAGAAGGGGTAGTAAAGCATTTAACAACACCTCTTCCTTTATTTCCATGGTTTTACTTCTTCAGATTTTTGAGGTACTGCTGTCAAGCATGCTATCAAATACAATCTCTTAAGTTTTGTCAGTTCAAATTATCTTTCCACGATCAAACTGTTATTGCCAGCAACATATTGATTCAAGACAAATTTCTCCTGGCCAATTAAGATTGCTTCTCCTGAAGGAACATGAACTTGTCAATATTGTCTATGAATAGACCCCCTCCAGCCTCATTCAGACCCCAAGACCCATTTAATCTAGTAAATGAGTACATACAGGCAAGGTATTAGCTATTAATTAATTTTCATGACAGTCCTGTATTCATCTTTTGTTTTGCTGTAGAAGAAATTCCTTCACATCCAAAAAGAGGTGTTTCAGCCTAGATAGATAGAAATCACCCCTGCACAGCCCATATAAGGTTGTTTTGACACAGCAAGAATTGACCTGTGTGTGTCGGAGGATGCTTCACTTAACTGACTAGCAAAAGTGAACAAGAAAAATCTAAATAGGCATCTAATAGGTAGGAAAAAAAACCAAAAACATGTCCCACTGACGATAACTTTATGCTCTATAGCATGAGAGTTGATTATCCTTATCATAATGGCAACATACATAATGACAAATGTTATTAGCGATCATAAAATTGTCCAACCCTTTAGAATTTCTGCCACAGTATTTAAATCAAATCCCTCCTTCAACGATAAAACCTAAATTGCTAAATATGGATTGCATACAAATGTATATCTCTTTTTTTCATTCTAAACTCACTTCCAATTTAATTTAACCATGATTTTCCCCGTGCACCATATCTTTTACAATTTTCACAGTAAGTTCCATAATTTCTCCTTATTCAGCTAAGCAATTCCAACCTCTGGGACACCTCTATTTATGCTCTCTATATTGCCATTTCTTTTGCCCCATAGTGATTTTGCAATTTCAGGTATTTTTGCCTAGTGTTGGATGACTTCATCTGGATTAAGGACTACAGAAGTATATTATTCCTCAATGCCTTTTAGTGTAGCTGACTTTTTTTTGACTTTACAGATTTTATTCTGTTTCAGAATACTTGCCAAGTTGTTCACAGTTATTTTCTTCAGAAAATCTCATAAGAATAAAATATACATATGAAAAACTTTGTATATTTTGTCTGTTATTACAGGTCACAATCTTTTAGTGTTTCTACACTGAAATAAAAAATTAATACTTTGCTATCAGAAGGTTGAGTTTATTTCCACTACTATTTTTCCCTCTCTGATGATTTAAAAGAATGAAGTGATCCCACTTTTTTTTTTTTTTTTTTTTTTTTTTTTTTTTTTTTTTTTTTTTTTTAACATTTGAAGATGATTGCTTTTGATTTTATTTTGTGATACTTTTGATTGTTCTGTGATGGTTAAAGCTGCTGACAATAATATAGGCCATGCTATGAAATGAAGATCATTACTTCATGTGTAGCCCGTTCACAAGTGGAAAGAAATTTTTCCTTCTCTTTGGGTAATAAAATTTGCCACAGAAAGTGAGCCAAAACTTTGATTAGGTGACCCAGTGCAGGTCCTCCAAGGCCAGTGTTGCTCCACTCTTAAGTTCAATAGGGAATAGGTCGTGGTGAGTCCTCCAATGAATGCAGAGAAAAAGGTGGATAGAATTCCAAGCATTACATTTCATGAATAAGTTGACACAGGACAATATGCCCATCGTTCTGTCCACTCTTGGGGAAGTCATGGTCACATATTTCTGGAATAACTTTACATCTTTCAAAATGTATGCAGACTGGACAGCTTGAGGAATCACAAATATTGGATGAAATCATACAATGGAGTGAGTCTGCAGGTGGAGAGTGCATTCTCTCTTGTGAGATCACGCTGAGATAAAGATGTGTCCCATTTAATTTCTACGCTTGAGTGTTCCTCCCTATCTTCTGGAGGAAAAGTTATTCTGGAGGAATAACTTTTTTCCAGTTATTCAGGTCAAGTGATAGCTGTTGAAACCAGCTCGTTTGGTCTGATGTGCCAAGAGATTGGGCAGTTATTCTGACTACAACTACTACAACTCTCTGAATTTTAAGACAAGTTTTTTAATGTAATTCAATTAAACCAAAACAAGTCTATACAGGTTTTCATGACTGTGAGTCTGGTTTCCTGCACTTACTTGGAAAATACAAGGCACTATTTGTATTTGAGATGCTACAGCTGATCTGTATGAACAAAACAACAAAGCATTTCTTAGATGCGTGTGCTGAAAAGCGAGTCTGCAGAGGAAAGAACAGCACTGCAGGGTGCCCTGTTTAGTTTGTCTTATTGACGTTATGTCAGATATGGTCAAAAGACAAACAAAATGATCATTTTTCTAACCACTGCCACTGTGAAAGCTGAAAGCCAAAATATGATCTTCCTGGCTCATGAATCAATAACAGCAATTACAGGTCATACTCTTCCCCCAGCTGCACCTGTACGATTTAGTTGTGAATAAATATTCAGCCTTCATTTAGATCTGAGGCAGACAGCTGGTCTGCTGCTACCATTTCACTGAAATAACTGTAATTCAAGGGCATTATACTAATTTACCTTGGGGAGTACAAATCCCTTGCCTTTCATGGGAAGGCTCAAAGGCTGAGTTGCGCACATTCTCCCAGTAGACTTGCGCAGGATTCAAAAGGATAACTATTCTTTTTAAACCTCGTTGCAAACAGTTGTGTGACGTTGCACTATTCTTTCATGTTCAACACTATGTCCCAGCATGTGCTCACACTTTGAGAAGGGTCTTCTATGTAAATCCCTCACTGATCTCACAGGTCTGGTCAGAACTAGCTGGTGCTTTGAAGTTATTGAAGAAAAGGTGCTGGAGAAGTGCATAGTATTAGTAGGTGCTACCATGAGGCTACATCAAACCCTATGGTGAAGATATGTCTGTAGGTATTTTACTGTAATTTGAGAAACTTGGAGCAGCAGCAGCTAAAAGGTTTTATTCACATGGGTCTGGAGTGAAAATTAATGGATAAAAAGTCTGCCATTCCGAAAGACCCCATTTTATTATGATGTTCACAGTAGATGAAACTCAGTGTTAGAGGAACTTCAGGAAATCCTCCAATCAATACATACAGCACAGCTACCTTCCATTCCTAACCATCAAGGGAAAAAAGATTTGCTGAATATATGTTCCTCTTTCATTGGTTCTATAAGACCTCTATTCTCTGAAAATGCGACAACGAGAATTTCAGGGTTATAATTAGATTTTGATTCTGTAGAAGTGAACTTTAGCATATGGATTGCTATTAACTCCTCCTGACAGTTGGAACAAAGTGCAGAGATGAACGATGTCATACCTGTTAAACAAAAGGTCAGATTCAAACCACAATTTAAGTGCCAGAAGTAAGGCTTCCAGGAAATTTTCCCTCCATGCACCCTGAGTCACACCAAAGGATCTCAGGAGAGTAAAGGACTCTCTAACACTGAGATAAGGCACTCATGGGATGGACACTGGGCTTTTTGTCTCAAACTTGTCACTGTACATTAAGAGTTCCTGACTGAATCACCAAAAGAGCCTCTGGAGGAGAGGAGCAATCTGACTGGTAGATCAAGATTCCTGGTGCTCTCCTGGGTGGCGATTTCAAAAGTCTCAGGCCTAAATATTTTATCTTCAGAAGTTCTCTGACTGTTGACTGCAACATTAAAAGGAGATGCTATGGTCACCCCCGACTCCTGTATTTTGAAACAGAACAGAGCTGTGCTCAGAAAAACAGAAGAAAAGTTTCTCTCTTAGGAGCGACTTCTACATCTGTTGCAAGAAGCTCAGTCCTATCTACCTGGGAGAAAGGTGCTACAAAAAATTCCTGCCCTCTGCAATCCTTTTTAGGATTGTTTGGACAGACCATGGTATGACCCTGTTTGAGGAGCACTATAACACATCAGGACACTGGGGACTTAAATCCTAACAATTTAACAAATTTGATAAATTGCTTTTCCCAGGCTGTCTTCTGTTTTGCTACCTGGAAAATGGGTTAAAAAGATGTTGCTCCACTATTGCACTATTTAAATACAACAAGGACAATTATTGGAGAGCTTTGTCAAGTGCTAGGTGATACTTTTTGCATGTAAAATTTGTACCTGTACACCGTATATGTAAGACATAGTATATACAATATTTTACCAAACTCTTCACAGTGAAGTTCTGTTCTAGGTTGATTCTAATATTTTTATATGTATTGCTTTTTATTAGTAGTACATGTGTGACTGGACAAAGGGCATTTGAATATATTGTCTTACTGGTTTGCATGTAAAGTACACTCATTTTACAGAAGAAAAGTAAGATACATCTGTACTTGATTGTTGAGTTATCAGGTAGGCAATTTCTCCCAAGTTATGTTTTTCTTTCCCTTCTCTGCAGTCTTGGTTGCAATTCAAATCATCAATCTAAAAAAAACCTCTCCACTTTTCTCAATATTTGCTCCTGACCACACTGAAAGTGAAAAGAAGCATTAAAAAATTCACCAGGACGCTTATTATGCTCCAAGCTGGCTTGTCTGGACAAAAAACCCAAAAATAGTAGTAATACTTTAAATAAAAATTTGACCTTTTCTTTGCTAATTAAAACCAAACCATGGGATGATTTCCTGGCTGATGCGAACTCTGGTTATAGTGCATAGTAACTCATACTAGGTTAATACTTCATGCTGAGATTCTTCTGTTGATTTGGATATGCAAGAGAGGCATTTAAAACAAATGTGTTTCCCCATAGTAACAATTTAAAATAGACATTGTATTTTTAAAAATTGTTTTTGACTGTCCTCAGCTTATCTCAAAGGAATTTCTTTTAAAAATCTAAAAAAATTTTACACATCTTTAGGATTATAAAATGATGTTTAACCATAAATAATAAGTGTGGAGGCTACAGGTCCTATTGGTATAGCAATGAATAAGAAAATATTTATGTTCTTTCACATTACAGTTTTTTAAGCAGATTTGCTACTTTAGAATTTTTTCCTTTGAATTTAATCTTTTATAGAGATGTGTGGAATAATGTGTAGAATAATACTCAACAGCTATGAATATTAGCACTACTGCTTATGCCATTATTATTATTATTAATTGTTATTTCTGTTTATCAGCAGGCCTTTCATTAAACAAGAAGAGTTTGTTTCAGGGAAAGCACACTGAATAGAAATTCTATTTATTTTTAATTGGTAGAGTGATTTCTCTGTCTGTCACTTCTGGTTTTGAGGCTAGATTGTTCAGGGGTTTTGTTGTATCCCCTCTCTCTTCTTTTTAACTATAAATCTTACTCTTCTGCTATGCTTTCTTTTCTTATGATCTCTTTCTCTATTTGTATTCTTGTTTCTCATCTGCTTAGCTAGAAGACTTAAAGAAATCACAGTATCATACAGTCTGACTTACAGCCCCTTCTAAATATACTTTTCTCTACCGAACTGAGAGGAGAAATTAAATCAAATCTGTATACCTATCTATAATCTGGAGCATCAGACAGGCATAATGGCAATCCTTGATCCTCTGACTGACAAAAAATTTTAGATTTTCACAGACAAGTAGCTCATAATTCAATCACATGATTGAGCAAAACTCTCACCACCTCGTTTTTTGTGTTAGTGTGACAAGAGTAAGCTTCAGGCCATCCTCAGAAGGTATCAACCAACACCAATATCTGTATCCTTCTTTATGTGGTAACTCAACAAAATCTATTCGCCAATAATCTCCAGGAAGATTTCCTGTCTTTTTTACCCCTAGCACTACATTTCATATATCAGGATTGTTTTTACATGGCAGATTTCACATTTGCTTAATGTTGATTGCACAATTTCAGTCATTCTCTTCCTATACTACCTTTTTCAGATGTTTTGAAAGATTTTCTGTTCCCCAGCTGCGGCCTTCATTTTCCTTCCAAGTTGTCTCCTGAAGTCAGCTAACTTATTAGCTTTTTTGCCTTGAAAGGGAAGAAAATTTTGTACCAGTGATAATGAAGGACAGGCGATAATGGACAGTAAATTGTATTTGCTATGTGTCTTTTTGTATTTTGTGTGTTTTGGAGTCCTGTGGTTCAGCACTTTTGTCTATTTAAATTAACTTTTTATATACTATTACTCAATCATTGCACAACTTGTGGACACCTGAAAAACTGTCCTGCAAAGGAGGCTGCAGATGGCAAGCCATAAATCCATAAGGATCCCCCTCTCTGCAGTTTATCATGCTTTTCCTTAGCTCCAAAATTTGGAAGTGATGTTAGGAAAGCAATCCATTTGGGCTGCACAGCTTCCCTGAGAGTTCAGATTAATTGATTGAAGTGGACTGTCTTGGCTGCTCTTTCCCCACTCAGCCTCCTGCCTTTGCATGGAGTTGGTCCAGATATATTGTTCAGAGCTGGCTCATCTACACATACCATGAAAATGTGCTGTGACTCCTTAATATTCCTAGAGTGGTTTTCTCTGTATCATGTAAAAATCCTCTGCCTGGGATGGGAACTGAGCTCACAGTCTATGGCTCCCACCACAGTACTGCAAGCAAGAATCTATCCATTCTAGATTTTTAGCTGCTAAGTATGAAAAAGGATCAAACCTATCTGGAGATTTTATATAACATATTTTTTTTTTAATTCTGATCTCTACCAAACACCAACAAATTAACTTTCTGCCATTAAAGCAAGTGAGTGTGTCTGATGTTCTGGCTGATGGTCTCTGAAACAAGACAGATAGGCAATCAATAAAATGTTTCTTCTCTCTAAGTGAGGCTACGGTAAAGTGTCACCAGAATGCACAAATCTTCACAACTTTTTCTGCTCAGACGTGACCCATTAATAGTAAAACAAAAGCAAATAGAACTGAAGCATCTACTTTCCTGAAAGATCACCAAGATGTTTATTTAGTCATTTATTTAGGTGAAGTCATGCACTTCACCTGAGAAAATACAGGAATCACTTATATGTCAGTAAATTAGACACAAAATTATTGGTAATGATAAATTTATGTCAATATCAATCCTGGATGTTCCTGAAGAGGATCTTATTTCACTTTTTATCCAATTTCTTAATTTAGCTTTCTTTGAATTTTCAACTTTAAGGCTTTAGATCAAAATAATTAAAATTCCTTCCCTATGGAGGAGTGACAGGCATAGTTTTATATTTACTGTTATTGAGAAGAAACTATTCCCTTTTTCATTATGCAAATAGAACCAGAAATAATTAGGAAGTATGGTAATAATATATGCAAATCCCAGCACTGACAATTTGCGAAATGTTCCTATTTTATGTGATAGCTTTTGACTTTCAAAGCACATAAATACAGCATGCTTTGTAGAACAAGGAGGAAACAGCTCCAGATGATACACTCAGTTACCTTCCTTAAAAAAAAAAAAAAAAAAAAAAAAAAAAAAAAAAAAAAAAAAAAGGCAAAGAAAAGTGTCTTAAAATTCTCTTAAATTTAGTGACAGACAAGAACAGATCTTTTGGATCAACTTGTCTCATTTCCTGATTCACGGCTGCTGCTATGTCACATATTCCTTTCCTGCAAACTGGTGGAGAGTGAGCTTTTGCTTTCATGTCTTCTTCTGAAAAGTTTCTCATAAATTATTCATACTACGCGTCTTCAATGATTTTTGGCAAAAGTTGGTTCCAGTCATGTGGACAACTTTCATTTAGCATAAAAATTCCTTTTTTTCTTCCATGACTTATTTATGGGAGGAAAGCAATCAAAATGCCCTAAGCTTCTATTTTTATGTACTGATCCAGGTAAGTCATCTTTATCTTGCAGTTTGGTTCTTTCCGAATGCTTTGACTTCTCTTCCAGTCCATATTGAATATAAGGGATGAAAAATTTGTCCAGAATCCCAGCAGGAATTTTTTTAGAGCCTTGTTGGTTTGCTGTAGCAATTTCTGTAAATAGCGATCTAATATAATTTCCAGTCATTACCACCTGTTTATAATGATTTTAGCATCACTGAATCTCATCTTTAACTGTAAAAGTTCATTTCTATAACTGGTACGAGCCCTAAAACAGAGTGGCAAACCCTGAGTTTCAGGCCCTGGATGAAAAATATCTCTGTCACACACAGCAGAAGAGAGATGTCCAGAGTATGGGATTCCAGCATGGGGGTCTGACTGGGACCATGGCCATGTGGGGGCCCTGTACTACCTTGGTGCATGGAATACACAACTGTGTTCAAAGATCAAAAACTTATCAAAATAAGAGATGCTGAAGAATCGGAAAATGTGTTATGGAAATGACAGCTGGACAGACACTGCTTCCATGTGAATCTCTCAATATATAGGCTTGAAAAGTAAGGAGCAAAAATAGTGTTCTAGTGTCCCCTCTCCAGTTCTCCATCCATCCTTGTGTGAGGTGGAGTGTGAGAATAAATAAAAATCAGGCTCACTCAGTTCACACACTTGAGAAACCATCAGGATTTAGCTCCTTATCAGCATTGCTCTCTCTGAGCATACATCATTCACGTAATTCTTTTGTGAAATCCCAAGTCCCTGAAGGATTAATGCTCACTTTTTAAAACTTATGTGAACTCAAATTTGCATTTCCCATTTCGCTCTTCCTCCCTAAGTACAATGTAATTCAGACCCATTTAACTGATATAAATTACATTTTAGAACTAGCTAGTTAATTATGCTAGAGATAGATATCTCAAAAAAGAAAAAAAGATGGAGGAAAAGTAACAGATTGGATTCAATAGAATGTAGTCCCAATGTTAAAAAGAAGCTGTAATTTTAAAGCAATCTTTAATAATAAAGTCAGCCCTTCTGGTGTAGCTTAGCTTTATATAAAATACAGCAGAGGGAAATAACATTTTTCAAGTTTGGTAAAATGAAAAATTGAAGTGTGGAAATACTATGTATGTACAGCTGAGTCAAAAAGTATTTTTCAGAATGTTCAGCAACAGTGCTAAACAAAAACAAATGAAAAATACATTGTGCTGTTAGGTGAACCTGACATGCTCTGCTTTGTCTGCAATTTCTAACCTCTTTGTATAACCTCAATTATTGTTTGATTTCAGGCACTGTTTGCAGGAGACCTGTTTTTCTGAAATAAGTTCTAGAAAATTCACATGTCCACCAAGGAGGGCCTCCCCTTTATCCCTTTTTGAGGTGAGAAGCAGATCACAGCATCTAAGGCAGGTTCTTCTCAGCCTTGTCAAACAACTTCCTGCATCTCCAGATGGACGGAAGTGTTCAAGCAGCCCATAGAACCTGGCTGGAGAGAAGCCTTCCAAGTTAACAGTGCCCCTTAGTGAATCTGTAGTCCTGGGGCATTTTTAGCTGTGTATTTCAAGCAGTTTGTGTCTAAAAGGATGAGTACTAGTTACCATCACTGAGGCAATTATGGTTGCAAATGAGGTTTCTACATTCCCGCAAGGAGTTTAAATGCTTACTCTGGCTGATTTCAAGGGGAGCCCAGGATTAACTTCTTTAGACAGTTCTGAAAAATCTGTCCTGCTTAATTAATGTCTGTTCTGTGCTTGTAAAAGTGTGTATAAATGTGAAGAATTCTTGCTGTTCATAAAACATATATGCAGCAGGTTGAAAGGAGTTTATGAGAACAACATAGAAAAGGATTATGAGGAAGTGATCAGATGCTTAGATGTGAATCATTTTTTGCAGTATACAAATAGAAATCACAAAATATACACCTGAGACAAATAGTTCAAGTAGCAACAATTGGACTCAAAAAAAGTGAAGGTTTAGCTGATATGGATGGGAAAAGCTGTTGTTTGAACCTAACGAAATTCAGTTTAAGATTACATCAAAAAAAAATCACAGAAAAAAAATTGAATTCCTGATTTCCTCAGCAGGGCTAAGTAACAGTTAAGGACTTAAGTTTTCCTTGTAAGTGAGGTATCACTCTAATTTCCAAAGTATCAGTAGAAGGTGTTGAGTGCTCAGTACTGTTGAAACTCAGGTCACCTTTGTAAAATATTATGGGATGGAATTCAAAAGGAGTTCAACATGAAGTTGTGAAAGCATATAGAGGGTGGAGGCATACATAGGGTGGACAAGGACAGGTAGCCTGGAAGGATATAGAAATATTATTCAGTCATCCAGGAACAAACAGGCAAGCTAAAGCCCATCCGCATGTAGCCAAAGGCAAGATCTTCTACAAATGCATAGCAAAAGGAACAATAGGAAAACAAGGCTCATTGCTCGAGAAGAGGAGGGACCTGTTAGACAGGACATGGCTGAATACCTTCCTTGTCTTGGGTTTTACAAGCAATGCCATACTCCAGGAGTTTCAGGTCCCAACGGCCAGACGTAAAGGATGGAGTGAGGAGATTACTCAGTGGAAAAGAATAAGGTTACAGAATGCTTAAGCAACTTGGACATACATAAATTCATTGACCCTGATAGGATGCACCCATGAGTGTTGAGAGAGCTGTCAGATGTCACTGCAAAGTCACTCTCAACCACCTTTGATCAATCACGATGACTGAGAGAAATGTTTGAAGTCTAGAGGAAAGCATCAGTCTTATCTTTAAAAAAGGCAAGAAAAAGGACCCAGAGAACTATAGGATAGTCAGCATCACCATTACCTTTGGGAAGATGAAGGCTGGAAAACCATTTCTACGCACAAGAGGAACAAGAAAATCATCAGGAATAATCAGCATTCATTCATCAAGGGGCAGTCATGCTTGACCAGCTTGATAAACTGATGTGATAAAATGTCTGGCCTGATGAAGGAAGAGCAGTGGACATTGCCTGCCTGGACTTCAGTGAGGTCTCTGAAACTTCCTCCCATAAGATCCTCATAGACAAGGTGTTCACAAATGGGCTGGTCAAGCAGACGCTGAGGTGGACTGAAAACTGCCTGAAAACCACCCAGAGAGCAGTGATAAATAGCACAAAGTCTAGCTGGAGGCCAGGAGCTAACAGTGCACACCAGGAGTCCGTATGGAATCCAGTCCCTTTTAACATCTTCATTAATGATCTGGGTGATGGCGCAAACTCTCTACTTCAAGTTTGCTGGTGACAAAAACTGAGAGGAGTGGCCATGCAGAAGGACCGCAAGAGGCGGGAGGAGTGGGCTGACAGGAACATCATGAGGTCCAACAAGGAGAAGTGAAATGTCTTGCACCTGAGGAGGAACAACAACCTGTCACCAATGTGTACTAGAGATCACCCATCCAGAAAGCTGTTTGTCCTGGCGGACACCAAGTCGAACATGAGCCAACAGTGGTCATAAAGGCACATAGATCCTTGCCACAAAAATGGTAAATACAATCCGGGGCTACTTTAGGTGAAGTGTTGCCAGCTGATTGGAGGAGGTGATCCTCCCTCTCACTTCAGCATGGCTGAGACCACCATATGTGTGGTGTTTCCCAGCACAAAGGAGACTAGAACATACTAGAGACATTGCAGTGCAGAGCCATCAAGATGACCGAGGGACTAGAGCAACCTTCCTATAAGAAAAGGCTGATAGAACTCAGACTGTTCAGTCTAAAGAAGGGCAGACAATTACAATATTTATTTTTTATCTTTATTTCATTATTTATGTATTTATATAAGTTCAAAAGATTATTTTAAGAACTTAATGGATTTAACACTGTTTTGTGTTGTTTGTGGGGTTTTTTTCCCTATTTGCTTACCAGGGTCTTTTCTTTAACCATATTTTGAAAATATGAATCTAGATAAGAAGTCCACAGTTGCTCTTAATTTTGGAATACTCAACTCCTTCTGAAAACTTTAAGAAAGAAAAATATCAGCTAAGAGACCCCTTTTGAAATGATAGAATAACATTTAATTAGTATTATTCCTGCTGTTAGATGTCTGTATTTTTTCGTGATGGTCCAATTGGAAGTAGATTTCTACAGCTGTAAGCAAGACAGCTCTTCATCTGTGAAGTTTGGAAGAGCTAGCTGTTGGTGTTCAGCACCTCGTCTACTAACAAGAGACTTTAAATTACATACTCAGTGGAGCAGTAATCATTAGAGCAGACTCGAGATGCACAATAGAGATTTAATTTCACTGGAAGAGTTCCTAATGTCATTCTGTGTGGCAGAGATTATTTGAATTAGAATTTTGGGTGAGCCAAAAAAGGTTTATGGAAAAAAAGGTGCTGCTGTTTAAAAAGAATTATTAGGATCCATTTCAAAAATTAAAATCACATATGATTATGTGGGTTGGGCAGCTTGGGGTTTTTTTTCAACGCATAATATATTTAACCTTTATGTTTTGTTCATGTATTTGATTTTCTGCTGTCTGTATAATGAAATGTCTTTTTCTCCTGAGCTTTGAACACTACTGCATAATACCCTGGGGAGTTCTCCAAGGTTGTTAGATCCATTGCTTAGCTGCAAGTTACTAGAGGCTACACTAACTCTCTCCTCTGTTTGGAAAGCTGCTATAATATTTCTGGTCTTGAGCAATGAATAATATGATTAGTACCTTAGGGAATGCAAACAAAAACATTAGCAAAGTACATTTTCCAATATTTAAGAGGGAAGCCAATCCTCAAAACAAAAGTTGCATGTTCTTGAATACTGTCTAATAACATTAACCTGAAATCACTTGATTTAATTGCCCTGTTAAGCAGTTTATTGCATTACTTATGAGATAATAGAATGAGTTCAAAGTGGGTTCATTGCATTATCTTATAAACAATGTACCACATCATTAAACAAGATGATAGAAATCAATGTATTTTATACGAAACAATTACGAAGGCTCATGTAAAGTCTCTAATGTGAACAGTAGAAAGATCTCACTGTGACAAGGGAAAAAAGGACCTTTGTGACGATAAAAAAGACAAAGCAATGTCAAACGATAATTCCCCAGAATCAGATTAGAAGCAATTCTCAAAAATTGTTAGTTTCTCTGTACACTGCCCTAAGCTTTCACTCAGAACTATATAAAAATCTCTTCCTTGGCTCATGGATAATGATTTCTAACAGGTATCCTGTCAGTTCTGTTCTTAGGGAATTTAGCACAGATGTGTGACAATCTTCCAAGCATCTAGCTTGCAAACTTGTGATGATCTATTTTGACTTGTGTGTCCAGAGGGAATGCAAATAGAAATGTTTAGAAGAGCCCAAAGAGAGAGGCCAGCTGATCCAATCTATTCTGGAAGAAGTAATTTCGTGTTGTCGGAGGGAACTGACAGTGCAGAGAAAAATACTGGCTCAATATCACCTTTGTGACCCTCTGCTTGGTGTATCTGCCCTTGTTTGTCGTGACATCTTCACACTTGATTTGCTACAGCCTTTGGAATTTATAGATACGTGTATGAATGAGGGATCTAATTCTGTTCTACATCCCTTCAAAAATGAGAACAGAACAAAATGTTGGATAACCCCTCCAGGGAAGAGAAACAAAATGAGAGCAGCTCAGTGATCCTAAATGATTTGCGAAGAATTTTGTTCCTGAGCTGTAAAGTCCAAAGATGATGGGGGAAGAGAGTCCAGGAGATGTCAGAACCCCTGGCCAAATTCCATTCCTGCATCAAGAACATTTCATCCTCCATCTTCCAATAGCTGCTGCAATGCTGCCCATCTCACTCACACAGAGTTCACATTCTATTCTGTGTGCACTTCAGAGGGTTTCAAGGGATCAAACTAATTTTCAGAGTGGGTAACTAATGGAGAAGGAATTGGCCTCATATATCTGGCTTTTTCCTGGTTTGAAATGCAACTGAGCAATGCAGAGAATGCAGAGTTTAATTTTGGCAAAGAGTATTTTTTTTTCAGAAAAAGTGAAGTCCTGGCTGTAAAAAATAGTAGTGGGGTGTCAGAGTAACTTGGCTTACAGTAAAAACAAATCAGGTTCCTCCCAGTAACCTATGCCTTTATTCTCTTAGAATTTTTGGACATGTTTCAATATGAAATAAAATGAAAATAAATTTCCCTCTAATACAAGGGTGCATTTTTTGTCAGAAATTCTAAGATGAAAGGAAGAAGTTCCAATCAAAAAGATTTGACCAGAAATACTGCCAGTGGCCTTTGTTTGAAGGTTTGGTATGGTATCAGAAACAAAATCTCACTACATCATAGACGTTTTCCAGAAAAAATGATGAGAGCTGCACTGTCTTGTTCACCAAAGCCATGGGTTATTAACTATAAATGCTTATGAGAGTGTTTAGTGTGGGGAAACTGATTGGTTTCACATACAGTACCAGGACCATCAGATAACAGCTTTTATTTACTACTTCAATAATGTAGCTTTAAACAAAATGTCCTGATCTCCTGTGACTAATCTACCTTGCTTTGTATCTCCCTCTGAGATTCATCCTCTGACCAGATTTATAGTATTAGTTAACCTCAGCTTCAAGCATCATCTATCCTGATCCTGCAGTGGAGGTAAATGGGATCTCTTCCCTTCCCTTCCCTTGCAATGGATGCTGGAAGCACTCCCTGACCTATGTATGTCATTCTGTTGGGGCTCAAATAGAGCCATGCCATTGTTTGGAAATTGGCAGTACAACAGAGATAAATGATGGAGATGCTATGAGAATAATCTCATTTCTTCACTGAAAGGGTTTTCAAGCACTGGAACAGGCTGCATAGGGAAGCAGTTGAGTCACCATCCCTGGATATATATAAGAGGTGTGTGGATGTGGCACTTAAGAAAATGTTTAATGGTCGACTTGGCTGTGTAATGTTAACTTAGCTGAGCTGATGATCTTAAAAGTTCTTTCCAGTGTAGATGATCCTGTGATTTTTTTTTTTTGTTTGTTTGGTTTTTTTTGTTTTGTTTTGTTTTGTTTTTGTTTTTTTGTTGGTTTTTTTTTGTTGTTGTTTTTTTGTTGGGTTTTTTGTGTGTTTTTTTGTTTGTTTGTTTGTTTTGTTTGTTTGTTTTGGTTTTTTTTGTTTGTTTGTTTTGTTTTGTGTTTTTTTGTTGTGTTTTTTTTTGGTTTTTGTTTTTTTTGTGTGTGTGGTTTTTTTTTGTTTGTTTGTTTGGTTTTTTTTGTTTGGGTTTTTTTTTTTTTTTTTGTAAATGTAAAGAATGAAAGAATGCCAAGGCCAGTAAATTAGTGTTTTCGGTCTACACCATGGCCTGAAGAGTTCAGCATCAGGAAAAATGTGTACTTCACACAAAACATACACACATAAGTGTTCCATAGGCACATGGCAAATCCAACACTTCTGAGACTGTTCATATTCTCTGGGTCTGAGATACATGCAGGACTCAGGCATAGCAGGCAGTCTAATACAGGATAAACCTTGGGTTTTTTACAGATTTATTCATATTGGAAATCCTGATATTATGGAAGCAAAATGTCAAATCCTCAGTTCATGTGTACATGAACGGATCCTATTCTGGTCATTAAAATTATTGTAATTTTAAGAGAATTGATGTTAATGTGGTCACTGAAGAGGCAGAAGTTTACTGCTCCCATTTCTATGAGCTCTCCCTTTAGAAGGAATCCTTTTGTGAACCAGGAGATTTTTCCTCCTTGTCTTTACCCTTTCCCCTCCAACAAATAACTATGCCTGCAGCAAGTCACTGAAACAAGAACCCCCTGACATACTCGCTTTTGAAAGAGTTTGCAGCTTTAGCTTTAGTTGAAAACCTCTCTTGGAGAGTCCTTCTCTGTAGATTATAGTAAATTGATAGGATAGTGCCCTTTACCAGAGTGGAGCAAAGATTTTACTGTCTGTACAAATACTTAAAGCCTCTGTATTTACATCTCTACAACTCAAAGAGATATGGACTATTACTGTATTCTATACAGACTATTGCTATATTATATTTTACAACTTATGTAGAATCAGACAGTAGTTGCTTGAAAAAAAAAGTAACATTAGTCTTAGTCGGTTTATTTGAAATTGGTGATTTGACATCAACTTTGCCAATGGGGAATACTCAGGAAAAGCCTGACATGCTCCCAAAATTCTAGTAGCAGCAGGCTAAAACATAACAGCCACATAAGCCTGAGCAATCCGCATTAGTTTTGAAATTTCTCTTCTCTTCTGCTGTCTGGAAGAAAATGATCAGGGAAATTCAATACTTTCCCTTTTTATTGATTTATTTTTATTTTTAGAACACAATTTCATTACTTCAATTAGGCTTCAGTTGTCTGATTTTAGCCCTCATACTTGGCAGGACATATTAAATAAGGTTTCCAGCATATAAAGACCAACACAGTAGTATGGTTGTTAAAACAACTTTAAATAGACAAAATGGGCATCAGATTCTACTTTTCAATTTTCATGCAAAACTACTGAAGGATTTCCAACCAACTTTTCACGAGATCAAATTATTCAGACCTTTCATACTGGCTTAAGCAAATTTTCTAGCTATATTTTGTCTCAGACACTGGTCATCAATGGATGCTTAGGAGAAGAGTATAAGGATAATAATCCATTAAATTGAAATGTCTGTAGCTGTCTTGTTGATATGTCATAGGATAAATCTATGGAGCTGCTCCTGAGCTGTTTTGTGTACAGCTTGGAACAGCTACAAAAGTGGTAAGTGATTTCATCCTGCCATGAGTGAGTTGCAGTGTTTCAGAGGAGCTCAGCGCAAGTACCTTTCAAGTTCACTGCAGCTCCAGGAGGGAAGGGCAGCAAACCCCTCAGCCCTCCCTATCTGCCTCTAACCTAAAACCTGGGCAAATGTGCAGTGATCTTCCCCTGAGAGATGCCCTGCCAGCTCCTGGGAGCCACAGCCACCCTGGGCTGGGGACTATAGATGGAGCTGCAATCCATCAGTTCAAGCTTTTATCAACACAAAATCCCTGCTTACTCATCACATAATGATTTTAAGGCAATGCTGGCTTAAGGTCCACTGAAAACATTGAGGACTGAATGATGCAGTTTATCTTTAGAACAGATAGAGCTGTATTGGCCCCAGGGAGGCAAGGGGAAAAACTAATTGGAGGAAGATAGTGCTGGTAGTTTTCTCATTATTCTTTGTGAGCAGGAATGGAATTATACAACATGTGCTAAAATCCAAAGAATATTTTTCTGAGAACATTCTTCATTCAAACTTCACCTTTGCAAATTTTACTGGAGATAAATTTACTACCTTTCTATAATTTGTGCCAGCCAGAAAAATTAAAACTCCTTACAAACCTTAATGAATTTAGCTTTTTGCATTTCAACATGAAGAGGAGAATGACAGAAGAAAATTAGCATAGTTACATATATGAAGCACTTTGATGAATGGTGCACTCAGCATTTTAACAGATAGCAGAGGTGAAAAATGACATTTTCAGCATTTATAGTACAGATAGCCTGAATTTTATGGACAAAAAAAAAAAAAAATTATAAAAGTTGAGATCATCTCAAGGGCACCAAAGAGAGAAATCTCTTGTCTAGTGTGTGCTAGATGGTATATTAGAAAATCTGTTCAAAGTCCAAATAGCAGATTGGAAAATTGCTTAGTATCTGAAAAAAAAAAAAAAAAAAAAAAATTATCACTTGGAGAGTAAAACTCAGCCTGCCACAGAACAGCCAGTTGCTTTATCCAGTTCAGTGGCTTATGAAAACTGATACATAAGCTTCATAATAGACTTAATATTTTTGAGGTTGCCTGATCTCACATGGCTTGTGCAGAAAGACATCAGATTAGAGGCTTATAGTGCCCAACACTCCTCACACGCACGAAGCCCAAATGAAAAGGATTTACATGGAAGCAGTAGCAGGTTAAGAGAAAGGACGAATCTTCCTTTTAACCTGCAAGTAGAGAATGAGGTAATTTACAGTTTCTAACCATAATCTATGAGCTGCTCAGCAACAGCCTTACTAATAGAAGCCCGTATCCTGTGAGAGTATGGGTCCAACTCACTCTAGCATCATGAGCAACAAATTCTTGTGGGTACAGCGTATTTCCCATATTCCCTAACCCAGATGGGCTGCTCAAATGTTGCATTATTCCTGTGCTTCCTTCCAGTTCCCCCTGGTCACACAGAGAGCTGCAGGAACTGGGTAACAGACGTTGAGAATGTCAGCTGCGAAACAAAGGAGAGAGAACAGGAATTACTTCATTCTATCTGTTTCCCCTACTTTTTTTTTTTTTTTAAGTGATTGCTTTCACAGTGTGTAACATTTGAAGAGAAATATTGATCTCTCACAAGCTTTATACAAGGAATATTTACATATGCACAAAGATACATGAATGTACACAAAGCTATGTTTGGGACTGCAGTTAAATACCTGTGTGCAAATCCATGTATTCATTCACACAGAAAACCACCTAAAAGGGAGATGGAAAATAACTACCTTGTTCCACTGAATCAGACTCTCCAGTCACAGAAAGTCACTGACACAGATATAAACACATATGGGTGGGCCCTGCTCAGTGTTCAGGTCATTATTAAGTCTCTGTCTGGGGCACTGCCTAATTGATGTGCATAAAACAAAGAATTAGCATAAACAAGCACTAAATCCATCATATGTCCAGGATGCTATCAGTCTTTTCTTGTCTTTTGGTCCTATAGATCTGGAACCTTTGGATGAAAGCAGTTTTGTGTGTGAAAAGGACTGTTCTCTATCTTCACTCCAAGCTTATCCCATGAGCATTTGAAAGGCTGCTCAGTTTGATCAATAGTAATTTGTGCAGCTGTATAAACCTGCACTAGGAGTTTCTTGTTAGACCACAGCAGCCTCAGTTTTAAATGATCCCTACTTCCTCAGGAAGTGCATTTGAACCTAAAATACTTAAAAATTCACTTCAAATGAGAAAAAAAGATGTTTCTGTGGTAAAACAATAGTTCAAGCAGAGACCTTGTCTTCATACTTTTGCACACATTGGAAATGTTAGGGCTGGATTCCATTAGATGATCAACTGGGAGCTGAAGAAGCCTAATATTTCTCATCAGTTTGGCTCCCTTGGCTCCTCAGACATCTGCTCCCTGGAGCTTCAGGGAGAGAGTTAGCAGATTCAGACAGACAGGATACACTAGAAAATTACCTCTTAATTCCCAGAAAATGGAAATCCTGTGAATATTTCCTTTCAGGAAAGATTTTTTCCTGATTTTCAGAAGCTCATTTTATTTCTTGAAAACTCCCCATGCGACCCAAGTAATAAATAATTTTTTCAGGAAGAAAAGTTCTTTTTCCAGTCATCTTTGGTCCTTTGCAATTCCCTAGAATTTCTATGTGACATCAAGAACAAAAGCACACCAAGACACTGGAAAGTTTGAAAAGTCTTGGCTACTTGTTCTAGGGGAAAAGTCTGGTGGGGAGAAATTTGAAGTGCTTCCCATTTTTACTCACATCTGCTCTGTGAATCTCAGGGGATCTTGAAACATATGGAATTTCTTCAATAACATTTTTCAATTCTTGCTCATTGCTATTCTGCTCACTATAATATAAAAATGACACATTGCTTTTTTAAATTGGTGAGAAGAGCACTGCAGGTATCAGTATGATTTTAGATCTTGGTCTATAACACAGAAAAAAGACATATTTTCTTAGAGAAAATGAATGTACAAACATGGAGTTTGGGCAAGGAATTATACAAAAGGTTTTTTTGTGAAATAGAAAGGGACAGATTAGAATTGGGAAGAGGGGCAGTAATTTGTGAGGCAAGCTATCACAATGGCTTTGGATTGCAACTTGCCTACACCCGGCTGTCTCCACAGCAGTAGAAAAGATCTGCCCATCCTGCACATGTGGAAATTCTCTGACATACCCAAGACACTTTTGAAAATGCCTCCAAAATCCTTTATCATTACGTCTGGCTCATAAACTTTATCATATTTTAAATTTGCCCCTGTTTGGTTTTTTCTTGGTTTAGCAGTTTACACCCATAAATGCAGAGCTGCAAGGCACTTACAGGAAGACCTGTATGGGGGAAATGGGGAAATGACCAGTACAATGGGCATTTTAAATTACATATCTCTACTAATGTGGGCTAGGATGTGCCCTGTTTGAGCTGGGAGCCTGTAGTAGCTCTACCACAAGCAGTGAACTAGATTATTCATAAACAACAACTTTACCACTCTTCAGAAGCTCATTTGTTTGGAATCAGTTCAGGCCATTTAAAAAAAACAGCAGGTTCCTTGGAGTCAGAGGGCTGTGCTGACAGCAGGTCCATGAGAAATGCTGATTAGGATGAAAAATGGCTCATAACTTACCTGAGTTTTGAGTGATCTCATACTCAGGGCAAGCTGAGCAGAATTGTGGCTGCCACAAATGATCAGAACTGTTCCTAACAACAGATAGGCTGGGTTAACTGAATGTGTGCATTGCAGTTCCAGTAGAGACTAACTTCTCTCATTTAATTAATTAGAAGAATGTTTACAGCAGTAAGTTAAAAGTGCTACAGTTTTCCTGGGATGGTTGTTATTTAAGCAATATTTTTTAATCAGTGTCAGAGAAAGCCTGATTTCTTACTATGATGCAATTTAAAAAAAAAAAGAAGTTAAACATTTTTGACCCATATTAATCATAAATCAAGAAAGAAAATAATCCTTAATTTACTTAAAAGAGCTAAAATTTAGGTTTTAGAATAAAAGAGAAAGTGGACTGTGTTAATCCCTCTGTTAGTCCTTTATCTTTAAAAATCAATGTGGATTGCACCTTTCCTTTGTCTAGAAAACCTGCAGCTGCTGCTTTACATTTGATTCAGCCAGCAGTAACCCTGCCCTCAGTAGAGGGCAAGTGATACCCACTCAACTAGCATGAACAAAACCAGTAGGATGATCATTTGATGCTCACAGAATTTCCTGGAAACCATACCCTACAAATCATTAATAGACATGCTCCTTGTTCAGGTCCATACCACTGTAACATTGATTTTCAACAGAACATCTCAGATGAACCTACTTGCTAAATGTGACTTCTTTCATCTTCCCTTTTTTTTTTCTTCTTTAATGTTGTAAAAATAATTTGTGAAAAAGAGGTTAAAAGGTAACTTGACCACATTTAAAAATATCTACACAGAGAGACAACTTCTAACAGTGCAAGGCTCTTTTATCTGCCAGACAAGTGGATGGTACAATGTGGTGACTGAAAGTTGAAGCTCAACAAAATTAAACTAGAAATGCACTGTACAAGTTTAGTGACAGAGGTCAGGACAACATGCCTAGAGTGTATTTTCCACCACTTGCAACCTCTGACCCAAGTAAAGCATTAGAGTCTATCTAAGACATATGTTTCAGGTCAAGCAGAAATTGCCTGGATCATTAAAGGAATTAGTGGATATAATTCCATGGTGTGTATTAGGGAGAAGATTTGTGCAGATACTTAGATTGGACTCAAAAGTAGTGATTCTGTTGCGAGGGGGATGAATCTGCCCTTCTGCTGGGTCCCTGTATGACCCCACCTGGATACTGCATCCAGCTCCAGGGTCCTCAGCACAGGAAGGACATGGACTTGTTGAAGTTAGTCCAGAGGAGGGGCATCAAGATAACTGAATGGGTAGAGCACCTTTCCATTGAGGGAAGGCTGAGAGAATTTGGATTGTTCTGCCTTGAAAGAAAAGGCTTTGTGGTAACCTAATTGCGTGGCCTTCCAATAGCTGAAGGAAGACTACAAGAAAGATAAACTTTTTGCAATGGCATGTACTGACGGGACAAGGGAGAAAGGCTTCAAACTGAAGGAGATTTAGATTTGACGTTAGGATAAAATTCTTTACTCTGAGGGTGGTGAGGCAATGGAACAGGTTAATCAGAGAATCTGTGGATGCCCCATCCCTGAAAGTGTTTAAGGCCAGGCTGGATGGAACTTTGAGCAACCTGGTGTAATGGAAGGTGTCTCTGCTCATGGAAGAGGGGCTAGAACTAGAGCATCTTTAAGGTTCCTTCCAATCCAAACCATTCTATGATTCTATGGTCTTCTCTATCTATTAAGCAAGAAATTTAGAAAGTTTTCAAAGATCTGAGACACAAAGGAAGTATTTGTGTTATCTGAAAGTTTGGATATGAGTTTTAACATCTTCTAAGAATTACATTCTTGGACTGAGAGGGATATTGTAGAGTATCTTAATTTGATTTTCTTCAAAATATCAATCCTATTCTCCTAAAATCATATGTTATGTTGGATAGAATCATAGGTATCACCATCTTCATTAGGCCCTTTAGGCTTTCTTCATAACTCAGTGAAAAGTAATAATTATTTTGAGGGTATGATTTCACCTACCTCTAACATCTCTGTGTGAAACAGACGGACTGTATGCTAAATGTGCAAAGATGCGAATTCTCCTAAACTTACTCAAACTTTCTGATATCATAGGCTGCAAAATGCAAGAACATTATTGCAGAAAAGGTTATTTAAACACAAATGAAGATAGCAACAGAATTTTTAAGAATAGCTATGTGTGTGCTCTGGGCCTAGTACAAAGTCCCCTGAAGGCAAAGGGGAATTTCAAAGTTTAATCTATAATTTCTGTTATCATCTCCTGGAACTATATATATTAAAAAAAGGATGATTAGAAGCTGTAAAAGAATCAGAGATAAATTAAGATTCTTGAAGATTTTTAGTGTTATAAACTGGATAGCTTTCATTGTTCAATTCCCTAATTTTCTTCTTCCAGTTCCTGCCCAGTTAAAAAAAAAATAAGTAACTGTGATTGTTTAGAAAGAGTAAGGAAATTCTTGAGTTCTTCTGGGTTATTGGATTGCTTTGCTAAAGAGGATAAATGGGCCATAGTGTGGTAACCTAGTTACAACTGTTATTTATGAAAGCTTCTATTCCAGTCAAATTAGCTTGTCAGTAAGGCAGAGAAACAGTGTGCACAATTCCGAGATCCTATATAAAGAAAGTAAAAGTTGTAGGAAAAGCAGAGTGATAATCTATTGTCTTTGTTTGAAAGAATAGATGAATATGTCACTAGTTGTGGCTTTATATGAACATTCATGTAAGCGCTTACATGAACATTCATGTAAGTTAAAGTTTCATATGTACATATAGCCTTGGCACGATTTTTTTGGGTTTGATCATTTAATTTTTCTATTTAGCACACTTTTAGCATAACATCCCTGCAATAAATTGTACTCACCACTGATGGTCTGCTCTGAGGCATCAATCCTGCTGGGTTAATGAGCAATATTTAGAAATGTTGCCTGAAGCTCAGACACGGGCAGAAGTTGATAAGTAGCAAAAGTTTTCACCAGTAGGTCCTCTGGAGCAGATCCTTCCCCCCTCCCTCTACCTCAGTTGAACAGCTGCAAGGTCCATAGCCAGATTCCCACAAAGTCCTTTCTCTTACATAGGTCCCATTCTAAAGAAGAGTAGAAATCAATTCTCTTCCTTCTCTAGCAATGCTGATAGCCCTTGTATGGGCTGAAGTGGAAAAGTCCTTATTGGGAAAAAGTGATTAGAAGTGATCAAGCACCCCTCCACGTTAAGGTTGTGCTTACCCCTGAGCCATTCAAAGGAACAGCCAGAGTTCATTGAAAAAAAAGCAATTTCAGAAAGATTTCTGACTGCATTCTGTAAATTTGAAAAGCCTTGTAATATAGAAATGCTTAGGCGTTCTAAGTTATTTCCAAATTTGAATAATAATGTTAAACTGAGAAAAACAGAAGCAGAGCAATTTATATCTCATTTGGACTACATAGTTTGATACCTCCCAATGATCCTGGACCTTGAGTGCTAACAGGGAAATCAGACATAGCAGAGAGCAGAAATTTCTTTCCAGCTGACCTGCATGGGAATGGAAAAAAAATGGTCTGGGGTTCATGTAGATCATGTGTATGGTTCAGGTTTGCTTTCTTATATAGAAGCATTTTTTAAAAGAAAAATTATTCATCCTTCCTTCAGATGTTATTCATTGAACTCCACACTGACCATAAATAATGTTGAAAGATGCATCTTCAGCAGAATCTCCTTCTCGTGTGAGCTAACCTTGCAAACAAGAGTACATCTATTCATGGAGCCAGAAATGGCTTGGGTTGAAAGAGACCTTAATAATCATTTCATTGCAACCTCCCTGACATGGGCAAGGATGCCACCCAATAGATCAGGTTGTTCAGAGCCCCATCTATCATGCCTTAAACACTCCTAGGGATGGAACATCTAAAACTTGTCTGAGTAACCTGTTCCAGTGCCTCACTAGCCTCACAGTAAAGAATTTAATCCTAACATCTAATCTACACCTCTATGCTTTTAGTTCATAAACATTCCATATTGTCCTGTCACTATCTGCTCATTTAAAGAGTAATGCTATCTCTTTTTTATAAGGCTGCTTTAAGTACTCCATGAGTTCTGCCGACACCTTTTCCTTTTCCTGTCCTAACAACCCCAAGTGTCTCAGCGTGTCTTCACAGGAGAGGTGCTTCAGCCTTCTGATCATCTGGACACACTTAAACAGGTCCACATTTTCCTTTTTTCTGAGGATGCAGAGCTGGACCCAGCACTGCAGGTGGGTAAAGGAGAGAGGCAGAATTCCTTCCTTCTCCCTGCTGCCCACGCTGCTTCTGCTGCAACCCAAGATGAGGATGTCTGGGCTGGGAGCACATACTATTCACTCAGCTTCAGCTTTTCATCCATGACAGCCTCCAAGTCCTTCTCCACAGGGCTTTCAATGTATTCTTCTCCCAGTCTTTACTCATATCTCAGATTGCCCTGACCCAGGTGCAATACCTTCCAGCTGGCCTTGTTGAATGTTATGAAGTTCTCAAGGACCCATTTCTTGAGCTATTCCCTGGATGGCATTTCTTTCTTTTGCACAGATTTCTGCACAGCTGACATCAAAACAGTGACACCATTACACATTTTCCTGTCTGAGTCTTTATCCTCCCTTTTGCACAGCAGGTATGCAGAAGGTTGACCTTAGCTGAGTGAGACTAATCTCTTTGCAAGCTTCTGCTGCAGTTGATGGAGAGAGCAATTTAGTGCAGTCACCTAAATCAACATTTTAGTAATAGTCTCTGGCGGATCCTATTTCTTTCCATTGACTATAGTGGGAGACTAAAGAAGATGTGAGGCTGGATTTAGCTTTTGTGGCTGCCTCTCTCCAACTTGAAAACAGAGTGCCTAAAAACTTCATTCAGTGTTGTAAGATTCCTTTTTTTGTGACACTGAGAGAACTTATTTAATTTTGGTCCCTTGATTCATAAGCATCTGCCATACACTTTCCAGTAGCACTTCTCTTGCCTCCACTGGGAGAGTAGAAGACTTGAATTATTCACCACTGTTTTGATAGTAAACTCCATCATAGATTTTATAGCTTAATTAGGCACATAATATTTTGATTTAAATATGGCCCATTTATCTGCACTTATTTCATGTGGGACTCACCTAATTTCAATTATAAAAGTGTTTGCAGCCTAGTCAAAGGGATTCTCTGCAAAGTTGATGGAGAAGATCAAGCATCTCCAGAGTGCAACAAATGGAGTTTTGTAATAGATGAGTGTTTGTAGTACATGGGATGAATTGCCTCTGGGAGGTTTTGAAAATTAGATAAATATTTATTACACATCCTTAAAGCATTTGTCATGAGAAGACCTAGTTCCACTCCTGGAAATTTGGAATCCACTTGGATATGTTATAGAGCAACAGTAATGAGCAGTAATAATTTATCAGACTGCAGTGGATACCTTATAATTAAACAAGGGGGGTTTGTATCTATCTGTGCTACTGTTTTGTGGTTCCTGCTGCATTGTTCTGCAGCAGTGTTTTGCCCTAGTTCTTGTTGCCTATATTTGAAAAAGCTTTATGTACCACATTTCTGCCTTATAATGAGGAAAGAACATCAGGTTATAAATAAAGCATTTGCAGAAATAGTATGATTTAAACACTGAGGTTCTTTTGCAAGTATTTCTATCACAAGCAACATTTTCAGTCCAGAAATCAAGGCATCTTTTTCTCTGGGGAAACTGTTTCAAGTCAATCACAGCCCTGTGAATAGGAAGGTAATTGGAACAGATGCCTTTTCTTTTTTTTTTTTTTTTTTTTTTTTAATAATGCATTTCAGCAGTAGAGGAAGCATTTGTATTCTAGTTAAAAATTAAAATGAAAAGGGGGATAACAGAGTAGGAGAAAAACAGGTGTAGGGGGAGGGGAAAAGAGCTCAGAATATCTATAAAAATATTGAGGCAGTTTTTGAAAAAAAAAAGTTACTTCTGCATAGAAAGTAAAGTAAGGAAAAAACCCCATAGTAAAGCAATCAAATACATAGGTTTTTATTGTGATTGAATAATCAACTTCATATATGAGCTATTTCAAGATCAATACACCTATAAAGAGCTCATTCAGTGAAGTTGTGCTGCATTATAGCAAAGAGGAAATAACAAAAAGGAAGAGTATTTCTCACACTGGTTTGTAGCCTGAAACCCCTTGTGTCTGCATTGCAAAGTGTCCCAAAAAATGTGTTCATAAACTTCTTTTTGAAACACCTGCTGCCAACAGAAGGCATATGGATTCTTGACAATTCAGATATTACCTGGAAGAATAGCTCCAAAGACATGCTTTATCTATCAAAAAGTTATACAAAGCCAATTTGATCTACAATTGACTTTCCCATCAATGAGATACGAACAGAATGAGGCAAAAAAGATATCCCTGATTATTCTGTAGGGTGTTACAGTTTAAAGTGTCTTCATATGGCAACAAAAACTTTTAACACATATAAACAGGGGTTTTCACATACTCCATTTCTCTTTCATTTTGACACAATCGTTTCCTGGAAGAAAAATAATCTGTTAACATCTGGCATTGAAGGAGCTTCAGTTTTTGCTGTTATTTTCAGTTGTTTTTTTTGTTTTGTTAAACACAGAACAAGTTTAATAAAAACAATCTCAGTTATAGAATTGCCTGCTGGTATAAATATGAAAAAAAATGTGGCAGCAGTTTGAAGCCTCATTAAAAATTAAAATCTGATATCATCTACAAAATCATTTTGACTGCTGCTTAGGCAAGATCAGCAGATGACTGCATATTGCTTTAAAAAAAGGAAAGGTCTTGGCCTTTAATGGTAACAGGTCTATGGAAGAGCTTAAGGACCCTTCATCTAGAAGTACCACATAGTTTTTACCTTTTCTTCTGTTATATTTTTTGGGGGAATATTATGAAAGAAAAAAAATTTAAGATGCTCTAAAAATATTCTGCTGCAATTAGCAAGCAATATATGATGCTGTTCTAAAAATGCCAAAGATAACGTTTTTACACTGCATTATCGTAACTCCTGCCCTCTGCAGGTTTCTACAAGGGGGAAAAAGAAAAATGTCACAGTTTTTAATTAAAAGTACTTTTAAGAGATAAGATAAAAGGTATTAAACATTTATGCCCTGGGCACATCAGGATTGATTTCCTTTTTAGGTTACTGGGTATAGAACTGATACACAGTCAGTAGTTATTCTCAAAGACCTTGGTGCCATGCAGATGCTGACAGCCTCACCACAAAACTTTCGAAACTCTCAATGGTGTTTTGAGTGACCCCATACCATGTTAAACAGAACAGGAGTTTTTGCTGAGGCAGATGAAGCTCTCCTCTCAGTGTACAGCAACCGTAAGGAGCACAGTGGAGAAATCAAATCTTGCAGTCAAGTTCTCTGTTTATACAAGGTACAAGGATTCAGACACATCATATGAAACTGAAACAAAATTAAAAAACAGAGCTGATCTTTCTGTATGGAGTGCCTGAAGGATATCTGAACACAGTAGGAATGCAAAGATCAACATATAGGGCTCAGAACTACTTTATGTGTTCACCAACTGTAAAATCTGCAATTAACTGTCAGAACTTGTTTCAGCAGTTTGAGTTACCTTGAAAAAAATGCTCAGGGAGCAAATTCTTTGACATGAGTTTCCATTGCCTTTTCAGGGAAGACTTCAATGTTGTCTTCTCTTCTGCCCTTTAGAAAGAACTGGTAATGCCATGTAGAGGCTATAGTCAGTATGGATCTGTAGGAAACAGAAATATAGGCGAGAAAACTCTACCTCTGATGAAAGAGTTTGATTTTCTTTCAGTTAATGGTTAAAATATTTTAATTTTTTGCTCTCACAAAATTGTGAAAATTTCTGTGAGAAAATGAGGGTTCTTTTAATTACGGAAATAGATTTTTTTAAAAGGAGATGAAGAAAAAAAAGCAAATAAAGGGTGAAAACTGTTTAGACAACACATTCTACCATATCATCCTTAACTCAAGAACCATTCTATTTTGATGGGTTCATGGCTTCAAATTCAGATACACACACACACACATTTTGTATATCTTGAGTTCTTTTTAGACCCAAAAAATTCTCTTCAGAACCCAAAGAGGGAAATGAGTATATTAGGATGTGAGTAGTCTTATCCTATAATCAATGTCTAAAGTTGACAGATGAGTTGATATACTCCCTGAAGGTGCCTGCCCCGGGCACTGCCTGGCTCAGATTCAGACATCAGCATTGTGGTGAGATGGCTTCTGTTCACAACTTCAAGAATAATTCAATTGAAATAAATACACAAAAGCCACACTGGCATGGAAGTCCACATATAGAATTTTAAAAAATATATTCCTTTTGCCTTCTCTTTCTTCTTAAAGAAACTCATAGGAACAGGAAGTAATCTTCATCTAGCTGAGACAGCAAAAATAAGATAGATGGCACATATGGAAAGATGAGTGGTGATAATGTGCAGACACCTGAAAGTCTGAGCTGCAAAATTGATGTCATTTGCATCCAGGTGGTCATGGACAGATATTGTCATGGACTTGGTCCTTTGAGTTGCACAGTCCATCTCCTGCCTGGTGACAGAGAGACAGCACCAGTTATCTTATTTCTCTGCCAGAATTTTACATTTTAAAAGGCAACATTATCATCTGCTTCACAGGCTAATTCAATCTCTGCCAGATGATGCAATGACTGTTGAGTTAGTCCCTGTGCTTCTAGCAAAGATTTCCCGAGCTTTCCTTAACTTTACTGGGTAAAGAGATGCAACATGCAAGATGTCTCTGAAACAATACTATTTCCTCTAAAATATTTCTGAATTTCTGATTCAGTGTTAAATTTGCCTTTAGGCCAGCCTGACTTCTTCTCATTCTCTTTACCAAGTAGCAACAAAAGTGTGTTATATTCACTGTTTACTTCTTTCTTCAGAACAGAGAGTAGAAAAACACAAAACCCATTTCTTTGATAAATCAGGAGACATTGGATATTAATTGGACTATGAAAAAATATTTGTTCTTTGATGGAAGTCACAATACTTTCTACACACTCAAGATTTCTGCTAAAATTCGAAGTTTGAATGAAAAGGTCAAAAGCTAAAAGTGAATAGCGACTTTCATGCATAACCATGGTGACAACCACTTACCTGAGAAACACTTAATTCATGGCGCTGCTTAGTCTTTTTCTGGCAATGAAAAAAGGTCCTGTAATCTCAGTGTCATCTATCACTTTTGGCCTCTAATAAAAGTGATGTTTCCCTTTGGAAAAAGAAAACTAGATGGATTATGCTGGGAATAGGTTGTGTCACATCAACTTGCCAAACTAGAGGTACACAATGGGGGTGGCAAATTTCCATGACACTAATGAGTTCAGGGAACCCTCTGTGTTCTCAACCAGTGGGAGTCCCTGGTTCAGGTCCAGTAAACCATGAGCCAAAAAGAAGGGAGTCAGAAAGAAATATAGGGAAACATCTCACAAAGTAAAATAAAAGGAGTAGCACTTTTTATGAAAATTTGATCAACTCCTGGGCAGATTAGAGGCACCTTCATTTTCAGCGTGACGTTAACAAGATTTCTGAATTTGCAAACTCTAAGACTGCTAGCACAAGTATTATCAGAGCCAGTTCATTCCAGTTGCTTTAATGTTGCATTGATACCTGTAAGGTTTGGCAGTATCCAAAATTCCAAATATAGTATGTTTAAGGTTCAGACAATTGTAATGCAAATGTTGTTTTAGTCAGTGAAAAGAAAAGTTTAAAAAAAGGATCAGTAAACTTAAATGAACTAACTTGTAAGAATTACAAAGGAAGCAGCATGGTAAAAAATATTCTTTGCATATATACTTCCTGTATATATGCAAATGTAAAAAATTATTTAGTATTTTGATGAAATGCTATAATATTTCATAGAAAAACAAGGCCTGGCTTATGTTGCTCATGTAAAGCATTGGATTAGAAATGTCAGCCCAGACACTGACAAAACACAATATTTGAGTCAATGTTTGAGAATGCACGAAGTTTCAAAGAAATCAGCAGAAATCTTTTTGTGGGTAATGGGCTTTTAGCTTATGGAAAACATCCTGCAGGGGAAAAAAAGAAAAGAGGGAGAAAAATGCTAGGGCCAAGAAATAAAAAGATAAAAAGCAGCCCAATTTTTTGCCTTTCAGCAAGAGTTACAGTCAGAGGTACATATTTCATTTCTGGAACTTCAAATCAAACCCACAAGTTTAGAGCTGTTTTGAAAGTTTATTCTAACCTAAACTTTCCCTTTTATTTATTTTTAACTTTGAAGAAAATACTCAACAATAAGTCCTTAAATATGTGAAGATAGCCTAGATTTTGAAAAATTAGAAAGGAACAGGATTTACTGTGGCATTTTATTCTGAGAATTGCTATTCATGCTGCTTATCCTGTCAAAAACGACAGCAGCAAAGGGTCATCAGTTCAAAGAGGATTGTGATTTATCTTTACATTTATATGGCAGTTCTTATCCCATAGGATTTGCAAGCACTAGGCACAACCACACAAACATGTAGTCCATAGACTTTTACTGCATCATCTTTCGTTGTCAGGATTGTCAAAGAGAAGACAAGACAATATTTTACACAAGCAAAAGGAGGAAGTCAGAGGAAAATAGACATTTTTGAAAAATAGCACATACCTCAGTATACAAAACAACCCATTCAGTTACATTTGACTTGGATTTACATACTAGTAAACAGTTAAAAGAGTAAAATATCTGCATAACTTTCTTGAAAACCCATGCTTATGAAACTGCCTCATTTACTACATTCAACCAGAGAGCTTGTGTTTGCTTTTCATTTGCTTTGATCTAAGACAAGAAGATAAAAAGACGGGAAAATTTTTGGGTTCATTCCGACCAGTTCAGCTTTTCATCCAGAACTGTCACTGACTGAATTGGGAGTTTGCATCAAAATGTATTTTAGCGTAGTTTACTGATGAATTATTTATACGTTGTTTTTCCAGAATGCAGCAGCCAAGAGAGATACTGTAAAAGCCACAAGTCTTTGTAGAGTAAGGACATTATCATCTTATATGCTTATCATACAGCTGCAACTCATGACACCAGCTTTATCTAGACAGGTGTCAAATGCACCTGAACACCTCCTGGTCTGGGATCTGAGGGAGAAATGCAGAACATGACAACAGCCATGCATAAATGCCTTTTTAATTTTTTTTAGACTGAAACAACTTAGTTACAAGACACACAGCACAAAGAAAGCAACTCTGATATGAGAGAAGAGCTTAGTATTTAGCTGACCTTCGAATTACCAAAAAAAGCTTCAGTCAAGATCTTCTCATCTCCTCACCAGCAGATTGATTGCATGACCGAGCTGCTTTGGAAATGCAGCCCAAGCTTCAGAGAACCTTTGGGAAGAAAATGACGAGAAAATATACTACTGTGAGACAAATTAAAACTCCCACTCATCAGCACTGACCACTTAACCAGACACTAGAGAACATTAAATTTTAACACATCCGCTACATTCCCTTTTGGATTCCAAGGTTAAAATGATGTGACTTTTTTTACTACCTTAGTTTATAGATAATATAAAACTTAGTATTGCAGTACACTAATTCAAAAAAAGCCTCTCCTTTCTTTAGCAGAAAGAGAAAAATAAATGCTGTGTGCTATGTCAGCTGAAAAAAGTTTTGCTCAGGCAGTTGCAGTTTTTACTAATGCAGATACAGTAAACATAATAAATCCTTATAAAAATTCAAATTCCCATGCTCTCTGAGCCATTGCAGTCCATTTTTTATTTCCCTTCTAATCTATAATTTATTCAATCTCTTTTTTCCCCCTCAAATCAAAAGACTTCCTGGTGCAATGGATCTATAATTATATTGCAGTCCAATATAGAGTAATACAGAAGTTTAATGTAATATATATAACTGCATTTATTAAACCATATATGAATATATAAGGGCAGTTACACTAGGTTAGACTAGATTTGGTTAGACTAGATTTTACTTGTTATCAATGGCAACCATTTGATTTACATGTCATTCTCCTTCTGAAAGCCCTGGGGTGCCATAGGAGTGACACAGGCAGATGAAAGGAGTGCAACTCCTTGGGTGCAACTTCTTATCAGGGATAAGGACAGCATAAGTGTTAAGATCTGTCTCAGATTCTGTGGAAGCTTTCTGTCCTTGTGCAGATGTGAGAGGTGTAAAGAGCTCTGGGCAGAAAAGGGATGAAGTGCCCTGGGTAGGTGTATTCTTGGCCAAAACACCATACAGGGAAGGTGAGAGTAGAGGAGCAGGAGGAATGCTGTTGAATTCTGCTTTGAGAAGCTGGTGCAGAATTTCCTTGTACCCAAGAAGGATCATCAGTAAGAGCAAAATCCTTCTTGCTTGCCCAGGAATATGAATTTTTCTTGGTCAGGGCAGGAGGTATATCAGCGAAGTCAACTGTCTGCTCAGCCCAGCATGGCAGTGGCCAGGTAAAAGATGCCAGGTAAATACAAGGCATGGCATGGTCTGACACTCACCTCAGAGCGCAGGGATTTTGTCTGGGTATGCTGCTTTTCACTGCCACAGCAGGCAGAGCCACAGTGTGGGCAGCAACAAGCCCACACAATCCCAAGTTTTTTTCACAGTCCAATAGATCCTCACTTCAGTCAAATCCTAGAGACAGATTTAAATTCTTCATCACAGATTTGTAATAAGCCACCATTCCAGTGTTCTGATTAAATTTTTGGCCCTCAAGGTAGATGCATTAACCCCATTTCTCCTTAGGTTTTGATGTAAATCCTTATTATGTTCCTAGATTTTAAAACAAGACCTTTCAAACATAATATTTTGTATTTATTTTATATTTTGTACAAATTTGGCAATTTTATAACTCCTATGTAGTTTATCTTTGAATTAATGACTGTCTGAAATATTATTGTACATTTTAAAATAGCATCCCTTTTTGGTTAGGAAAGTCCCTAGCATTCAAAGAGTTTTTCTCCAGTTAAATAGCAATGGAAAAAACTTTCTGGATCTTATTTCTAAGTCTAAATTTGTTTACTTTGCACCTTTTAAGTACTGTAGTGTTGCATCTCTTTCTGCTAAGCTGAAGAGGTCCCTATTGCCACATTTCTCCACACAGAGCCTGAGACATTAGTTGCTCACCACCTTCTCTTTGCTGAGCTGAAAAGACTGAATGTAGAGCTGAAGTCCCCGAGTATAGCAGAGTGTTCTAGGATTGTCTTTGCTGTTGTCACTGGGGGCTTGAGGAGTCTTGAAGATAGAAATGGGTGGGCCAAAATAATGCAACGACCCTGATCATAGCAGCAGAATTGTGTTCACCAAACAACATATTATCTTTTCCTACGTGGAAGGAGATTTACTGTGTGAATATAACTAAATAGTTTTATAATCACAGGAGGATCCACAACAGGAATGTCTTGCAATATGTAATGCAGAGGTGTCTCGCTTGGTAGCTCTGGGAAGGAAACCTGTGACCCAAGGAAAGGGTGTGTTCTATGGCCATGAGTCACAGCCTCTCTCTAGCATCAACTTTTTCCTTCAGAATGACCTTGAAGAATGCATTTCATCCCCTTTTTGCTTTGAGCAAAGAAAGCTTTCTTTAAGAGCTCACTGAATACATGACGTTGCTTCAGGCAATACCCTTGATCTCCATGAAACTTTCAGGATTTGATATTCCTGATTGTAACTGACAAATGGTCAAAACCACTGTGGAATACAGCAGCACCTTGAAAGGAGTTTTGAGATGCCTGCATCACTGTGAAGAAATCACCTTTATCTTACATCTCTGAGCAAAGAGGGAGTATGATTGACTTTGTCTCCTTGATAGCAGTCAGACTATACTAAAGCAATAACATCCTACACCTGCTCTAAGATGATGTGGATAGTTAGGGTGTGTTCCACTGGTGGAAATAATACTTGCAGATAACTTTTAGTTCTTTAAATGCAAGATCTCTCCAACTACTAGTTTTTCACATCTGCTTTGTAAGTGTGAACAAGAAGTTCAACTTTCCACTGTGTTTTTTTGTTTTTTAAAGAAAACAGCCAACTAACCTGTCATTCTTCCCGAGGAGAGTCCTGTGGAAGTTCAGTTCATGGAAGTGCTTCCAAATGGACTCAAATTTCTGGCCTTCAAGGTTTTCCCAATTAGTCATCATTCATGGACAATTCTGTGAGTGGTTTTATGTTTCTTTAGCTGAATTTAAGACATAAAAAAATAATAGAGTCTGTCCTTCTGGTGAGAGATGTCTTTAAGCCAAATTGCAAGTTTAGACAAGCTTTAAAATAATTACATTTTTTAAAGTGCTGAAGAAAATTTGGTTTTTGTCCCATTTTACTTTATAGAATAATAATAATAAAAATAAAAAAAGAGTAGGTTAATTCATTTTTCTTTTTATATTTAGGCATTTTTCCACAGCAGAAAAATTTACTTCAGTGGGCATCTCTGGTGTTCATCTGTGAAACTGATATTATATGAAAGAGGCACTGGCAGGGAGAAATGTCCTTTTCCAGACAAAAGCATTTTCAAGGACTGGTTTACTGCTCTTATTGATTTAGTACAAGCCTTGGAACTCAGGAGACTTGTTGCTTCTTGTGTGGCAGCTGGGATCTGACTTGGGAGCTGGCTGAGAAGTCAGAAATTGAGCTGGAGGGGACTCAGACCAAAAGGGCAGACTGGGTGATGAAAAGCTACAATTAAATAGCCTATGGTTAGATAATTGCAAGTGATGGGAATCAATTCCTTGGTAATTGATGGATTGCTGATAGTCTTGTCCATCCTTTTACCTCTAGGTTTCTTCAATCATGGGGGTGGCATAAATCACCTGTAACACTAAAGGCTCTAAAATGAAGAGTTAGTGTGTAGGATGGAGGAAGCATATAGACAAAGTCGTGTTACTGAATCTGTCTCTGCACTGTTGATACAATATGCACGCACTCCATACTTGCTTAGCAAAATAGCTGAACAGTAATTTTAATTGAAGAAACATATGTAATATGATGAAGGCATAAAAGGCTTTATGAACACAGTTTGAGCATTGAAAGAGTGGAATGTCTTCTTACATGTACTCTACATGTTATATTTTTTTTTTAGCTCCAGCTGTAGGGTAGGGAGAATTAAAAAAAAAAAAAAAAAAGGAAACAAACAAAAAACAACCAAAACCAAGAGAAACCAAACCATCAACTCCCCTCTCAAAAAACCAAAAAGTAAACCAAAATAAAAAATAAAATAAAACTAGAATAAAACCCAACCAGCCAAACAAAACCAAAAAACCCACAAAACCCAAAAAAATTATAAGACATCCAGTAGAAGTGCAATGTTTGAGAAGGGTTTTGACCAGCAATTTAGGAACTTTTATGCTGTTCACATGATTCAGTAACTCATTTGCCTTAAAAATAAGTGACAAGCCCATCTGATGTAACTGAGTCCAGTGCTAAGATGAATGTTCAGACCTGTGGAAGCCTGAAAGCAGAATACTTCTGCAGTTGCATAATGGATTCATAATAAAAACTTAGGAATTCGAAGGTAATAAAATCTAATAAAAACTAAGCAAGTGGAAAAATATTCAACTGTTAAATTTACTTGAAGATTGTGGTTACATTCTATTGATTGTAACATTTGCAGTTTTGCAGGTAACAATCTGACTGTGAATCTTGCTTATTAAAGCTGCTTGATTTTATTACTGGTCATCTCCTTCAGGACTGAAGGTGAGTGGGGGTGAGGATGAAAGTGAGCAGACTATGTCAATTTAAGGAAGTGAATCTGTCTAACAGGACTAACGCCCATCCTGCAGCGCACTAAAGCCTTGCATACATTGATGTGCAATTCCCCCTGCCTGATGGAGACTAAGGCACCTCTTCCTAAAGGAGCAGGCAGAAAACTTACCCAAACAACCAAAAGTTCTTCCATTTTCTTTGTACACTTCCATGGGGTTCAAACCCAGATATTCTTGAGAACTGGGACTGGATTATCATCCTTATGCCTGTAGTTGTATGCAAACAGTGTCAATTTGCTCAAAGAAAAAAATGAAGCAAGAAAAATATCATGGTTTGAAAGCAAAACGAGTGAGAGGCTCAAAGTCAGAAATATAATTTAATAAGAAGAAAGGTAAAAAGGTAAAAATAAAATAAAATAAATGCAATAACACAACGGACCTCTGACAGAGTCAGAATACAACCTGAGCAGGATGGTGGAAGCAGTCCAGATGAGGTGCTCTTCCTGAAGCAGTGATCCTGTAGAAAGGTCTGGTAGCTCTGGTCCTCTGGGAATCCAGTAGGTAAGGGCTGCTTGCACTGTCCCACATACCAGCTTATATCCAGGTGAGAATGCTTGGCTCCTCCCCCTGGGTGGATCATCTCACAATGGGATGAGGAGTGTGAAGTGGGTCCTTGATGGCCCATTAAACAGAGATAACTCCTGGAGGGAGTTACCTGTGACTCATGGGCCAGTCGTTAATGGGCCATTAGCAGAAGACAGCCCAAAGGCAGGGGCTTGGGAAAACACTAGCCCATCTGGTTTCAACAGTTCATGAAGATGGTGATAGAATAAATACTTTGTGTACATCCTACACTGCAACCCAGGACAGAAACCCATTTAAATGCACAGTACAGCCATGTGTACAATGGCTAGCACAGACCCAGGAGCAGGTGGCTGGGTAGTGGCTGACATCAGCACCTGGATCAGCTGTGATACTAAGACTTGAGTAAGCTACGTTCATGAGCCCTGGCTTTAAATGAAGGGACATTACTCTCATCAAATCTCCCCTCTGGCTCACAGGTGGTGTAAGAAAGATGTGCAAAGGGACAAAAGGAAAGCAAGAGAGTCGTGAAATTTAAGCAGAGTTTCTGTTAAGCAGGAGCACCATAAAATAGTACAGAAAACCATCCCCCCTCCCCCCCCAAAAAAAAAAAAAAAAAAAAAAGCTCCATAACCTTCCTCATCCACAGAGGTAGCACACTTAAAGAACTCTTCCTTGTTCTCCTAACCTACAGGGAAAACCAATTTTCCCCTCTGAGTTAAACTTTTTCTTTCCCCAAAGATTAAATATCAGCTCCCTCTACCTATGTGAGGATATGCCACTATTTAAGACAACATGTTTTGTGGCATAATATTGTGGATATATTGTTAGTGAACCTAAAATCTAAGAAAAGGCGATTTCTCTAATAGAAAAGGTAATTGCCTGAGCCGTCTTCAAAGATACATTTTTAAGGTCTACTTTTTACTTTCATTTCCTGGAATTCTGGGTTCATTTAATATCAGAGGTGATACATACTGCACCTTACTGTGACTATAAAAATAAGAAGCTATTCATAGGTACTGCACAACATAACATAACACAACAACATAACATATGCTCAAGGTCTACCATGAGCAACTCATGAGTCTTTTTCAAGTCTGATTTTCTCTTTTACTGTTGATCATGCTGTGTCATGATCACTAAAATAAAAAATAGCGCAAACGTACATTCACCTTAAGTATGAGTGACAGCTCAGGTACTGGATCAGATTCAACATGCAAATAACCTAACATGGTTATGTATAGTTGTATGGTCTATAGTAATAAATTATTAAGAAATTATTTAAAAATTGATAATAAAATTTTTGGAGTTCTGCTGATCCTCTGAGCTGAAGCCTAATTCTGTACCATCCTATTTAAGTGTCCCTGCTGGACTCATCCTTCAGGAAGATTCCTGTACTTTTTAAAGCCTCTTTATTACCTCTTATCCCCATAGCATCCTGTGGCAATGAGTTTCATATTTAGTTTTGTGATCAGTGAGGTGAGGAAGGGAGTTCTGATTTGGTTTTAGCAGGTTTTCTAAAAATTTTGCTGGGACCTTCCTATTTCTTATATTACAAGAACCAGTAATAAACCATCTTTATTGCTTAAGGGTGCCAGGTTAGTTACTTTTTCTACAGAAGGAAATAATGCAAATCACTAGATAGACAGAGGTATAGGGAGTATATCTGCTGTGGAGCACTCATTTTTTTTACCCTAAATATAAAATAATTTAATAATGATGTCCTAAAAAAATAATACTTCATTCTTAATGTTTAATTTGTCTCTCATTGGCCCAAGGTCTTATTACTGCCACTACTATTGCTATTATTGCTATTTCTTTTAGCATTAAGAATTTTCAGATACTCATTAGTGTTCTTACCTGGGCAAGAAGAAACCTTTAGCATGCAGGACAATTTGAGGATCTTCATAAAAAGTTTGATATACAGCCCCTCAGCTAGCCTGTATGAAATGCAGACTTAGATGAGACTAGCAGCTTCCTATTCAGCAAAAAAGACCAGGCGCTGTTTGGGTCAAATCTTTTCACCCTGAACTCCAGATAAAGAGTTCCAGGCTGTAATAATCTTTTCCTCATATAGGTCTTTCAGACACTTGGCCTTTCCATTTCGCTATTCTTATGATATTCACCTTTCTAAGTGTAAGTAGATTTCCTAGGAGGCCTTTGAAAACCCTCTATGAAACTTTTAAAATATCTGTGGAGATCTTGAGGTCTTTTCTACTTGGAATCATCCACTTCTTTTTTGATGTGCTCTTATTATTCTCTTCAGTTTCTGTTTTCCAGACAGCTTGCTCTGCTTTGGCAAACCTTGCTCGTGACTGAGGCCCTTTGAATGCATTCCATTTGTGCTGCAAAATCTCTGGAGAGGCTGAGAGCAGATGAATGCCATGCCCTTCTTCTCAACACATTTCGAAACACTTAACAAAGAAGGTCAGTATCTTTTTTTTTCCTTTCTGTAGATAAAGACAGTGAAATAGAAAGCGAGCAAATGACTAGTCTCTCTTACTAAGGAAGGCAATGACATAGCTAATGCCAGATGTCTTAGACCCAGAGACTAGTTCTAGGTGCTGAGTCTGTGCTGGCTGGCTGGGGGAATGTAGTCCTGAGTAGCAGCACAGCAATGTCAGACAACATCTGTTGACTTTCCAAAAAATTTTAGGATTTTGATACTTGGCTTTCTTCTGAACTGGAACATATTTGAGAGTTCTCTAAGGGACAAAATAATAAAAATAACAAGACTCTTTTCCTTCTGTTTTGAAATATTTCATGTCAACAGAAATAAAGTGTTTTTTTGTTGAGAGGAACTCTAAAAAGTTACTTTTGACTACATGATAACTACAAATAATAAAACAAAGGCAAGCCATGGCAGTAATTTCAAAATAAAAGACCCAAGTGAACAGTTACTTCGGATGTCCTGACTGTTCTGCCTCAAAGAAAATGTCCATTGAGAGATTAAAAAAAAAAAAAAAAAAAGGACTGGGCAAAATAAGCTGACATCCTGTTTCTAGTGTTTCAATAGCACCACACGTTTCTTAGCATATGATTCCACTCTGATTTGTCACTTGGTCTTTAGCTATTATATTTAGAGACGGGAAAATACCGTGAAAGTGGACATACGTAATTACAGATTTTCTCTCCTTTTCTCCTAGAAATCACTTTGCCACGACCAAGAGCAACAGAACATTGCCTAATAGTACTGAAGGAACAGGAAATTCTCAAGGCAGGCTCTATGAAATGGGAAGATATGTGCCTTCCACAGTGCAACATGCCAGTAGCTGGCAATGCAATAACAACTTTCTAACCTGATTCCAGCAAGCAGGGAAGACTGATAACTTTCCAAATTCATGTGCTGTTCATCTAAAGCCCCAGCTCTGCAGTCCAGTGACTTTTCTCAGCTAGGCTGCTTTACTTTTTGTTCATTACAATTCCAAGCTGGTCTGATACCCACATGCTAGCAAACCAATCTTTTCACAATTCCTCTCTGAAACAGAATTGAGCTGAAGTAATGTGCTTTATCTGGTTAATTTAGCTAGAAAGATATTATATTTTATAATGAAGAATCTCTCAGGACATGAGATTTAGTTTAATTTTCACCTGGTGTTTATCACTGTGTATACTCCAAATTCTGTTAGTGTCTATAAACACAACAGCAGGTACTTGGACCTTACAAAGATTTCTGGAGCCAGATCCAGAGAGAGATGTAGAGTAATGGAATGGCAGAAATCCAGCTTCTAAAATAAATATAATCTGTCTACTTCTAATGAGAAACAAAACAGCTTCAAACTCCTCCAGAGGATGAAGCCACCTCTTGAATGTTTGATTGCATGAAGAGTTTATGTCCCCACAATTTCATTTGGGATAAAGTACATTTCTGAATGACCTGTATCAAAATGAAGGCACTTATAGTCTGGTCATATAACTTTATTTGTGTTACATTAGCAGTCAGGAAGCCCAGAAAAATAACATGAGAGGGGGGGAAAGTGATGAAGCACATGTATTTGATGATGAAATAACTCACTTAAAAGTTCCAGGCAAGACAGGATGTAAAATAAGGACTCCTGGCCTTCTGAAGAGTAGAGGCAGCTACTTCCATTATCATGGTAAAATATTTACACTGAAAATCATCCTATTGTCAATATTTGGATACCTTGTAAATAGGCTCTTCCCCTCTGTCCCAGCGGGAATGATGAGAAAAGGGAAAAACCCCAAGGATTAAGTTTTTCTGTTTTGAGAACTGCTTCTGGAAGATCTCACTCATTTCCTTTTGAGGCAGAAATTATTAATGCAGCCTAGGTTTGTTTTGGACAAAATTGAAAGAACAAGATTCCAGGAGCAAATAAACCTCTCAGGAGAAAGACACTGTGTGACAGGTCATTTTGTCTGTGAAAGGTATCAGCCTTACTGTGATGCTGAGTAACAAGGAGAGAATCTTGCAATAGAGCCTTAAAAGGAAAAAATAATGTGTTTAAGAAGTATCAGTTTGACTGAACTGGAAAGAACTGTTTGTGGAATTGATGTTAATTCCAGTGAGAAGAACAGTTTTAAGGCTTTTATACTTAACATTCAGGCTACAGAAGAATGTATCTGCAATCTATGGAAGGTGCTGGAGCACAAAGGAAAGCTCCACAAAGCAGGAAGAAGATAAAGCAGCATCTGGTACAGATGTTATTATCAAAAGAGCTTTTAATAGGAAAATTGCATTATTATAATTATAAATTAACGTAATCAGGGAGCAATAATGAAGTGGGACCCTTCTGAAAAACATGGTACTTAGCATTCCAGAAATAAGTGTACTTTGTAAAGGGAACTCAGACTTCTCTTGCAACTCCATGTGTCAGGTCTGAATTTGCTGAATTAAAGATTAAATAATTTTAAAGTATTTATGATGCTTGCATCCTTGACGAGATTTATGCTGCCCCAGTTCAGGTGCTGAACAGAATTGCCTGATTTATGACCTCATCTCTCAGTCAGTGGAAGATGTTATACATTTTTAGAGGTCTTGTCAGCCATGAAGATCTCAGCTATCCTAGGGAATTTCCTATTTCCTGGATAAACAATCTCTTGATGAATTCAGAAAGACATGAAAGCACCCACACTCCTAACTCATTTTAGTCTCTGAAGTTAGGAGAGGTGGATTCTCTTCCTTAACCTGCTAGTGATTGTCAGAAATGGTTCCTCCAGACAGTAAATTTGTCTGAACTTGCTTAATGTGTCTTACATTCAGACCCACTGGGAATCTCAGACCCTTAGGTGGGAAGTCCAGTTTTATACAGGAGAAGCTTAGAGGTTTAGGTAATTTTATTCTTTTACTTTAATTAAATGAAAAATGTAGCTTTAAAAAGAAAATAGTCTGGCACAGAGGATTTTTAAGATAACTAAAATATTACCCTGGTAGACAACAGTTTAAAACCAAGGCTTTGCTAAAATATTATTACTACTTTGAGTATGTAGGTGGAATACAGAAAAAAAAGATATTGCAGGGTAAATCCAGGGCAACATATCACTTTAGGTGCTCTGACTCTGCCTGTATGTTATGAAACAAGGCATTCTAGGCAATCATTAGAATTCAGTCACAGAGCTAAATCTGGTGTTACCAAAGGATAGTAACACCTACAGAAATCCAGGATAAGAAAGCCAAGCATAAGAGGGACCTCCTGTGATAGATCAACTGCACTGGTTGACCCTGAAACTCAGAGTTCATTTCAAGTGAGTGTCCGCACTACGTAATACCATAGTTAACTGCAACTTTAATTGATTACAAAACATACATTCTTGGTTCATAAACTCCAAGGGATTTTTTCTGTAGTAAATGCAAATGTAGTCCAAGTGACTTCATTGGATGCAGATGTCTCCACAGCAGTGCTTGTTTAGATGAATCTCATTCAGTCAAAGGCGCAAAATACTTTTTCAAATGCTGTGCAAAATTAAAACAAAATTCCTTTCCAAAAATATAGGCAAAAAAAGATTGGACTAGATAAGAAATGGAGATTAGAAAAGATACTCAGGAAAAGGAAATCACAAGACCACTGTCATAAATGGTAAGGTTTGGTGCACCTGAGGACCAATTCTTGTCCTCTTTGGAGGTAATTTGTAGATCACACAACAAACAACAAAATAAGGAAGAACTTGAAACTCAGTAATGAAGCACTGTACAGATGCTTCAAACATTCTTCCCAAATATGCTAAGCATCATATGGGAGAAAGCTGTGAGTTTCTAACCTGAGAACTTGTAAGTAATGAAGTTTTGTTTCAACACCCACTGAAGGAGAGATTATAAAATATAAAAAAGATCTCTGGCAGATTCTGAAGATAAACTTTCCAATTGTTTTGATGACAATACAAAACCAATATATTTTAGCCTCTAATCAATTTTCTCTATTGAAGAAAAATCTGTGATAAGTAGGAAGGAAGAGGAAATTTCTTCCTTCATTTTTGTTCTATAAATTTTCTTCTTTTAATGTGTTTTATTAGCTGAAAAATGTGTCTGTGGAGAAAGGGCAGCACTGTAATTTGGCCTACACTAGCTTTTCTTGCAGTGAAGTTTAATTCATTGTGCATGACACTGTGCAACAGATAAAAACAATGAACTCTGACAAAGAAGTAACTGATCACAAAAATACCTCATTATGCACTGACTGAATACTACTTGCATACATAATAACAAACTTGTGACCATTAGCACGAGGTGAAGTTTAGTGTGCATATGTTAACAGAACTTTTGGATGTCTTCATCATTTTTTTCCTATCCTTTATGATTTTAATGCAAGACAGCTTTTACAATTTAAATTAAAGAATATTTAGCAGATGACTAAACAAACCCCACATTTCTTTATAATTTCATAAAAAATATAGATGCAAGAATGTTATCCACAGTCATATCTACGTCAAATTGAGGCAAGTTCAATAAAATTCATTCTGTTAAACTAGTCAGATTTTTGCAATAAGCCAATGTGATGAAAAAAATTTGAAGTGATCAATTGGTACTACATGGATCTTGAAATGCTGTACTCTGTCCTTCAGGAGGCAGACAAAGTATGCAGAAAAGCAAAGAAAACTGAGTTTGGGTAGTTTAGATTTCTCAGTAGAATTAAAAGATAACCAGATGTGTATTATAGAATGATAGAATATTTTAGGGTATTTGGAAAAACCTCTAAGGTCATCGAGTCCAAGTGTTAAACCAGTGCTGCCAAGTCCACCACTAAACCAACGTCATTAAGTGCCACATCCACACATCTTTTAAATACCTCCAGGGATGGCCACTAAACCACTTCCCCATGGAGACTATTCCATTATTTAACCACTCTTTCAGTAAACAAAATTTTCCAACCTGAACCTCTTCTGAAACAACTTGAGAAAATTAACTTTTGTGCTAATACTTTCTACTTGGGAGAAGAGGATGACCCCGACTTGGCTGCACCCTCCTTTCAGGCAGCTGTAGAGAGTGATAACGTCACCTCTGAGCCTCCTTCACTCAACACTAAACAATTTCAGCTCCCTCACCTGCTCCCCACATGACTTGTTCTACCCTTCACCAGTTTTGTTGCCATTCTATGGATGTCCAAACTTAGCTAATGTCAGAGACTCTAAGGAGCTTGTACTTTAAATTCATATTCCCTAAAATAACAAAACTAATACAATGGTGTTTTCAAAAGCAGTTATGTTAACTGTGCTCACACAGAAATTACTATCTTCAAAATGAACAGTGGACTAATAAATGAGGGAAGTCAAATCATTTTCTGTGAAGAAAATGAAGATGTCTATACATATACATAAATATAACCCACCTGTTGTCTAGAGCAATATGGCAGTGGAATGTGCAAGAATTGATTTTGAGATATCTTCAAGTAGACTTGAGTCTAGTATTTTAAAAATAACAGGTCCCATTCCACGGCTCAAATACTTTTGCTTTCCCTGACCCTGAAATATAATTTACCTTTCAGAAAGGAGAATTAAATGTTATACTAAATTCACTAATTAACAGCAAGAAACATGAGCTAGTTAGGTAAATAGAAGATTGCTCATGGGTGTCCATGAAATGAAATTAAATGAAAAAAAGAAAAGAAAAGAAAAGAAAAGAAAAGAAAAGAAAAGAAAAGAAAAGAAAAGGAAAAAAAAAAAAATCTAGAACCTTTGCCACTACTCTGCCTGGTCTTTTAATCAGAAGTTAGTCCCCAGACACCAAAGATGTGCTTAAAATATGGAAGGAAAGCAGTTAAACACCCTCCTCCTCCCCAAATAAAAACCAAAACAAAAAACAGCCAAAACCAACCAAAACCAAACCAGAAAATAATTTTAGGTAATTATAATAAACCCAGTTATAACCTTGATTCTAAACCTTGGCATTGAGTTCAGGACTTGACTCATCTGTGTCATCAAACAAGCAAACTACTTTTCCCCTTCTTCATCTGCCATCTTCCATACGATATCTCCATGGACCAGCATTTTAAAATCCTTGGTAGATCCATGAAAAAGCAGAAAATTTGTTAAATGTAAATAACCAGATGTCATTTTTCCTCCCACACCCAAGTTCACCACTGTGTAAGATAGAGGCTGATGTGCAAATTCTATTGTTGGGACTCAGTAAGCTCAGTGATTATCACAAATTGAATGTGTATAACAATAATTCCTATTTCTCCATGAAGTTACCTTAAGAAAAAAAATAATACTAAGTAAATTGAGTGAACAGAATGTAAAACTAATCAAAACTCTTTTTTTTTTTTTTTTTTTTTTTTTTTTTTTAGACTGTGAAAGACGGTAATTACAGAATCTTAGCATCTTTTAGAGCTGAAAAGACTCCTGGGATTGTGAAGTTCAACCATTTCTGCTGAGTGAATGCCACGGCTCCCTGGTTGAGCTGTCAGGGCTATGGTGCCCTTCCTGCATGAAGTGCCATGGCCTGTTTGCCCATCCTGCTGAAAGTGCCCCAGGTTTCTTCTGCTCCCCAGGAGCTTCTTTTATAGGAGCAGGAGCCTTGGCCACTATCAATTCCGGCCCTGTCCAAATCCCATCTGTCACTGCTGTGTGAGCCACTACAGGCTCCTGGCAGCTCTTGGCTCCCTGTGAGGCCCCCTGGTTTGGGACATCCCTTGTATACCACGCTAGAGCACTCTAGCACACTTGTGCTGACACCAGAGCTCTTCACCTTAGTCACTGAGGCTGCATATGTTTAATTATTCCTTTTGTGTTTAATTCTTGTTCATATGTGGCTTCCTCTGCTCCCTCACCACAGCTTCTGTTTAGACTGGAAGCTGTTTTGATTAGAGAAGCTCCCCTTCAGTCAGAGGGAAACATGACATTTACGGAATATCTCACGGATGGACTTGGTCTCATAAACATCCTAGAATACCTTATTGCCCATTAGTGCAGCACAGTCCTGTGAGCCACTATTTCACAGACAATTACCTTGAAACTCAAAATTGGTTTCTAACTTTGTGCTACTGAATTTAAGTTGAACTTTCCTCAAAGCATTTGGAAATAAGAGATGTTTAAAATGCAATTTTATGTGAGGCTCACTTGACCTGGTATGGAGGCAGCAGCAGTTTCCTAGGTCTCTCACTCCTGTTCTTCACTGTTGCCACTTCTGAGATTTCTTCAAAAGTGAAGAGAAGCAACTTCCCGTCCTTTCATTGAGAAAGTAGCACGGAGAGATGGGGCTAAGAAATAACCAACTTCACTGCTGCAGAATAGATATCCCCAAGATACCACTGCACAGAAGATGATTAATCTAAATCAAAAGGAGCAGATCCATCAGTAGCTGTTAAACACCCAATGGTCTGATCATGTATTGCAGCTTAGGAAGTCTCTAATCAGGCCTTTGGTCTACTTGCAGCTTTTATTATGGGTTGTTGTCTAACTTCAGATTTAGGGAAGTTACATCACAGCCACAATTACCCTACGGTCATGAAACATTGTACCCTGTCCCACAGAAGGGAACAAAGGCAGGTGTGTGCAGAGCAAAGGGGTAATTACCTAAAATAGTATCCAGTGATTAGTTTTGATTTTTCAGTTGTTTCCAAGCTTGCCTGAAAACAGACCATGTCTTAGCAACTGGCAAGCTCCCTTTGAGACAGCATTGCTGCCCAGCTGCAGTTTGGGATAAAAGCAGTCCTCATGCTAAACTGTTTCCCCCAATTCTGCAGGGCAGCCTGGGGCAGGATAGAAGCATCACTCAATTTAGAGACTTTATATCTCTCTGTAAGCTCTTCTAAGCAAAGTGTGTCATACACAGTACTCTTAAAGCCTCATTCCCCTTTCTTTAGATGCTGAAAATAAAACAGGAGAAACAAAGACAGAAAAGACAGCAAAAGAGACAGCTGGAAAATGTCTTACTGGACCCTGATGACTCATCAAACATTTCCACACTGCCAGGATTATGGTTTCTCATAATAATACAAGAATGCCATTGCATGTTAGGGGAAGGAAGGTATCATCAGCTATCTCACTACAGCACAATCAGAGTAGTCAAAAACAATATATACTCAGTAAAGGTTCACAGAACACTAAAAAGGGTTCAATTACTCAGTTTTTAAGGGAAATAGAATAGTACTCATCCTTCAGTGAAGACACATAATGCCAAAAGGGTTAAGGTATCAACCTCAGATAGTAAAGTCCAGATTGCATTCTCAATTTCCACCATTGTACTGGCAGTGACTTGAGCTGTGAAGAGAAGAAATCCTGCTTCTTCAGTTTAGAGCTAGAGGTCACTGGGCATAAATCTTATCTATCTTAGCCCCATATACCACCAGCTTCAAGAGCTTTCATGATTTCCCTCTCAGAGGGAACATAATAGGATTTAGTGTAGTAAAACAGTTCTAAGAGGAGTATGAGAAGCTAACTGGGATGGCTGAGGATTTGAAGTGCAGGGATCATCTCATGTAGTGACTAAAAAAGCAAGCCACCACACTACATGGAACTTCATTCCAGTCCCATGTTCTATGACCATTATCCCAAATAAACTAATAATAATAAAAAATAAAATATTGAATCCACATTAATTTCAATCTTCTTTTCAACAAGAAAACACACAAAACTTTTTTCACTACTATCTGTTTAAAAAACTTATCATCTGTCTCTTTTTCATGAGTTTTTGATTTCAGAAAAGTCAAAGCAGTGTGTTTGCATTTTTTGAATGGAAATGTGATGTTTTCATCTTAATTAGTAAAAAAAACCCCTTCAGCTCCCTTCGCACAGTGAAGCTTTATAGGTGATGCAGTATGGGTACCTCATGGTCCCATTCTGGGATGCAGATTCAGCTGTTGTCCAATGGTATGTCTGAAATCCAGCAGCAACCTGTGAGGGACTGGTTAATGGCTTAGACATTTCTAAAATCATGAGAGGACTTTTTTCCCCTGTAGCAATCTACAAAGAAGCAACTTTTCATTTGTGACCAGTGAAGTCCACCACTTCCCAAACTGGAATTTGGACTGCGATAGGAACTTGAGATAAGATAAAGAGGATGCCAATGTCTAATTATCCAGGTCTGGGGAGAAGAATGTATCCACAAGCCATACTGGCAGAGATACTGGAATGTTCATGGCTCAAAAATTTAAGGAGCCAGCTTCAAATAACTGCCTAGTTGCAGAGGATGAGCACACCCCACCTCAGGCTACAGCTGGGTGTTGAAAAAGATAAGGGAAGAGTTAAATCCTGCAAGGTATTGACTCTGTGGCAACAACCAAGTCTCATTGCAAGGCCTATGTGTGGTGAGATCTTTCTAGTCTTATTCTTTCCTTCCCTATCTCATATGTTTTCTTAATAATATTTTTATGCTTACATATTGTTATGCTACAGTAACAACTAAACAGCTACATGTTTGCCTGTGCAACCAATTCATTCTACAATAAACTCTACATGTATAACATGTACTAACATTGATCATTCAGTGTTGTTTGACTCTAATCCACTCCAAGGGATTTATTAACAAAAACCTGGATTATCCTCACCTTTTGCCATGGGTCATAACACATCCACACTGTATCATGTAAGTTTCTTAAGAAAGAGTCCATCTGGAAACACAGGGATGAGCCAGGAAATCAGGAATCAGAGTTACACCAGTAGGTTCAGTCTGTGGTCATGACTGCGAACTACATATTTTTATTTTGATTATAGTAACACCAATCTTTTCCCTTTTGAAAATCATCATAGAAAATTTTTATTTGTTAGGTCTTCTTTTATAATGACACTTCAGTGCCAAAGTGTGAATTATTTAATGATGGATTATAGAAACTATTTAAGGCTGATTCTTTTGAAATATCTGGGTTTAAATTTTATTATTTTTTTAATATTAGTATTTAATTTTATGCCTTTTTTATATGGTCTTTTGATCAAAGCCAGATACAATTATTGGGGAAATTTTTCATATCCTTCAGCAGACTCTGGATCTGCTGAGATCCCCTGATGCTTGGTGACTTGGTCACCCTTAGGTGCCAGGCTGCTCTCAGGCCTTTTGTCAAAGCTTGTATTGTTTCTCAGGCAGCTCTAGTTGCTTGCTAGCAGAGGATGACAGAAGCCTGACACAACTAGGCAGAAAAACTTTATCCAAACTCTTAATCTTTTTTATTACTATTCCTGATTTCTTTAGGGTTGTTTTTTATAAATATCAAAAAGTTGTTAGTAAAGTGATAATAAAACACTGATTATAAAAATAAGAAATATTCTATTTCCATTTTTTAATTTGAAATTTTGTATTTTGACTTAAAATCAGCTTTAAAAAACTTTAGGTATAAACTATTTTGCTTTCATTGTGGAAAAAAAAATCAGGAAAATTCCCTTTTTATGACTTTCCTTCCCTCCAAAATTGAATTTTCTTCTTTTTAATTTTTTTTTTTTTTTTAATAGAAGAGAATGGAGAATTTCTGAATTTCTTGCAAGTCTGCTTATCCTTATGCGCACCAACACACATAAAGGTCACACCTCAAAAGCTAGCTAAAACCCCATTCCCAACAGTGACCTGAGATATAATTGGGAAACGTTGTTTTTGAAATGCATTTCTCCCATTCATTAATGGGCAAACGTAGTAGAGCCACACACATTAGTTATTCCAATGATGAGTGTTGGTCATGAGCCTTGCAGAACCGAGATTTTTGGTACTGCAGTCTGTGCTGCATCTGAGGGCTGTGGTTTCTTTCCTTGTGGGGTGTATTCCTGATAACCACCATCAACACTGCGCAGTGAAGGCAGCAAGGGACCTGCTTCAGGCTGTGTAAGTAATGTCTGTGAGGATCAAAACAGAAAAGGTGAATGAGAGAAGGATGATTGATAGAAGACCTGGAATGTTTTCTAATTAGAATTGCTTTATAATACTTAATGCACCACCATCAATTATAGGTGTCCTGATGATTGTCCTCTTCATCCTTGTTTAGGCCTTAATGAACACTATGTGCAGTTCCAATTACTGTCACATGCAACCACTTTATAACAACTTCTCCCCCAAATGAAGGAGCATTAAAAACAGAGTAAGAAGAAGCATTTAAAATGGCAGGTCCAGAGCAATTATTCTGTGCTGCCTCTCCTTGAGTCAACACATATTTTCTTTGGCCTTAATAAGTCTCCTCTGAATGATTTTCCCTCAAGGGTGACAAGAGGTAGATGGATGACACAGCCCGGCAATCAGTGATCGATAGTGCAGAGATTAATCCAATGGCACTTGGGAGCCACCCAGAGTGTCTGTCCTGATCCCCCTCTCATTCCCACTGATACCCATCAGAGTGCCTACACACCTTGGTTTTGGTCCTGTGGGATGGTACCTTGGCCCAGCCTGGGTGTGTCCAATGACCAGGCAAACAGTCAGTGTTGTGTGCACTCAGCCAGTGACACTTGTGTCTTGTAGGGAAGAAAAATAGAGCTGACAAAACAAATAGAACAGGGTTTTTTAGTGGCAGCATCCTGCTCCCACTGATGTTTTTCCTGATGTGCTCAATCCTGTCCTGAGGAAGAAAGCAGAGACTGAAAAAAACCCCTTGAAAACCTTGAATGCAAGACAGTACTTGCATAAGATGTGAGATGGTGTATTGGGACCACAGAGACAACGGGCAAGAAATTCTTTCCTACAAATCTCAGCCCCACCCTCAGAAAAAAAAGACAGAGCTTCCCCTCTTTTGCATTGTGCTGCTGCAAAAGTAAAAATAGAAGAATTTTTTCATCTGTTACAACCTCATCAAAATGTTGGTGGAAAACAAACAATAATGAAAGGTTTTTATCAGTTTCTGAAAATTTGGAAAGAGGAAAAAAGAAAAACCAAAGGAAAAGCAGCAGTTGATGAACCAAGTAACTGATAATTACAATCTTGTGAGAATTATGTATCCAAATTTAAAATTATAATCTTTCTTGACAAGCAATATCCAGAAAGGGAAGTGAAAGACATCATTTTAGAGTTCTGCATTTTGCAGGAGGACAAAAAATATTTTATTTCCAGAGAAAGATGAGCTCCATTCAGGGTTGTTTTGTTATGTGTCATGTCCCTAACCACAGAAATTACCTTGAAGGAATGGCAAACAAAAATGCTTAGCTACACTTAGAAATTTCACTGAAATGAAGGATAGCTTTTTGGCAAAACTTAGGCTCATTCATTTATCCATGTGATCATAAAACCATAGAATGGTTTGGATTGGAAGGGATCTTAAAAAAAAAAAAAAATCCAGTTCCAATCACTCTGCCATGGTCAGGGGCACTTTACACTAGACCAGGTTGCTCAGAGCCTCATCCAGCCTGGCCTTGAATACTTCCAGAGATGGGGCATTCACAGCTTCTCTGGGCAACCTGTTCCAGTGCCTCACCATCCTCATAGTAAAAAACTCTTCCTTCCAGTCTGGTACCTGAAATTCCTGAAATTCAGATCTCTCCTTGCTAAAGTTTGCATAAGTGATCCCACCTGTTGATAGATTTGGACAGCCTCTTTCCTGTACTGATGCTCAGCTGATGTGCAGTAGCTCCTTGAAGAGCAGAACTCTGTTATGTATCTGTTTTTATTAATTGTCATTCTTTCCTTCATTCAGACTTAAAACTGCCCTGCAACAGATTGGATTTCTTGAATAGCTTTAAATTGGTACACCAAAAAGTTTAGAAAAGCACAAAACCTTTGTTTCTGGAAAACGTGTTTTCCATTTAAGAAGTTCCATACTGCATAATAAAGCACATTTTACCAGAGATTAAATAAGGCCATTTTTAGGTAGAGATAAATTGCACTGAGTCAGAAAGTCTCTGATTATCCTTTTCTATTGGAATTTTAATGCTGCTTGCAGAAAATCTAGTTATCCATGATAACTGCCAAAAAGGAAATATATTTAGAGGAAATAATATGAAAGAGTGGGGAGAAATAACTAAGGTGGTTAAACTAGGAGTAATGATCTAAAATAAGGAAAATAAAGAAATGAAAAAAATGAAAAATAAAAAAATGTTTTAACATCTATGCCAATTGGGGAGGATGTTAAGTGAGGTGAGTGAAGTACTGATGGAGATGTTAAAAGAGAAGATGGATTTTCAGAGGACTTGCGTAGTCCCTACACATTGTAAAAAATACTAGCACACAACTGCTTTTCCCCTTCAGCTAATCTGCCAGGTCAAACAAATAGAATTCTTCCTCATCAACCTTGAAAAACAGTGAGGTAGGGAGAAAAATGGATATGGCAACATCTATATATTTTTGCCCTCACTTGAGGACTTTACTTGAGTGAAACTTACGTACCTTCAAGGCTTTAGGATGATTGAAGGGACTCCAGCAGAAATGACCGTACAATGACTGCCCCCGATGGGGACAGCTGTAGGACAGGGCATGACAGCCAGCCTTTCCTGCCTCCATCTGTTCCACTGACCCTTGCAGCAGGTCTCAGCCTTCTCCTGCACAGATGAGGACAGGATTTAAGGTCAGCCTCAGACTTACCTCTGGGTAATACAGCCATTGGCAACTCACATACAGGCAGTGGTCTGGAAATGCAGGGATGGGTCAGAGAGTGCTCTGGATTTTGGCTTTTTCTCTGACCTAATCCCTTAAGGGAAAATAAATATAACTTTCATTACATGGCTATCCAGAAAAGGGGCATTCTTTGAGGGGGAATAGACAATATCTTATCAAAGAATAAAAAAATATACAAAACTATCCACAATTTGTGTTGTCAGATTCCAAAATGATGGATAAATTTCTGCTGTTGTCTGGGAATTATTTTTAGAGAATTAATTAAAAGTGTGACACATTAAAGGTATTTCTGTTCCTTGGAAATTACTCTTAACAAAGACAACCAAGGCATTCCATCAATTCCACAAGCCTATTTTAGGATGGGTTTTTTTAGATAACAAGATAGAAATAATAAAACAGCTTTAATCCATAATTATTCCTAAAAACCTTTCCTCCAAAATGGAAGATTTCCCTTAAATAAAAGAGATATCCTGTGGGAAGACAATTGTGTGCTAAATCATTTTTAAATTACTCCATACATATTTCTCATCTTAAGCTCTTTAATATCATCTCCCTCTTTTATTATCATCAACGAAAGTGGCAATGAGAAAAAAAGTATTTCTTTTTCTTTAAATATTTGTTGTAGCTTGGGTAATTACTTTCCTTGGCAAGAGAAATGAAGCACTTGAATTTTCTAATGTATTTCTTTTGAAGAGTAAAATACTTTTGCCTCCCTCTTAAGAAATCTCCAGAGGAAGGCAGAAATAAATGTTGTTTAAAAAAAAAAAAAAAAAAAAACAAGCAAAAAAAAGGAAACAAAAATAAGGGTGTATAAATGAGAAAATGTGGCTGATTTTTGAGAATGCAGATTTTACAAGTAATTTGCACAAACAAGCCACTTCAAGGATAACAGCATCTCAGCTGACCCAGATTCTGCTGGCTTCCAAGCTCATTTGTTTGGAAAATGTGCACAGCAAACACAACCTGTAAAAAGCCTCGGCATTGCTGGAAGTACTTGTGCTCTTGAGGAACGAGTAAAAGGTTATTGAAAATCTCTCTGTGGCTTTCCCTTCTTTGCTGAAATTACAAATAGATGACTAGAGTAATAAGATAAAGCCTTCTGTTTAATTCAGAGCTTGATTAAGATGTAGACAAGTCTGTAACAGCTTGTCCTTGTTCTGTCTATCATAATATGTATGACTTTATTCTAGGCTAAAGCTCTGGATGTCTCCTGATGTTTTCAGCTAAGGGTGTATTAGTGCTGTGGACACCTATTTGACTAATCAGTATGATAACCACATGGCAGCTATAGATCAGCTGTCTACTTGTGTTGCTTTGTGTTGGAATATAGATTTTTACTGTGGTTTTTTTTTTCCTCCAGCATTGATAATGCTAAGTACGGGTTACACTTGTCCTAATTTTGCTGAATTTCTCTCTTCATGGAACTGACACATCTTGGGAAAAAAAAAAGTCAGTGCAGAGCTGAATAGCACCAGGGCAGCTGCTGCACATCCAAGGACCAGCTCAAAATGAGGGAGAGGTCAGCCTGCTTCCATGCTGTCTCAGAGCTTCACAGCTGCATTGGTACAAAGGCTGCTGGGTTCTTGCTGTTACATTGATTTCAAACATTTATCAGAAATCCTTTGTGTTTAAGCAAGCAAATGTACAAAAATCAATCAGATACTTCTCTTACATAGGCTGTTTTGTGGCTCTATTGAAATCCATTCTCGCTACTGGGAGGAGATGTGGGTATGCAGGTTAAATGTTCAAATGTGCCCATATGAATTAGTATCTACATCCCAGGTGCTTACTCTGAAAATTGATGGTCTTGTCCCTCTCTTGAAGGAGACTGATTCCCCCTCCATCCTTACAGAAGAGGAAGTTCAGCCATTTCATGCCACAACTGTTAAATCATCATAATTCAGAGGACTGATTGAGAGTTTTCTGTGAAAGCTGTGCAGCAAACCACATAGTAGCTCAGCAGCTGCTGCAGGAACAGCTGAGGCACAAGCTGGAAGAGGAATCCTGTGGGCAACCCTGGGGGTGGGTAGGAAGATCCTGTAGTCTTTCCCTGCCAAAAACCACTGCCCAATCCGTCAGCACCTGCATGGCCACCACAGAGAGGTCTGACAACAAAACCACAAAGCCATATCAGTGAGAGGTAGAGAAGAATCCCTGCAGCCTAAAACCCTTTTAGTTATCCTGGCAAGACCCTGGATGCATGTTGACAGACACCTGCTTTTGCTGGCTCATGCTGTTTCCAACCGTGGTATGAGGGTACTGATGAAAAAGATTTGGCTGAATCACACAGCTTCTACAGGAAAGAGCTCTGCCAAGGTTGTGCCATGCTGAGCAGATGCCCTTCAGAGGCTAAACCCAGTGAGAAAAGAGAAATTGAAAGTGATTTTGAAGCTTATCCCCAAACACATATGTGCAGTAACCCTCAGACAGATACCCTCCTCTGTGTGTGTCTGAGCAGTCAGAAAGTTGTGCTCAGATAGCTTGGTTAAAGACAGGCTTTACAAAATTCCTCATTAAGCTCTTTCAACCACAGTTTTGGTTGATCTCAAGCAGACAGGGGAAGTAGCCAGAGCTGGCTCAGCTGATAATTTTTCCACAGTGTGAGTGCTCCAAGGAGACAGGTGGGTGATAATGTTGTGGTCCTGTGCCACAGATTGCTCTGCAAGAGGGTGCTTCCCTGTCAAGCCAACTCATTGTCCATTTTTTCAATCAATTTAAGCTTGAATTGCATACACTGGGACACAACCAAGTAACTGCCTTGTTCAGATGAAAACTTCTGCCTTAAAAGTTCCCACTTTGATCCCCAAGGATTCCATCTTTGTACCAGAGAAGCAAAATGAGGGCACTCACCTGAGATATATTTAAAAGAATATGCATGAATTATTGATATTCATCCAAATATCAAAACACCCAAATATATAATGTGGCAGCCTGAAAGATAATTATAAGAAGAAAATAACTTTCTCCTGCATCTTCCCTGATTTTGCTCTGGAAGTGACAGTCAGACCTCCAAGGAACTCCAGTGTAAGGCCTAATTCACTGATTCTTTCATTAAAATCTGTGTTTGGGTCTAGAGCTGGAGCTTTCTCAGCAAATTTTCAGTGTTTTCCTTGTTCATTTGGATTTTTTTTGATAAATCATTGAAACTGCATGTGCTCATGGGAAGGAGTGATTTGGGTTAAATATTTCAACTGTTTGAACATGTTAAGAAGTCCTGTTTCAACACTTCCTCATAAAAGTATAATCTGAATAATTTTCTTCAGGGTTTGATTAACCCCTCATGCAGAAATAGATAATCTCTATTGTTTGGAATTGTTGATAACAGCAGTAACACAGAAGGGGGTAAAAGGGTGACAAACCCAGGGCTCAGGGTGTGTGGGTAATGGGTGGCTGCACAGTGGCTGTGTGTGTTCCATGGAGGAGAGATTTTACACAAAAGTGTTCCCTCACTGGAGTTATGAAATGTCTGGAGGGAAGAAATTCCCTGGTTAAACCTGCCTGCACCCAGCCATGCATCAAATATTAACAGTGCATCTGCTGCACGTAGGATTAATGTGGTGCAGCCCTGCAGGGAAATGTTTAAAATTGTGAGGTTTCATTTCAGTGCTAAGCAAGAATATGTTAAGGATGCGTGTTGTGTGAGTGATGTGACACTTTGAAGCACTGCCAAGCAATTAACAGTAATTTTATGATAAATTTCCTAATGATGTGTTTAGGCTCCTTTCAGGAGAAACAACAGCCATGGTGCCCTATTGAAATTGAAAGGTATGAGTATTTCAGCAACACTCTAACTGTCCAAAATATTGTGTGAAGCATATTGATTTTAACAATAGTTGTGACAAGAATGATTTCTCAATTTTACAGTTCCAGAAAGAAAAAGAAAACAAACAAACCAAAGTTGATAAAGGAAAGAGGACACATTACTAAAAGGAAAGTAAAATGAATTTAAAAATATGATCCTTCCAATTGAGTCTTCTTCATAATCAATTAAGACATATTATTTCACTTTAGAGTGAGGTAGAAAACAAGTTTCCAATTCAGTCATGATTTAAGTATTTCAGATACATATACCCCTTTGAGTGGGGTGTAAAATCAAACCCATTTATTTATTTGTTGAAATGTGTAAGATGGAGGGAAATTAGTATCTTTTTTTTTGTATCTTTTTTTTTATTTTTTCCCCAATCTTCTGGGCTCATTTAATGAAGGAATCATGGGCTACAGCACTAAGTAACTTTAAGCAAAAACCTTCGTCAGATGAAAAACAGAATTTTGTGAAGTAGTTTTTGCTAATGGATTTTGTATAACTCTTCATGTGATCATGACTCAAATGACCTGAATACACACATATCTTTCCTAGAATGTCTGGACACTTACTGTCTGCTTCAGAAAGCCATGGTGAAAGTAGCATTTGGGAAGGGAAGGGAAGGGAAGGGAAGGATGTTAATTCTTAGGTTATACAAGATTCCAAATGGAGCTCAGGCAGTTTCCCCCACATCCCACACCACACATGGGGCATTAGCTGACTCCTGAAATCCTCTTGCATGGTTCACCACCACTTAGACAAGGAGTAGGCTGCTCAAATTGCTGAGGCACACATCCATCAAGTTGGAGGTTTAAAAGCTGAGCAAAACCATTCGCCTGTTGCTCCAGTTTTTTTCTTCTCTGTGCATTTCCTGCAGAGTATTTAGTTAGCAAGGGTGCTCAGAGTTTCCTGCAAAGCAGGATGAGGAAGAGAAAGATGTGTTAGCACTGCATCAAATTAAGGGAGCTAAGGAAGGGATGTTTTAGGTTAAGGAGGGCTGGTTCCATTCTTCTTAGAATTGGTCGTCCCACAGACAAGCGCAAAGCAGAGGAAACAGACTGAGAGAGTCACAGGTCTCTGAGGGTAGGTAGCCTTGCTGTTCATTTTGCTAACTGAACAAGTTTTCATGAAAAGAGAGAGTGACTGATCTTAGATGAACAACACCTACTTCTCTTTCCTCAGCTCTTCTTCCTCAGGAGTTACTACACAGGTGCCCATCTCTCAGCAGCAGCAATTTACCCTGCATTTAAGGGCTCTGAAACAAGCAAAACACATGGTGCCATTTTACTGTATATGAATATCAAACACCACTCTTCAGTTTGACTGAAGAGATTGTCAGTTGATGACTTGAAGAGGACATTTTAAAAACACTGTGCTCTCCTCTTCCATGGATACTGCCACTCTAAATGGTTTGGGTTATCTCCTCAAGTTTTCAGAAAATCTCCAAACAGCCCAATTATTCAGGAAGTGGCTGTAATCTCCTTCTGTGCATTTGTCTCAAATCACAATCAAATCAAAACTGAAATCAAAACTGCTTCTCTAGGTGTGCCTTCACTGCCCTTCTTGTGAAAGTCCAAATCACAGCAGGTTCCTTCCCCCCATTTCCAGGTTGGTTTCCTAACCCCCCCGATCTACTCAGTGTCCTTTTTTCCCTCTTACCTGTCTTCAAGTTAAATCAATGCCTTTATCTCACTCTTTCAGTGCTTTCTCACACTATGAATTAGTCTTCTGACTAATCTGTAACCAATATTTCTGTTCTCTTTCATTCTGTGGGACTTCAGGGACTTCATGATTTGTTTTGTTTAGAAAATGCATCATAAACAGTAAACGGTTTGATCAATTTTCAACGTAGAGACACATATTGACAAAAGAAGTTAACAGAGGAAGTTTTGGCCCCATATCTGAATTGCAGGGTGCTGTCGTCAGTATTGCTGTGTGTCCATTACATGGAAAGAATAAACTGAAAATAAGATTCACTGATTACTTGCTCTGACACCTGGCATATTATCATTAAACACTCTTTTCTGCTTGTACTTTTACAAATACTTTTGACTTAATGTTCTGTTTCAAATTTTCTTTACTGAGCATATATTTTACTTGAAGTTGAATGTCAGTAAAAATACCATATAGGGTTACATTTGCTCTGAAAGTAAGGGGTATTTATTTTTCTTTATTATACAAATAAGTGCTTTGACAGAGAAAATAAAAAATCTATTTTCAGGAGAAAAATTGTTTTCAACAGTAAGATTCATTTGTGGTGTTGGTCTAATCGTCTATCAATCAAGTCATGGACTATTAGCTGCTTTTTTCTCTGAAGAGATGGCATAGGAGATTTAAAAAACTTGATGGTAATACAGAGTGGAAGTCCTTCCCTCCAACCTCAGCAAAAAGCTACAGATGAACAAAAAAGTGCTGGCTAATATCCTTCCATGAAAAGTCAAGGCTATTTTTTTTTTTCAGTTATGAAATTCTATTTTACAATGGATTAAATAAATTAAATCAAAACCAAGCAAGTACTTCTTGGATAGTGTGAGTATCCTAGATGGGATGTCTGTTCCTCTGTATCTTCTCTGCTGGTAGATGATTATCTTAACCAAACATGTGGTCTTATATAGCAAAAGAAATGTAACTAATCCATCACTTCAATGGGATCTTTTTAAAATCTCTTTACTAGATACACTGAATTAAACTAGGAAACTGTCAATTGTTTCTGCTAAGCAGCTCATATGCTAAGAACAGAGGAGTTCATATAGCCATTAAATCAGCCTTCATTAATTTGATGCCTTTTTCTGGAGATACCCTGTCCCTTGTTTTAGTGACATTACACCTGAAACACTGCAGAAAGAACTCCACAACTAATAATAGTTGTTAGAGCAGTATGTATTTATCGATGTCGAGATGTGTGGGGAATAATTTCACCAAAGTCACGCATTTCCACCAGGGAACTTGCCCCCCTTATTATTCCCTGAGGTCTTACATATACATGACATTCCGTAGTCTCCCTCCATATATATTCCTTCCCTGACCCCGCCCATCCTCGCTTGGTATGGTAATTACTCCACGCCCTTCTGGGCATGCTCAGTCCTTAGTGATGGTGGTCTCCAGGCCATGGTAGTGGTCTTCTTTCATTCACCTCTTCACCTTTATCTCTCCCATGGGCCCTCTTGGCACATCTTCATGGGAACATAACATCTTAGAGTCTGTGTTCATTTCTTGATCTGAGCTCTTAGCTTTGTTATTTTGCTGTTTAAGCTAGTTCTTCTAGTTCTTCTTCAGAGTATGCCAAAGGTTCCCCATACTTGTGGTGCTTAGATATACGCAAAAGGGTAACAGACATAGTGTTCACTAAATGCCATCTCATATATTCTAAAGTACTACTTGGAATACATTTTAACATACAGTATATATTCTTTACTATAAAGGATCAGCTGGGATTTCTCATATCTATGTCTCAACATCCACTTGTTAACTGCCTTCTGCATCAACCTGTCACAAAACTGACTTGAATATAGCTGTAGTAGTTTACTTGTTCTGTGGGTAAGGCACCTTCTCAATGCTGTGAAGGCCCACTGCTGATATGTGAGCTAGACTTACCTCCAGCCCTGCAATCCTTCTGTGTGAGCAGCAATGATCTGTGCATTAGTGCAGTGCCAAAGGTCTGTGTCATGTCTAGTAGCGCTGCAGAGCTCAGTTTAATTTCAGCTGTGTCTTCGAGAACTTGTGCAATAACAAAGCCCAAGTCTCCTGTTTGAAAACTTTGAGCGTGGACAAAATGTGTTAAAGTGACTTGAGAAATGGACAGGGGAAGAAAAAGAAGATAATGTTTTTTTGACAGGCTTTCCCTGGAACTGTTTCTCTTCATATCCTTTTGGGAGGGAAATAAACATTCTTGGCCTCATTGCTACTTTTCTACTCAGTTGTAGGGTAACAGATTCTGGTAATAACTGTTCAGAGAGTTTTCAGGACCATTCAGATACACAGGAAAATGTATTCTCAAACAACACACATACGTGGAACTTAATTTGACAGCTCTGTTACTGTATGAATGATCCATCCAATTCCAAAGACAAATTTCATGTCAAACAAACAAATAAGCAAAGAAAGACAAAAATCTAAGAGGAAAAGAGATATATATCCTATGTCCTCCAGAAATAGAAAAGAAGAAAACAAATCTCATTCCTATCTGCTGTGCAAATCCCTGTCTGTTTTTCTGCTACTATTATTAACCAAGGTCATAAACCTAACATGTATGGCAGTTTAGAAGGAAGCCTGTGAACCTAAGGTGATATAAAAGAGGGTTTGCATGGTCAGATCAAGAATTCAGAGCCAACATGTCAACATGTCAGACCCCAATTTATTTCCTTTTCTGTCTTGCTTTTTAGGATAACTACATAGTTTGGACTATTCAGTTCCCCAGGCAGCACACAGCATGCAACTCTCAGAGAGCCAAGAATAGAATTGGGATTCTTTATGATCAGCTCCCTACTGAGTACTAACAAGCAGCCATGTAATATATTGAGAAGGTGTGAGCATGTCAAGCTCCTTGCCCAGCTGGATATAAAATAGGAAATAAGCACCAAGACAAAGATATCAGTAACAGTGGCACGGAACAGTTTGTCAAATGCAATTGATACATGTTACTTGCAGGACTGCCCTGCTTTTAGGTAGCTGTGGAAGCTCTTGCTCTCTTAAAGTAAATCTACTACCTTGCATGTAAGGTATTGGAAATGGAGAGATGGCCTTATGGAGAGATTGAACTTCTCACCTATTATTCTTCCAACATTAAAAAAAAAACAGGAAGTATTTTCCCTCGTTCCTTATTTCCATTCTTTTAGAGAGAGTTGACACATATTCCACATTATATTCAGCCATGAGTTATAATTTCTGTTTGCTGATTTTATCCTCTTGCAGGATCCTTGGATCTGTTTGTATTTATCAGAATGCTCCAAGGAGAAACACTTTAGCTCTGACGTTGATTTGTGGGTTTTGGAATTTTTTCCATCTGCATTAATTTTTTTGAAGGACAGAATGTGTTTTATGGTCTTTGAGACCTTGAAATAAAGCTGTTGCATTAGTCAGATGTATTTTTCAGAGAGATTTCATGAATGTTTTAACCACACCTGTTAAAAGTTGGGTAGACATAGAGCACACAGGACTCACCTTTGGTCTCTGACAGAAAAAAGGCCAAACTTCCACTTCTATTCGCCATGAATGCTCATAATTCTGCATCTGAATTGTGTGTTTTGAATATCCTATAAATCATCTCTCTGTAGCAAACTTACCTCAGATAAAATACAGAATATAATGGTTTTCAATATCATAGAATTGTACAATCATAGAATGCTTTGGGTTGGAAGGGTCTATAAAGATGATGTTGTTACACCATCCATTAGACCAGGTTGTTCGAAGATCCATCCAGCCTGACCTTGAACACTTCCAGAGATGGGGCACATACAACCTCTCTGGGCAACCTGTGACAGTGCCTTACCACACCCACAGTAAAGAATTTACTCCTAATACCTAACCTGAAACTGCCCTCCTTCCATTTAAAGCCATTCCTCCTTGTCCTATCACTACATGCCCTTGTCAAAAGTCCCTCTCCTGCTCTCTTCTAGCCCTTTTAGGTACAGAAAGGCTGCCATAAGGTCACCCTGGAGCCTTCCTCTGTCCAGATTGAACTCTCTCAGCCTGTCTTCATAGGCGGGGTGTTCCTGCCCTCTGATCATTTTTGTGTTCCTCCTCTTGATTCTTCCCAGCAGATCCTTGTCCTTCCTGTGCTGAGGACAGCAAGGCTGGACACAGCACTACCGGTGGGGTCTCATGAGAGCAGATCAGAGCAGCAGGATCCCCTTCCTGCCCCTGCTGGTCACACTGCTCTGGATGCAGCCCAGGATAGAGCTGACTTAATGGACTGCAAGTGCACATTGCTCAGTCGTATTCAGCATTTCATTCACTGGTGCTCTCAAGTCCGTCTCCACAGAGTTGCTTTAAATCCACTCATTGCCCACTCTGTATCTGTGCTTGTGATTGTTCCAGTCCAGCTGCAGGACCTTGAACTTGGCCTAGTTGCACATCATGAAGTTGATATGGGCCCTCCTCTCAAATCTGTCCTGGTCCCTCTGCATGGCACCCCTTCCCTCCAGCCTGTTGGATGCACCACAGAGCTATGTCTCATCCACAAACTCTCACAGTGTGCTCTATCCCCCAGTCCATGCTGCTGACAAATATATTAAACAGGACCAGCCCAAATACCAACCCCTGAGAGAGGCCACTTGTCACTGCTTTGCACTCAGACACTGGGTCATTGACCACAGCTCTTCAAGTTGTCCTTCGATCAGCTCCATGTCTCTCCAGCTCAGAGATGAGGAGGCCACATGGAACAGTGTCAAATGCTTTGCACGAGTACATCAGTTGCTCTTTCCTCATCCACCATGCTGCAACTCCTTTATAGAAAGCCACCACATTTGTCAGGCACAATTTGCTCTTTGTGAAGACATTGGCTGTCACAAATCATCTCCTTATTTTCCATGTGCTTTAGCATGGTTTCTGTTAGGATGTACTCCATGGCCTTGCTGAGCACCGAGAAAAATTTATATAAGAGGAAAAGATGTATTTAGCATGGTTACTTTGTTATTTCACTTAGCTTTGGGAACTTAATGGAAGTTGTAGTGTACAGCAGTGGAAATAAACTGTTAGAGCTCAGGGTTGGGTTGCAACCACTCATTTTGAAATGAAACCACACTATTTTTTTCTTTAAAGCATTATTTAGGTAACCCATAATCTGTGAAGAGTGGAATTTCTCCATCAGTTTTACATAGTCTCTTTCACAACATTCATGGAAGAGATGCACAGAATAAATTCAATTCTGAAAAGAAAGCCCCGGGTTATTTTCACTGAACTGGTTCTATCATAGATATTATGAACATCATAGAAATACCTGACCTCTAATTCTCCTTAAAGAAAGAAATACTGTCTCCTTGGGACACCATTGTTATCTCATATCTCTGTAAAGAAAAAGATTTAAAACATCAGAAAAACCCATTTCTCTACAGAAGCAGCATTTTTCCTGCTGAATTTCAAGCCATTTTTCAGCATCCAAGAAACTGAAAGCACACTTCACAACTCTTGTGTCCCTGTGACCTTGGTGGACTATAAAGACTTGGATGTCAGACTTTCAGCTATGGAATGTAAAACTAAGCTGTTTGACAAACCACATCAGTCAGTGCCTCTGAACAGTGGCTCAAGAATCAGGACTTACCCTTTCTCTATTGAATGATTTATCAGAGTGGTAGAAAATATTGAACTACTGCTTAAGAAATGCCAGAGGACACTGGACCCAGGAGGGATACATGCATAATTCATGGCACTGATCAACAATATTCATAGGGAACAGTAACTACTTACTTTTTCCACTTTTTTAGTAGACTTACATTTTATAAAAGGAAATTGCACAGGCACTCATCTTTATTCATAAATCTTAGAGCAGATAATTTCCCAAACCCATTTGAAAAACTATACATTCAAATGTATATTTTACATGTATTATTTTCCAAGACCATGTGTATCCTGAGCTATGGGGAATAACTGGAAAATGGGAAACAAAGAGAGGAATTTCTTAGTTCACCTAGGCACTTCGGATCTGTAAAATCTACTGTTTACCACCATGAATCAGTAGATTTCTTTCTGCTTTCAGCTGCCAGGTTTGAAATACAAAAATTAAAGCTTTTTGTCACTTAAAATAAAATGAAAACTGTAACTGAGCTGAACTAAATGATAGAATGTTTGTTCTCTGCCATAAATTAGTGTTTGCCATTGTCATCAGAAGGCATTTGGGTTTGGTTTTTTTATTTGGTGGTTTTTTTGTTGTTTGTTTTTTTTTTTTTTTTTTTTGTTTGTTTGGTTGGTTGGTTGGTTGGTTGGTTGTTTTTTTTTTGTTTTTTGTTTTTTTGGTTTTTTTTGGCAGGGTAGAGTCATATATCAATTTTAGGGGGAAGAGTTTTGTTTGGTTAAATCAGAAATTCTACTGTAATTAACATCTCTCTGCCACTACCTACAAAGGGGGAGCTGGTTACCCTAGTCCTGGCCATGTCTAGGAAGCTTTCATGCAGATTGGCTTCTCCCATTAGTTAAGCTGAAATACCTTCCCCTGCTGCAAGAACAGAGCCCTCAGGCAAACACAGTCACTGTGTGTCAGCTGGTACAAATATGGCCATTTGACTGTGAGGGAGCAAGAAACATGGTTAAACACCAGTATATTATGCCAATCCAAAGATGCCTGTATCTTATCTACTTGCAGAAAGATGTGTCTCTCCTGTAGATCCTATCTCATGATATTTGGTCTGTTGATGCTTTGGACAGACAAAGGTGTTTTGGGAAGGTGTTAGACTTCTAGATTTATGTACTTGAGTTGCTCTTTTTTAATTTTTATATTTATTTTTATTTTTGTGTCAATTCCTTGCATATAGTTGGAATAACATTTGTGTCTCAAGGGCACAAAACACTGAAATATCAAATTACTGAAGCAAATGTGTGTGCCTTAGATCATGTCATATGGGACTCTTACAAAATCATCTCTGCACTTAGAAACAACACAGTTAGAAAAAAAGAAAAAAAGACTAATGTTAAAGCTTCAATAATTCATCAAAATTCAGTTTAAATTAATAATAAACCATATAACTAAACACCTAATCATGCAGCTCCTGATTCTTTTGACTCATTGTTTATTAGCTTCTCAGTAAATTAATTTGCGTGACTTACCAAGCTAAATGCTTAAGAATAAAAAGGTTAATTGAAGGTTGGAGTAGGATACATTATTGAGCAGTTGACATATTGCCTTGATGTTATGAATAATCTGGAGGTGGTTCAATAGAGTTGCAGCCACTTCTCCCAAGTCTGAACTTGACCTGCAGTCTCTCTTGTGGAGGCATTGTCACTTCTTTTTGTCTAACAGGGCTGTGAGTAATTTGGGTTTTTACCTCCCTTCTCAAGAATATGAATTATTAATAGCATGAAGAATACATTGAGGGAAGAAAAAAACCAGAGTATGTCGTATCTCTCCAAATCTATGAGAATTTGAAAAAAGGGAGAACAAAAAAAGTTAAACATCCATACCTGAGGTTGCTCATTTGCATGCCAATAAAAGATAGTGAAGGAACTACAAAGATGCTTTGAAAAGAGAGGATTATTAGAACAAGAAGAATTTTGAATTAATCAGGACAAGCTTGTATAAGCAGATCTAAGATGCCAGAGGGTTTGGAACTTCTTTTTCTGTAAATCACTTCCTATCACAGATACTCTTTGTGAAAGGAAGATGGGGAGGTGAGCATAGGGGGCAGATGGGGAGGAGGTGGTCCCATCTCTGACATGCTCTGAATTAATGCAGATGTCAGGCAGCAGCCGAGTGTGTGGAAATAGAAGTCTGTATCAAAACAAAGGATTTGCAACTACTTTGCTAGTGATAAAGGGCAGGTCTACAGCAGGTTTATTTGTCAGAGATCCAGTAGAAGTAATGCAAATCACACTAACTGAGTATCTATCCCTCCATTTTGTGCTATTTCTCCTTCTTTCCCAGCCTCATCTCCTTTCATTTTTATGATAAACAGGACTTGAACTCTGCTGAGCCTCACGATTCTGCATCTCGTTGATGACTCATTAAGATTTTATCATTCCAGTGACATGTTATTGAACCCACTTTCCTTAGGGGGCTGGTCTGGTGATTACAGGAGTAACCAGCGACTGCTTAATCACCCACTTCATTATATTCATATTAATAATAAATACTAGGAGGTAGACAGTTATAATTACATTGCTAGTTTAGGAAGACATGAGCCTATAAAAGTTGGCAACACTAAAATACAAATTTGGACATTTATATCATGTGAATAGATGTGACTTGGAAGGTGCAGAGAAAGGTAAGAACATAAACATGGTTATTTTAAAGAGAGTTATTGTCGCAGCAATCATGATGCTGTTTGATTAAGCATAAGAAAAATACTTCCTTGAGCATGAGCAGCTTAGAAGAGATCATGCAGGATGATATTCACACCTGGTTCAGAGGTATTTTCCATCAGGGAAAGTGCCTCCAAAGAACCCTTTAGCAGCCTTGCTGTGATGTTCTTTGGAGTAGGAGGCTGCAAATATCTATGTCCATAATGTCCCTAACGTAGGTCACGTATCTCTGGGGCTGAACTCTTCCACCTTTGCAGAGCATGGATTTTTCAGCACTGTGTAAGTCTCACAGCACAGCAGTTCCCCAAACATACCAGCAATGCTGAGCAGACAGCCTCTGCTAACTCTAATGAACTGTGGCCAACACGCTGAAAGGTTTGACACAATATGATTCATCACAAAGTGGCAAAATGCTGAGCTGGATGCACACTACACTGAAGACCCAGACAGGAGAGAGCTCTTTTCTGGTTTACTATACATGCCTATTTAAAGATCAGATGAACTGCCATACAGAGGAGTGTGCTTGCTACAAAGGGTGACTATATATTATAGTGGGAAGCAGAGAAGTTCCCTAGACTGTGGCTTTTCTTTTCCTTGGAACTGATCGACCCTACTCTGGACTGAAGAATCCAGAAAAAGACCGAGAGCTTGCTCCTGTGGCTCATCAGGCAGGGAAAGAGGCATTATCCAGCACAGGAGAGACTGATAAGTGACTATTTTTATTTAATATTTTTCATTTTTTATGCTTGTCAATACTTTGCTTGTTAAATACACAGTTTTTACGCTTTCCCCAAGGAAATCTTTTCCCAAATCAGTTAAGGAAGGGGCTGCCTGAATTTGCTTTCTAGAAAAATGCCATTCAAAAATTTTTCCCAAATTCGCCGTAAGCCAAGACAAACACCTAAGTTAAAGAAGATGTTGAATGAGGGCAGAAAAGGGAACTTATTGGGCCAAAGAGTCATGAACAGCAATAGTATTTCTCCCAAAGCAAGATAATGTTTTTATGGCTGAGAATTTCTGAAAACTACATGTTTACAATAAAACATGATTTTTCTGAAAATCCAGAAGGATATCTGTCTGCTCCCCATTACATTTAAAAAGAGGCCTGGCTTCCTTTTATTTTGAACATCTCAATTTTTTATTGCAGAAGTTGGTTTTCTCATAACCAAAAATGTTATCTGTACAGTGCAGCTAAAGTAGTTGACAAAAGAAAAGGCAGAGTTGCATCCTGAAGAGGACTAAGAAAAGCCTAGCCTAAGTTCAGAAGGTGGATGTTCAGGCAGCTCAGGACTTAATAATTTCCTAGAGCTTCACATATTTATGTAGCACTTTAAAAATCAGAGAATTCAAGTGAACAGAAGCTGGAAATGTTGGTTCAAGTTTCTTCAGATAAGGGATTTAGTGCTCTCAACTGCTAGCTATAGTGTAAAGTGGGAGGTTAATAATTGTACCATCTCTTGTAGACAATTTTAAATGGTTTGAGCAATTTGTGAGTTTGGCCTATAAGGAAAATAGGTGGTGTACCCTAAAAAGGCTTGGACTAACAATCCCTGCCAATAACTCAGTGATAATTTATCTGAAATATCTCTGGAATTTAAACACTGAATGTTTAGGTGTAAGGCTGATAGGCTTGAAGAAAGTGGCTGACCATGCCACCAGTCCTAGAATACTCAGTCTCTTGGATCATCTTAGTATTTCAAATCCCCTTGCCAAGCTATGCCTGCAAGAATGTGCCTCCAGGAGAATCTTTACTGTGCAGAGCTCCTAGCTGGTGTGGTACCTCAGTTTATAGGGAATTAATCATTATTTGCCAGGGTCATATTTCTTCCAGGGAAGAAACTTTTTGGGAAGCTATTAAGCTTCAGTAGTGGGGAGATATTTAGGGGAGTGAGCCCAGCTGAAATGAAACAATAGCTAGGAAAAATAGAATCAAAGATTTGTGGACAAAGGTCATGTACATCTTGGAGTCCTTGAAATATAGTGCATTAAAACTGAAAACCACTGAAGAGTTGAAGATCCAAGGCTGGGAGATAATGGAATGTTTCTGCAGTTGGGCACACATTCTTTAGATATGCAGAAGCATGCAGGGATGATTTTTCAGGAACCTCATTCATTTGTGCACATGTCCACAATTGCATACATGAAGAAAAGAACAGTCAGCTCTTTGTCTGCCAAAAAAAAAAAAAAAAAAAAAAAAAAAAAAAAAAAAAAGTTATAGAACAGTACAGCAAAACTAGGACACAAAATTCATCTTAACTGAAATGGAACAGCTGAAGGTTCTGGCACCAGAATATGTATTAAGTAGATCAAGAAAAGAAAAACTACTATAATCCAGCTATTTGAAATTTACAGTACTTTAATAAAAATAGATTCAAACTTTGCTAATATGCATTTTGATTGACTATACATTTTCATCTCACTTCCACTGCTCCTTCAGGCTTCACATCCCTAGTTAGGCAAATAGCTGGCCTTTACCAGATGACACTAAATTGAATTCACCATCTGAGTTACAATTAGATAAAGCACTCAGTTTTGATCCTTTATTCTTCTGAGTTACTGGAAAGAAAAGATAAAACCCCTACAGTCTTGGCCCCTAAGACTTCCCACACAGAGACATATTGCCTCACCACAGTGAAATATGTATAATTGGTTAGACTCTTCTCTAAAGATACAATTAGTAATTTGAATTCTAAGGTCCTCTACTTAGAACAGAAATAGGTATTCCAAGATCATGCCTCACAACAGTTACACACACACACCCCCTGCCCACGCTAGTTTCAGCAGAGTTTTAGCTTGAACAGGGGTGTAAGAAATACCTGCTTATATAAGAGGGCAAAGCAGAAAGGTAACATAAACCTGGACAAGATGAAAGTGCCAGGAACTTTATAACACATGGCTGAACTCTATTGAAGAGGTGCTGGGGGAGAGATTTCCAAGAGCAGAGAGAAGAAACAAAACATACTTCAGAAACCAATATCTTGAAAAAACAGAATAAAAATAATCCCAATTGCAACAAAAGTTAAATCTGATTCACACACTTGTTAGCCATCTTTGTGATAACTTCTATCTTGTATTTGGGTGAACATCTGTTCTGGTTTCTAGTTCAACCAAGGGCAGAAAGAGGCTTTTATTCTCCCTCTTTGCTGCACCTGCCACAGAGAACCAAAAAATTAGCACAATGGTGAAATAGTTAAAAAATACCACTAAAGATCTCTGAACTAGAGTGTGACATTTACTAATAGTTTTTGCTCTGAGAAGATTAACCATGGAATGTAAGTCCTCTGCTACACAACTCAACTCTTCAAGGAGATAATTTTTTAGATGTTATTTCTTATTAATGCTCCAAGCAAGCAATTACGGGGAAGTTCCAATCCAAGAAGTATTGTGCCACTTCCCACATAACCATGTACTGTTCGTACATCTACCTGTATCTTATATGATTAAATGACCTCTATTACCCCTAGAAAGTCCAGGTTGCTTGTCCATTAGCAGACTGTTCTTTAGACACTGAGCTGCCAAAACAGAACACGGAAGCTTTTCAGTTTGGAGGGAGTTCCTTGGACAAAATCCAGCACACAGCTTTAGCAGATAGACTTCTTATCACCACAGGAATGATGAAGGGTAGAAATGTTGGAGGATTTGGTGTTCAAATTAAAGTCGTCATTATACAATAACTTCCTTTTCAACTGTCCCCTCTTACTTTCAGAGGTTGCAATCATTGCCTTTCAAGAAGTGCAGAAGCAGAGGAGCAGTATTCAAAATGTACAATGTTCTCCTGTTGTCAAATCCAAGTCTGCTCTTTCAGTGTTATGCATGTATTCATCCTTTTTAAACAGGACTTTCTACACACCTTAACAAGAAGTCATTTTTTTCCAGGAGTTTTGGCACTGCCATAGGGAATTACAGTAAAGTCCACAGAAATCTTTTATATGTTGTTGATCAGTTGTTGCTATAAAGAACTATAGGTTCACAGAAATAAAGCTACATCAATATATACACTAACACGCAACTGGAAATCTATCAATTTTCCAGTGACTTTTCTAGGCAATATGATATTTCCAGGTGCAGTACAATGATGGATTTCATGGGAGCTATACCAGAATAAATCTCTGATGTGAATCTGCTATGTCAAAACTTCCACAGAATTTGATTTATTCTAGATTTCATATTTTTTCAAGTCTGGTTTCATGCAGGTCTAGTATATCTGCACTGGAGATTGGCCTTGGGCCAATACTAGGAAAAACAGTAAAATGCAGAACCCCTTCCCATAAAATTGATTCAATTAGCTGTTAACATTTTCATTTATTTTCTTCGAATTATTAATCTCAGAAGGCTTTACAGATATGAATTCCTTGTTCTTGATTTTGTACATTTTGAAGGGCTCTCATGACCTTTAGTAAATATGCTGAGTATAACATGACAAGGCAGGGAGTGGGGGGGTAGTGTGTGTTTGGAGAGTGTTTTGCATGCCTAATTTCAAGAATCTCTTTGCCTCACGGTACAAAGTACCACTAGGATTCTAGTGAAAAAATTTGGGTGCTTGGTCATGTTCTGTACAGTGGTTCAATTAATTTGTTCTGATTAAATTATTCAGATTTCACATTAAAGATTTGGAAAAGGATTGCTCACTTCATGCTTATGCCCTCCTTAGCCTTCTCTTCATATATGCTTTTAGCATCTACCTTTCAAAATCTGCAGCCGTGACACCTTTAGAAGATAATCATGAACAAACCATGTAAAAGAACAAACCCTGAGAGCCCCTTTATCCGTATGAATCTGTATAATAGTGACCAAACAAGAGACAGTTTTGAACAGTGGTTTGGATCCACCCTCCTGTTCAGAGGGAATCAGTAGACTAGAAAGTCATTAGGAATAAGAATTAGCACACAAGAATTTGTGCACAAGGATTTGTGCACAATAAAGAGTCATTTCGGAGAGGAAAAGGGAATGGCTATAGTCATGTTTTCACTGAACTCCTTTCTCAATCATCTTGTATATTTAATGATCTCTGAATATTTGAGACAGGAGCTGCAATTGTCAGGCTACATGAGATTTCTTGGGGAGGAACAGCAGTTTTTGCAATACCTTATGAAACTGAATTTTCACTGAAAAAACCACAGTATAAAAAACACACCAGGATGACAGAGTGGGAAAGATAATTTGATATTTTAAGTAACTTTTATGTACAGTAATAAAATTCTGTCATGAAGAAGATGCAAGAACAGTGATCATCCAATCATTAAGGTTGGAAAAGGCCTCCAAGACCATCAAAACCAACCTTTAGAATACCACCACACCCACTAAAACCCATTGGGGAGTATCATGCCCATGCAGCTTTTGGAACACTTACAGGGATGAAGACTGTTCCAGTGCTTTAATATTCTTTCAATGAGGAACTTTTCTGATATACAATCTGAGCCTCCCTGGCACAACTCGAGGCCGTTTTCCCCCTGGCCTGTCACGAGCTGCATGGGAGAAGAGGCTGATCCACACCTCACTACAACCTCCTTTCACATAGTGGTAGAAGGAAATAAGGTCTCCCCTGAGCCTTCTTTTCTCCAGATTGAACAACCCTGAACAACCCTGGTATCCTCAGCCACTTCTTTTAGGACTTAGGTCATGGTCAGTCGGCACTGAAGTCTCGTGATCTCAGTGGGGTAGGAGTTCAACCACGGGCTTGAATCAGCATCCTCCCATCTCCATCCAGAAGTGTGTGCCTCATTTGACTCAGCATCCTCCCATCTCCATCCAGAAGTGTGTGCCTCATTTGACTCAGCTACATTCTCAAATCAGTGAAGGAGATGGTCATGTCCAGAGGATGATTTGTCTAATGATGGATGTTTAATGAAAGAGTGAATAACTTACCTTTTCAAACAGCTTGTCTCTTTCCATTCACTCTGTGTAGAGAGTAGATGTCTTCAGATCCTTCTCTGGAGAACTGAAGGTAGAATCCATCCCAGCTTCCTTTGTTTCTTTCATTACCTCTTAGTTTATAGCACATGGTAAGACTAATCTGTTGTTTCTGTATAAACAAAGCATTTTGAAGCTAATTCAGTCTTTCATCTTTGTTTTGGTTATTAATCAATCTCAGCAGCAGTTTATTGAATTTTACAGTTTATTGAATTTTATTGAATGCTAAGAAAATGGATCATGTAATGATATGATATTTTATATACCATCAAAAACGTAATAAAAATTTCTTTTAAACTGATTTTTTAAAATATATATGATCATTCTGTGTATCTCTAAATGACAGCAAACTTTTATTATTGCAGAAATGGAAACTTCTATTTTGATTTTTCAGACTTTGTTCATTACTATTGAAAATGAACAAAGTGTTTGCTATATATGGGAAAAACAAGTCTGCCTGATTGTACTTCTAAATCGTAAAATGCAGTAGTTATCTTACAAACATGAGCATTTTGTTAGATGTTAACAATAGTTTCAAAGCCTTTCTTACCTTTTATATTGCTGCCTTTGTGGGCCTTTATTTCTGACTGGAAAGCAGGACACCATAAGAGGTTTTTTTTCAGATCACATTTAGAACATTTCATGAAAAGATCTTGCTTATTCTGGCAATATTTTCTAGCCAGCTCTTTGCAACCTCTGTATCATATCTTTAATACACTGGAAATTTCACTCTGGGTATTTTACTGCCCTGATCCAGAACCATTCTCAATATTTTCATCTGAAATTTCCCATACACACTCTTTTAGCAGTTTTATTTCTTCAATTTCTCATCAATCTCACATATTGAGAAGCATCCTAACTCAAGGATCACTGTGGCAGCCTACAGAAGATGCCTGGCAGTGCTAAGGCACAGCTGATCATCAATTTTTTTTTTTTTTTTTTTTTTCAGGTAATTGACAAAGAAAGTGAGAGGACAAGATAATGAAAATGGAAAGTTGATTAAATGATGACAGTTCAGGGACATCCAACTTTACAGAGGTAATAATAGAAAGAACATGTTTCAGCTTCATATTAGAGTAGAGAAAAGTCTGGGTAAGGCCACTGAGACCCATCAACAAATCTTGAGAGTAGGAGTAAAAGAAGAAAATTGGGAGATGAGGTATTTCCACACTTGATCCTAGAGAAAATAGACAAGTGCAGCAGTTACTGTAATGGGTAAAGGAGGACTGTGAGCATAGGTGCCTGAAATTAAGTAAAAATTAATGTAAGTCAAGATTGTAGCCAGGCTCCCAAAGTGATTAGGAAAAAGGATTTTTCCCCTTTTCACCTGAAATGTTAAGTGATTTGTCTACTGCTGCTGTGAAATAAAAGGGATGAACTTGAGGCCTCCCAGAGGCTTGGATTTGGACAAGGTCAGAGATCTCCCTCATATTATTTGGAAAGCAAACGCAGCATAAAAGCATCATTAGAAAACTTGGTTTTTTCCCTGCCGGGAGTTGAGACATTATGGCAATGACTAGGCCATAGTATGTAGAAATAGGCTACTACTTCTGGAGATGGCGATCAACAGTGTTTTCTGGGAAATCACAAGATAAATGCACAGAATACTATTGCTTTAGACAGAGTTTTGAATGGAAATGAAGATATTATAATAGAGTTTTTTTTTGTTGTTGTTGTTTCCCAAATCATGATTGTTTTCAGTTACCTGTAGAAATGAACAAATAACAACTGCATTGGAGGACACTGCTTTCGAAACTAGCTCAGAACTGAACAGAAAGAACACTGGGTTCCTAGAAAGCAATGACTTCTGAATTTTTTTCATGATCAAAGGACTGTACTGTCAAGAATATGTCCCTAAAAAGGGGAAATCTCGTTAAAAGGGATTTCACTCCTAAATGGTTGACTATTTAACCAAAAAAAGATGCTAGCAAGTAAGGAAGGTACATATACAAGATAGAAAATTAAAGAAGTCATCATAACAAAAAGTTATATCCTAGATAAAAAGAAGAATAAAATAAAGAATTTTCCAAAGGTGGGATATGCTCATCTTTGCAAAGCATATTAAAAGAAATAGCCAGGTACCATTTAACTAAATGGGAAGTTGTCTACTTATGAAATTTGCTCCTGACTCAGTTTCATAGTGTATTATCAATATATAGGGATGGCAGAATGTCACATCAAAACAGGCAGTGAAACTCCAAGACTAGAAAAAGTAGGAAGACAAACAAAGGAGGATACTAGTGCAAATTACTATCAGTGGGGTGATTATCAGCTGAAAATAGCTGAGGAAGAGGAGAAAGTGGTTGTGTTAAATGATTGTCAGATGACAGTGAAACACCGAGGATTTTTTGATGTAGAGAAAAGTTTATTCTTAAAATACCTCAAGAAATGGAGACATCCTCCATCCCACTCTCTGATGTTCAGATCATATTAATTCAAAGTGAAAAAGAAGTAGAAGAGGCCTTCTGAAGTGGTTAAGAAATGGAAGAATGAAAGAGTTTCATTTGATCAAACCCATAAAATAAAACCTCAAAAGATGATAAGATCTTTCTCTGAAAACTTTTCTGGAAAATGAACAGCAGGAGGAGGAAGAGTCACACAGTCTTCAGGAGAAAACCAATGTGCAAATACATAAGTATGACACATACACCAGTGAATGTAGGCTGAAAATTACAGAGGTTGTCCCAAAGTCTTAAATAGTTTAACTGTACCTTTCTGCACCTAGGGAAAACAGAGTTATTGTTCAGTTTAAAAAGTGGATTTGCTAACACCCAAACCCTGGAAACTGTAATATTTACTGTTACTTAGACATAAATTTGAATGCCAGAATCGAACTTTTCTTAACAAAATTGAGAATGAAATTTGAGATACAATTTAGAAATCAAACATCTTATCACCAGTCTTTTTGTTCTTTTGTGGGGATAAGCACCTTTCACAATCATAACCAATAACCTGAACACTCCTGAAGGATTTTTTTTGAAGTATAGTATAAAGAAAATCTTTAGTAAAAAATGGTAAATCTAAATTATGAGGTGTATCCAGTGCTTTTTTAAAAAAATCCAAGTTGATTTAACTTCTTAAAACATTCATTTCATATGAGTAAAATCACCACCACTTAAGTTAATAGTGCTATATTTGGCTTCCAAGCTGATAAAAAATGTAAGCAAATCTAACCCAAAGAGCTGTATTTTTGTAGCTGTTAGGAACTACCAGACATGCCAGCATAAATAATTTCAGACAGCTCCACTCTGTGATAACACAGAGAAACATTTTGAATATTTTACTAATTCAAATCAAATACCAAGTTCCCAGCACTAAGAAACTGAGCAATTGTCTAGGCTACTCTAAGTGTATTGCCATTTTGTCTATATAGGGCCTTCTTTGTCATTTTTCTATGCCAAATAAATTAATGCTGTCTTTTGGTTATGAATTCATGAAAGCTTAGAAGAAACTTAATTATAATCTGTATTTAGGAGATTAGCATGTTGCTTGTATATCTGATTTAGCAGAATTACATACAATATTGATTCTGGAGAATTTCCATCGAAGGAAGGTACTGCTATATTCAGTGACATCACGGCATTTCTGGTGTTTTTTTGATTCAGGAAACTGATCGTCTGCCACAAAAACACACTGCACCACCCATCCTTTGCTCTCAGTCTGTTTTATTCTCTGCCACAAATAACCCACTTCTAAGTAATGGCAAAAAGAATGGCAAAACACTGGTATTCTCTTATTATTTAATAAATGCATTTCTCTGGCACCAATAAATGAGACTGTGAAGAGTGATACAGGTTGCTGAAGGCAGGAGGATTGTGCACTGGGCACAGTGCTCATTATTTCTTTGCTCAGTGCTACCAGAAACTCCCGTGGAAACCAAGAAGGTTCAGTGAGAACCCCTTGCCCCAGAGGGTATTTCCCAAAGACATGCAGAAACTGAAGGAGTGTCCAGGTGCTGGCAGTCACGCTGTGTCTGTGCCCCGAGCATCTGCCACCAACCACTCCCAAACCCCAAGCCAAGTGACTGAGTGACCACTGTGCTCAGGAGGGGCCCAAGAGCCCAAAGGAGAGGCCAGAGATGCCAACTCAGGGTAGGAGTGGAGCATGATTTCCTGCACTTGTCTCTGACTGCAGAACACAAGCAATAGAAACAGGGTTGAGCTCTGACTCCTTTGTGTTGCAGGAAGGGTTGTAAGCTACCTTATAGAAACAGCTTTAATTCTCTACCTCACCACACCAGCATTATTGAAGTACAATGCTATTAAAAGAAATAAAATTACCTCTAGGTTAAAATGGGTGTCATGCCCTAGAGAATCAGACCCACAGAAATGAAAGGATTTCTTTATGTGAGAGACGTGCTTTGAGACATAAAAGATTGTAAACGCAATTGATATACTTTCTTGTCACATATTATAATAGCTTCTATTTATTTGTGCTATTTTTAAACAAGCACAGAATTGAACTTGCAATTTTTTTCCAGTGAACTAAGAATCTCAGTGAACAAGGCATATCATAAACCTCTAATCCTGAGAATTACAGACTGGAAATGCCAGACACCATACAAAAATTTAGCAACAACATGTTATGGCTGTTTATCAGTGCTTTTTGTTTAATAAAGTTATATATTGTCTGCTACAGATTTTACTAAAAAATCTGGAGATCTCTACAGGCTATTAAAATCATCTAGAGTGAGAAACAAAGTGCTACTAAAGGTTTCCTTCTGCCCACCATATGTTGTTAGAAAATTGCTTACATACACAGGTAGCACGTATTAGGACTCTGCAAAACTGCCAAATATGCTTCAGGTAATCTTCCCACACACACATAAAAAGTGCCAGATTTTGAAAGGGGGTAAATGCATCATACATGAATTTTTCATCTCATAAGCCAATGGGATTGAATGAGTAGCCTCTAGCAAATCTGTCCACTACAGAGAAGGAAAACATGTGTTTTTGCAGACTAAGGGCTATAAGAACAAATGAGGGAACTACAGGGCAGAAAATATTCTTTAATGCAATATGTATGAAATTTGGTAGGCCTTGGCTGAGCTTCTGGAAAACATATGTGCTATAGATTAGAATAACAACTATGTTCAAGTGACATCTTCAAAAGCACCAAAATATGATGCTTTATTAAAAGCTGATAAGTTTTAAGGTCCTGGCTTCCTGAGGAATATGTGAGAATTAAACATTATGTTTGTTAAGACATCATCCTCCAAGCTCAGCAGGAAGATGCAAATTTTTAGAAATTAAAAATGTGACACATTGGTTGATCTAATTCATCTTTTCCTCTTTCCCTTTCTCCCAGTATTGCAAATAAGGAGTATTCTCCCTTCCCAAAGATATCAACTGTTAATAATTCACTACGATGATTTCGGACATTTTATTTTTAAAGTTTGCATACAATCTACTGATTAAATCATATTATGAATAGTTGGATGAATATCTTATTTTAAAATTACTTTCGCCTGCCACCACAAATTGTACTTTTGCAGCAAATGACTGGACATTTAATTAAGAATGAATGCAATTATTTTTACAGTCTGTGCTCTTTACAGGCTGGTGTACTTCATTTTCATGTAATAAGTCAGTGGGTATTATTGGAAAGTAGGAATTTTGAAGTTGCTCTTTGTGTCTATAATTTAGAGAAAATTACCTTGCCTGGAAAAATAAATAGGATGTGGGGGCTTCAGTGAAATCACTGAGCTCAAGAAGACATCAGTCACTGAGTATTCTTTTTATTTTCCATAAACCCCATGGTGATATTTTCACTTGTAATTTTATCAATTAAACTGCAAAAGAAAAAATATGAAAGCTAATATGGGCAAAGAAATCCTGAAGCAAAGCCAGCAGAGTGGACTTAATTATTCCTCAGGATATGTGAAATCAGACTAGCAAATGAACACCTTAATTCTGCATCTTTTTCTCAGGCTCACTCTCTCAGATTAATTCGTGTATGTTGATAGCATTGTATTTTGAGTTGCTGGAAGTCATCCAAACAGAGGGGGCTCTCTGGATACAGCCTCTTTCCATAGCAATTGCAGAGTGGGAATCAGCTGAAGTCCATTTCACCATATGGCTGTTAGTGGTAACTTTTAGAACTCAGGTGAAACATAATAAAACATTGCATCTATCTAAAGATAGATGACTAAGCAACACATAAGGATGTAAAATCCCAAAGAAAAGCAAGGGGATGCAGGTATTTGTCACTGAAGCCCAAAAAAATCCCCTCTTTCAGCTACTGCTAAGGCCTTTGTGAAAACTGAATTCAGATTACTAAGTTAGATATTTTTGAAAGATCTGCTCTGATCTCTCTGATCTGCTTTGACCACAGAACCAGGCAGGTACAAAACCAATGATCACTGCCCTCTGTATGTGCTATACAAGTGACTTATGGAAAATCACTGAAAAAAGAAAATGTGTTTTACTTCTTAAGGTCATATTGGGCTTTGTCTATAGACCATCAAGTTACAAGGAAGAGATCAACTGTATGCCTGCAAGGACAGAATGCAAAAGCAAGGAAGCACAGAAATCACAGTGGTTCTTACTTTCTACTTCATCATCATTAAACTTGATCCTGCCATGCCCTAATTTAGTTCCTTAATCACTTAATTGTGATATATATCCTCAGCCTCTTCTTTTTACCTGCTCCACATTGAACAATCAAATTATTATTTCTTGAGACAAAGAACTGATGCCAGAATCTAATAGTTAGATATAGACCTGACTTACCAAGGCACAAAGCTAGAATCTACCTGAATGACAGTGGAGATAAGTTGTGGGTCATTAATGTTTTGCATCACTATTTTATGGATATTAACAATAAAGGAATGGGAAAGGTGGAGCTTCAGAAATTCTGGTTTTGAGGGTGAAATCCACCATTCTAAAAGGATTTTAATGAGACCGAAAAATTCCCAGGATGTAAGTATGTGTATGTATTGTGCATGTTTGTGTATATATATACATATGTGTGTGTTTGTTTATATTGTATAATGATTCTATTTTGCAGCACAATTTGCTTGAAGCGGAAGCAGGTGAAGATGAGTTTTACCTATGATGCTACTACTTCTGTTAACTAAAGAAATAAAACTTTAAAAAAAATACCCTAGGAAAAACTACAGGAAAAGGTGTGTAGATGGGCTTCAGCCTGAAAGACAAAGACATCTTGGAAACAGGAGTTGGTTGAGACAAGCAGTCACACTCACTGTCTGCTCATTTGCAGCTCTTTGTCACCCCTCTCTCCTTCTACATTGACTGCAGGCATTTCTTAGCTCAGTGTCCTAAAAACTGCTGGTGCATTTGATGTGACCTATTGACAAAGCATTACTGATGCTTTAATTGGCTCAGATGAGCCCTGTGATTGTGCTGATTCCATCGGCCACAACAGGTTATCCTTTTACACCTTAGTATTTGGAACATTGATAAAATTCTTGGTATTAGACTCCCAGGTAACTCAGTGTGCTTAAATGAGCTGCCTGACTCTCCATCAACCCAATTTCACCCAACATTTCTCTAAATTGTTCTTAGGTTATGACCTCATTGAGTAAGTTTCAATCAAGAGTGAATTTTCGTGATGTTCTGTAAAGCTGTGTAAATGAGTATTTATAATGGGAAACATGAAACATCTCTACCTATAACTACACTGCTGGAAGCTGAAATAGTGAAAGAGCTTACCCTGTTCCATTTCATATTGTATAAGCTATTAGAATGAGGAGTTGGAAGTATAATTTAATTCCTCTCTCCAAGTACATTAAAGGTTTTTGGCTTTTTTTAGTTCCTTTTACTGATGCTGTTTTACATTTTTGCCCTTAGCATCCAATAAAAACAAAATAAGACAAAAAACAGAAGAAATGAAACTGCTGTAGAAAATAACCTCAGAGAACAAGACAACTTCATTTACAATCTAATAAAATATTTTTTATAGTGTGGAGGGATGGAAAGCACTCTGTAATACCAACTCAGACCTGTTGTGTTGTGAGGAAATGGAAAACCCAGCTGTCATCGTGAGAGGGGCCACACTTACATACAACTGTTCTGCACCTAGCAACTACAAAAACAAATTAACTCATAATTAGGAGATGAAGGCACAGTAGCCACTATGTTTGATCAATAACACTCTGCAAGGATCTTCTGTGTTGACATTTTATTAGTCTTTCTTCAGTTTGGTGTTTTTAGCTGACAATATTCCTCTGAATCAGTTCCTACCCTGCTCTGATCCAAGTCTGATGTCAGTCTGCCTAGCAATGCTGATTCACCCAGATAGTCCTAAAAGCTAAAAATTACTCTCCCTGCCCTATAGAGATTCTTTCAGTTTCTCTGCACTCTCAGGAAGCAAATTCTGGTCAACTTAAAACTCATTTACTGCAGTTTCTTTAGTGCAGCTGAATTTTTCTTGCACAGTATAATGAGTTCTAATCAAAAAGAAGCATCTAAGAGATGGCAATAGAAACAGCAATTTCTGACTTTAATAATTTATGTGACAGTTGAGATTTTGTGCAAATACAGAAAGACCTTCCGAAGACAATTCAGCCACTGTGCAGGTACTGCTTAAAGCAAGTCACCAGTAGAATTAATCAACATGCAGATTATGTAATTTGTAATTAAGATGGGGCTTATACATTTTTTATAATCTTCTCATCTGTAGCACAATTGGGGTTTCCCTTTTATCCCTGCCCCCCACTGCAGGTCTAGTTCTTTCCATAAACTACATACAGAGGTGAAGGGAAACTGAGAGTGTTGTTCTCCTTAAATTGAAGTTTTATCCTCAAAGAAAAAGTAAAAACAGCGTTCAATTTCCATTTGTATTTAGAACTATACACCCTTTTTAGTCAACTCCATTGTTAATCTCCTTCAATCCTGGTGAGAGTCTTGGTGACAACATGCATACATACAAACAGTATGGCAGTATTTATTCATTTTAATGTCTGGTTGGTTATTCTTGTTGGAATTAAAGTTCAGGGAATTACATTGTGATGCTGAGTTTGGGAAAGCCACTCTTTCTTACCTACCAACTAGTCTTGTTTCAAAATAGACAAGGTCCAAACAAACAGCAAGTGTATGAGGAAACTGAGCACACTTCAGAGCTGTTGCTTTGCAGTTTGTTCCAGGTCATGTCTTTACAAGACAGCAATCTGGGCAGTACAGAGGTTTGCAGCTGAGAACAAGCTGAGACCCACTGTTCACCAATAGTACACACTCAGCAGTGAGTATTGATCACTTGTGCCTATCATTTACCTTCTTCTTGTTTCCTTTCTTTGTCTTTTTTATTAGTAACAGCTGTCAGATCATTCTCACCTCTCCAATGTCCTTGGTAAGTAGAGCAACAGGAACAAACAGAGCTTGTGTCTTGCCTCACAGTTTTCAGGAGACGAAGCTTGACTTCCTGGCAGTTGCAAGAGCCTTGGGAAAAGGTTTGAGGCCACCCAGCTGAGCAGATGTGCAGTAGCAGCTGAGGAGCACTGTTCCCAGCAGCTCCTCCAGCTGCAATTGTTACCCATTAGTGAGCAGCAGCAGTGTTGCTCCATCACTGTGTTGGATCCAACCACAGGCCTTCTGCTCCTTTCCCAGAAACGTTTCCTTATATCCTGACAGTCAGCCTCAGCCTTCTACTTTATTAATTACAGGCTCAGCTGTGAGTCCTTCCACATGCCCGCTCTGGGAGTAATGGTCCGTGAGAAGTCTCATTAGTCTCCCGTGTGGACTGTCCTCACTGCCAGATCCCTTAGAGGGAAGAGAGAAACTGTGAGTCAAAAGATGCTTTCCTTCCTCACAGAGGTGAGACATGGCAGAACAAGTAAACATGGAATGATGGGAAAAAGTTATGCCATCTCTTCCCAGGACAGTCTTTGCAGACCGACGAGGCACTAAATGCCATTAGCATGGTCTTAGTACCACTTCTAAGCAATGCTTCTGTGTCCTTCCCTGTCTATTTTCACCCTCAATATCCCTAGCAGCAGCTAAAAACTCCATTCAACATTGTAGCTCTGTTATTCTGAGACTGGTTCTCTGCTCCTAGCATTGAAAAGTTAATGAACAAACTCACTAATCCTGAAAAGCTGTGGACACTGTGTTGCTTTAAGCGTGTGGTGAGTCTGTGAATCTATTGGCAGTATTTCTCTGCATAAAATAAGTTTAGAATCATAAAGTCACAGAATCACGTATGTTGAAAAAAACCTTTAAAATCGTCAGACCCAACTCTTAACCCAGCACAGCCAAGTCCACCATTAAATCATGTCCCTAAGTGCCACATCTACATATCTTTTAAATCCCTCAAGAAAAAACTACTCAACCACTTCTCTGAGCAGCCTGTTCAATTTTTGACAATGCTTTCTGTGAAGAAATTATTTCTAATATCCAATCTAAATTTTCACCCTGGCACAACTTGACGCTGTTTCCTCTTGTTCTGTCACTTGTTACTTGAGAAAGAAATCGACTCTCACCCTGATAAAACCTCCTTTCTGGTTACTGTAGAGTGAGAAGGTCACCTCTGATCCTCCTTTTCTCCAAGTTAAACACCCCCAGCTCCCTCAGCCACCCCTCATCAATTTCTTGCTCCAGACTTTTCCCCAGCTCCGTTTCCCTTCTCTGGACATGCTTCAGCCCCTTAATGTCTTTATTGCAGTGAGGGGCCCAAAACTGAACACAGGATTAGAGGTGTGGCCTCGCCAGTGTACAGGGAGACAACCCCTGCCCTGGTCCTGCTGGCCACACCAGTGCTGACTCAGGCCAGGATGCCACTGGCCTTCTTGGCCACCTGGGCACTGTGCTGGATCACGTTCAGCTGCTGTTGTCCAGCATCCCCATGTCGTTTTCCACCAGGCAGTATTCCAGCCATTCTCCCCCAGCCTGTGCAGCTTGCCTGGGGTTATTGTCACCAAAAGGCAGGACTCAGCACTGGGCCTTGTTGAACCTCACACAGTTGGCTTTGACCTATCAGTCCAGCCTGTCCAGATCTCTTTGCAAGGCCTTCCTGCCCTCCAGTAGAATAACATTCCAGATCAACTTGATGTCATCAGCAAACTGATTGAGGGTGCACTCGATTCCTGCATCCAGATTGTTAATAAAGATTTGGTTCATAACTCTCAGTGATATGAGGGTCTACAAATTTGTTCACAGCGAAACATGGATCTGAGATGAATGGCAGGCTCAGTAACAGTGCTAACAGAGCCAATTTTGTAATGTCCTGCAGATCTGCTGTGAGAATTACACCTCTTCTGCCTGGCTCACTAGCCTTGTTTCTGACATGGCTGTGAATACCTACAGACATCACACATGCCAAATGACACAGGCAGGAAAATGGAGCAGAATAGAAACATATCAGAATGTGGGGGTTATTTTGTTGTTGATTGTGGTTTTTTTGGTTTTTTTTTTTTCTCTGCCACATTTTGTATATCCACACTGAAAGTTCTGAATTTTCATTTTAATTATTTTTATCTCTGCAGATATGCACTCACACATTGCGGGGTAGCATTATCCAAGATTAAAAACGACAGTGACAAGCTGTACAATCCTGGGGGTGGTGATTTGGAGTTATTTTCATGGTTTTATGTGAAAACACTACAATAAAACAGTCCATACAATGCACTCTAATCGCCTCCTTACCACACTATTAAATCCTATAACTGAAATTTCCTTGCATTTCTGCTGAGAACTAATGCAGCATGAAGATTGAATTATCTCATGTCCATTTAAAGATAACTCTTTAGGTCACTATAATGGGCTAAGCCACAATGAGATAGCTGCACAATAATTTAGCTTGGAAAGGACAAACAATGTTTGTATTTTGGGCATGTGTCCACAGCAAGGAGCCCATTTCTTGCTTCACCTTAAAACCCCTCAAATACGTCCAGAGGATGTCTGGGCATGGGAACAGGCTCCCCAGGGAAGGGCTCATAGTACAAGGCTGGCAGCATTCAAGAAGCACTTGGATAATGCTTGGATAATGCTGGTCAGGAGCTGGACTTTGTCTGTGGTCTCTGTGGGACTTTTCCCATTCAGGATATTGAACAATTCTATGATTCCAAGCACACAGAGGGATATTCAAGTGGATACCAGTGTGCACACAGGGAGATACAGCATCACACAGAGCCTCAAATTCATGGAGCTGTGATCTCAGTCAGTGCGTGGATACATGGATACCACTGTGCACACACACTGAGCCATGCCAGAGCTGTGTCCTGCACTCAGCCATGCACACACAGCAGACTGCAGGCACAGCAAAGCATGACATTAAAGGAAGGGTAGCAGGCACTCCTAAATTTAAAATTAATTGCTTGCTCTTTTAAATCTAGTAGGAATTAATTTTATGTGTTGGACATAACTGTTCCTAATCCTTTTTCTTTTTCAAACTGAGGTCAAGCTAGATAGGGGGAAATTGCAAGTGTCCTAAGCTCACACTGAAGATATGGAGATGGATGAAATGATGAAATATTAAACTCATTAATTTCAATGAGGATTTAATATGTGACATCGTTAGGTTTAAAATTTCCCTATAGGAAATTATGAAGATAGAATAGCTGAAGGCTGTGTTGTATGCCTACATATTCTCCATTCATCTCTTCCCATTCTGTTTCCTAAAAGAACAACCACACTGACACAGCCTCTACAGCTGGAGCTAGGAGAAGAGAAATGTACTAAAAATACTGCTCCTGCCATACAGCATTTCCCCCACCAATCTTATACCCGAACAGTGGCAGCTTCCAGCCATTCTATGTTTAATAGCTGGTGATTTGGAGTCAAATGGGAGTCTTTGAAATACGTTACAGTGAATCTTTCTACTGATGGACAGATCCTTCATGATAAATCTTTTTCATCATGTTGCCAATGCTTATGTGGAACGTATAATTATTAATGAGTAATTCCCGTATCTATCATGCAATATAATTGGGTGAATAATTTATAGCAAATAATTTAGAATGTGTGCCCATTTTCTACTCACATTTTATCCACAAATACATTTTAATTCTCTGAGATGAATTCCTCATTCAGTGTAACTTACTATAATTACAGAAACCTGATATAAAGTATATTAAATCAGTAGAAAGTATTTCATTGAATTCTATGAACTCTAGGTTAGACCTACAATTATTAGTCTGTAGATAAATCAAAAGTTCAATAAAAGTACCTGGAGACATAATTTTCTAATTCTTTTGACTGGAAATCTTTCATTGCTTTGTTTGCATATGCACCTAGGGAAATAGATATGCACCTAGGGAAGCAGATATACTGAGAATATCCAGCCTCACATTTAATTTTACATGACTCAAGTGTTTTTAAAGATGCCATCAGGCCATTTTTTAATCTATTTAGGCATCTAAATATCTCCCTTACATAATTCTTCAAATAACTCTAAGTCCTATCACACTATACATGATTCACTAGCTCTCAGCTTCTCTTGCCTGAGGCACTGGAATAAGTTTTGTTCCCAAACTAAGGTATTAAAAGGCCTGCAATAAGAGACCAAGGATTTAAAGAAAAATAAAGGGAAATTCCTTATTAAAAGTCTCATACACTATGATTTTAGCTGATTCCAATCCAATCCAAAAGCAGGGCAAAAAGACTAGTAGAACAGACAATTCATGACTGACAGTCTCGTCTGCCCCCAATAGTGAAAGCCAAAGCTCTTATCTTGCCAATATAAATTGCTTTTTTTTCCAAACCAGAAAATGCTACCGAGAAAAAGAAAAAATAAAAATTAAAAGCTGCTTCTCTCCCCTCTATAGTAGACTTAGTTTCTATTTCTTTGAATTAATAATTCTGCTTTCTCTTTTATTTTGCCTTAAGCAGTCATCTGGCTTCAAAGAACTGCTGTGTTTGCTTTAATTCCTCTGCAGTAGAAAATACGTTATTACTGTAATGAGCTAATGGTTTAAAACAGGGCACTTCTAAGCTTAATGGATGCTCATTAAGTATTCGTTCATTAGACAATGCTGTTTGTGATAAATACACCATTAAGTCACCATAACGTACACTGTCAACTACCAGCATGAATGGAGAGTAGCATCTGTATTGCACCATCTTGAACTCTTCTACCTTAAAATACTGCTGTTTCATGTATTGAAAGCAATGATTTTTAGTCTCTACAAGCTGATGTTGTTTAATTTACAACCCAGGTATTTGGTGTGCGTTGGGCCTCTGCAGAGAGGTTGTCCTAGTTATCCTGAGTGGAGTTTATTGACACATTTCCTTTCTTAAAGCCAGGTCTCCAAATGAGATGGGAACAGTTTCTAGAAATGGAGATCAGGAATTACACTCAAAGGAAATCATGAGATCAGTGGGAACTAGAATGATTTGGGCTACCTCCTTTGTGTATTCCAGACTCTGGTTTTGGTAGCCTGTATTAAGATCACTCCAGATAAAACCGTGTGCAGTGTGTATTTGTGTAGTCCCATCATACACTATTGCTATTTCTAGAAACAAGTTATAGGCCTTTTTCTGAGTTTTCAAGGCCTCAGTTGTGAGGCCTACCAGACTTGCTCTTCCTGCAACTCTATTAGTTTAGCTGTGACAGAAATTTGTTTAGTTTAGGGGTGTCTGCGGCTAATTTCTTTTAGTTTTGTTATCTTTGTAAAGCATTACAATAGTTTTATACAGATAGCAGAAAGAAGTACTTATCAAAGATGTTGTTTAGAGAAATACAGGCTTGCTGTGAAAAAGGACATCTTGAGAAGAGATTAGGGATGGCACAGAGGGGTGCAGACATGGGATAATAACAAATGGGGCATAGCTTGGCACTGGCTTTATAACCCCATATTCACAAAAACCACATAAATATCAGCTTAAAAAATGCAGTCCTAGGGTTGGTCAAAAATAGGCTTTAGGGATTAAAAATAGAGGCATACTCTCTAGGGCATGTAAAAGGCATCGTCTATCATAAACTCAGATGTGATGAGGAATTTCAGAATAAGGCAAAAAGAACCAGGTATAAAAGTATGGAAACAAAAAGTAAAAATAATCTAAAATGGATTGTAGAGTGAAAAAGCACAAACATGAAATATTTATTCCTGGTGAAAAAATACAAGTGCTGACAACTCCCTCACCCCACTCCTAAATGGAATCACTGAGCTTAAGGGCTTGGAGGAACAAGAGAAATAACCCCAGAAAAAAATGGTGTGTATAACAATTAGAAATTACTGTCTTTGTTTACTGTTATTATTATTGTTTTTGTTGTTGCAGTAACATTTTCTCTATTTTCTTCTCTATGAATAGTATTTATATCTGAACTAACAATGCTAAATTGCATAATAGACTGTTAAGACTTCAATTATACCAGTAATGAATTCTTGGCTCTTAGTCTGTTAACAGGTATTTGAGCATGACCAGGGCATTGCCATTAGGGATGTCAGTGCCTGAGCTGTTTTTTTCTACATCACATCTCCAGTGTCTAAAATCCTGTTGGAAAACACTGATTCCATACAAACATTTAGTCATATTTTGCAGATTGGTGTTCTTACAGCCAGTGGTGACTGTGGGACTTTCTCTGCTGCAGACAGGGACTAAATTAGTATTTTTTTTATTGCCCAGTGAGCCAGTAAGGTGAACATTTCTCTTAAAAACAAAATCAACCTAGATGTAGCTGTTTTCTGGGGCATCCGTCAATGCTGAAGTCAAGTGTTATCAAAAACAACCATATGACTGAGAAAAAGACTGACCTCTTCTTAGTATGAGTTATGTAGAGTCTGTTCTGCACTGAGAAGCATTTATTTCTTCTAAGACCTGTAATGTGTTTTTGATGTTGTGTCAGATTAAAGCTGGATCTCATCCTTTATAACAAACTCCCTGACCATCTATCAGGAACTTGGGCCAGCTCATACTCTGGCTCAATCTTGGAGATAAACCCAAAAGAGTAGAGACATATCAGGACATCCCTGTCCTGTCAGTATGGATACAATTATCTGGAGTGACTGAAAGGGAGTCGCGGAACATTTGCTTGGACACTCAGAGATGTAAACTGGGTTCTTTTATATGACATGAATGTTTAACGATAAATTCTCTTGCCCTGCCTCACCTCTACCTTGTCCTTATCCTGCAGTGCACCTAGTCCATCCTTGCAGTTCATTTCCATCCCTCACACAGCCACCTGCCCGAAGGTCAATGCTGGGCTGTACCAGTAGCAGGACCTTTGTAGGCAGGGCCACGGGGCTGCCATGCATTGCACATGCACTTCTCTAGCTCAGGCAGAGGGAGGTAATGCTCCTGGGATCAAAGGAGTAGGAGTTTTATCCCTTCGGTCTCTGTGCAGCTCCTGATGGTTTAAACTGAATGTATGTGGCAATTCCAAAGGAATTACAGAGTTTTAATTTGCATAACATCTATTTCTTTGGATCTGAAGCACAGATTTTCAAAGACATGTATGAAGGATGAAATTGCTGAGTAACAGGGATGAATTTGTTCTAATGCTGCTTGAAATTCTTTGAAGTTCAGGCAAGTAAAAGTCAGACAAGCAAAGCACGATGCTATGGAATTAGTCAAAATAAAACTTGAATACTTTCTTCTGGTTGATTTCTTAGAATTTTTCTTTAACTTGATGTGTTCTTGGGTTTTAGCTAAATGGCTGTTGTTAGGGAATTCATGAAATATTTCCATGATGTCCTAAAAAGGTACCTCAATATTATTGTGGTAAGCAAACAGATTTCACAAGCAGATGGTTTTCTGCTTTTCTTTGCTCATCCTTTTAGCCCAGTGAAACATACATCAGACTCTTGGAGTAACACAGAAAGAATAAAGGAGTAGAGTAGGTAAGGTAATTACCTATTTTGTCTTTTCTGGGTGCTCTCTCAATGTAGCCAAAAATATTTTCCCAGAAACAAGTTAATTATTACCTCAGACCCATTCTGCTTCCCTCCTGCGTGTGTCCTAAACTGTCTAACTGCATCTCCTTCTGTATCTCCTCTTACCCATCAGCCAGATGTAAATGTAATTGATCCAAACTGCAGAATCACATTAATGAATTACATATTTGTACTTTTCTTGCCCAAAACCACTCTGAGTAAAGTGTACACTTTTTCCAAGGTAGATTCTTCAATGGTCTGATGTAACATTTCATCCAAATTGAGGATCTCTGTTAATGACCATAGCAAAAAGCTCACCTCATGAGATTGAATTACGTGACTGAAGATCTTCCCCTCTCCCAGATTTCTTTTCTCCTTGTGTTCATGATTTTACTTATATTTCTTTTTTTCTTGGAGTTAAATTCACCAAAATTCTTGCATCTGATTGATTTTTAAGCATCTGTTATGTGGATCACATACTGATAGATTTTGGAAATCATTAGAAAGAGAAATAAACCAAAAATTAATCACACACCTCAATCATGTAAGCTTGTGGCTGCATAATCTTTTGTTTCAACCTATATATTTCATGGGAACAAAGTCACAAACCAGGCTTCTTTATTTATTTCTCTGCCTTCCATCTCAGTACATGGATAATAGCATGCATGGATCCTTCTATTTATATATAATCCTATGATATATAGAGGTTTATGATAAAGGACTCAAATGAAATAACTAAGCCTATGTCAATTAAGACTAATGTTGAATCCAAACAATATCTCAAAAGCAAGTAGCTTGCTAAAAGTGCAGAGAGAGAAACTGTTCTCTATGAAACAGTCTTAAGTAAAATCAAGTCCAGTATAATCTTCTTACTAAGTAATATTTGACAGTTCAGTCATGTTTCTCCAGAAAGAACTTATTTTAAGCTCCCTGAGAGACAATTTGCATAATGATGATCTTCTCATAGAACTAGATTGATTTACCCTTTTTACACAAGTATCTCCATAAACAGTGTTTGAATCAGGTGTGTTTACATGCTTGTTTCCTGAGTCTATCGAGGCTTACAGCAGAACGAGCTCCTCCCCTGCATATATTTCTGCCCCAACTCAAATGCTCTCAGTCTCAATACACAGCTGTACTCCTTGATATGTTTTTTGCCCAGTCATCAGTCCCATAAAACCTACTGCTGCAGGTCTCTAGAAAGAAAGACAAGGCTGCAAGGTTTTGACTACCCAGAAAGAAATTGTGAACTTTCCTTAGAAAAGAATCACAGGAGTCTTGCTCTGCTTCTGAAGAAATATTCATTCATTCAATCAATATAATGATGTTTATAGTCTTTAAATGTTGTTTAAATGGTTCTTCATCCATAAAGGAAATGAGATTAAAAAGAAGAGATGGTGGTAGGAAAATAAAGAGAGAAGATTAAAGCTTTGATGACACAGTCAATAGCAATTAGATATGGAAAGACCGATTATATCTAATTACACATCTTCTTTCCTGTACTCACTGGTTATATGCTATAGTTCTCTATTCTGCAACTATATTGGCTTGTAAACTACAGTTAGTTTTAGAGCCACTAGCATGAAGGTTTCTCAGCCAGGTTTCCCTGTCTCTGTAGCTATGTGCATTTGAGGTGACCTGTAGCCTTGCATAAATATGTCAACAGGGGTGGTAAAACCTCTGTGGTTGCTATGCCTCATGTTTTCAGGCACATGCTAGTTTTGTGCTTCCCTATGCACTGGCTCTAAAATCAAAAGATATTTCTTGCCAGATGGAAAAGAGAAGGAGGAAGAGCAGAGCTGCTTCAAACCTTTTTCCTCAGGTATCACAGCATTTATAAGAATCAGACCATGGTCTTCTTACTTAGTCTGACTGGTACTACCTTTTTAATGCTGAAACTAGCTCCAAATCATGTGAAGTCTTTTCACCTTCTGAAAAATTCTGTGACAGCCCTTAAAGTTGCTGAAACCTAAGCAGCTCCCAGTAGCTTTCCTTTCAGATCATGTATCAATGCCAAATGAATTAACCTGCTCAAATCTTGTATTTGTAGTTGTAAGGGTAGGCTCCATCTCCACCTAATAAAAGGATAGACTGAGCAGCTGCACATTTGTTCCCGTGCCAGATACATAGACTTATGTGGGCTGTAACAGGCAATAACCACAGTAAGTCTGTGTCTAGAATCAGATGTCTTTGGCAAGACCCCTGACTATAGATCCCACTGAACAAGGTGGCTCTGTCGCTTGTGCTGGAGACTTCACATCCATCAATGGCCATTTCTGGGATTTAGTGTTTGCTATCATGGGCACTTGGGACACATAAACAGTCAAGGTGGTTTTTATATTGTCCAGAGCATGAAGTAAAATTGGTAAAACTGTCAATGTGCATGATTCCAATTAGGTGCCTTGCTGAGAAATTACAGCAATTTTTGTTGGCTTTGAATTGAGACCATATTCTGTTGACCTCCTTGTCTCTGTGCTACTTAACAATGCCACTTAGGGTGACTATTGTTCTTCACTGCTCTTACCTATCCTCAAGGGAGGTGTCACCTAGGTGATTTTTTAAAAAAAGAAGTGTTTACAGCTGCTTCCACTCGTTAACATTTAGACCATCATTTAGCAACAGTACATAGGAGTGTGCATGTGCACACCTATTTCAGCTGCCTGCAGGGGCACAGTGCTTGGCACAAAAAGGCCTTTGCACTCCATGTTCCACAGTTGCTTTAGTGACACTTACACAAAGGAATAATTTCAGAAATAAACTTTGGGAATGAAAAATGCTTTGTCTGTATGGAAAACTATACTTTCTCACTCTAACACATTTCAGTGGCACTTAACAAAGATGACTGTGATGGCTTTGGCTGGGGCAGAGCTAATTTTTTCCACAGCAGCCAGGATGGGACTGTGTTTTGGATTTGTGCTGAAAATGGTGTTGATAATACAGAGAAGGTTTTGTCATTGCTGAGTGCTTTTGCAGAGCATCAAGGCCCTTTCATGCTGCTACTGTGGTGAGGGGGCTGGGACAACATGAGAAGCTGGGAGGAGTCACAACTGGGGCAGCTGACCCCAATTGACCAAAGGATATTGCACGCCTTCAGATATCCTGCACTGTCTTTATCTGAACTCAAGAGTTTTCTCACTTTCTCACTCTCTTATGTGGGGCTGAGTTGGCATTAAACTCCAAGGCTGCTGGGGAAGTATTAGGACTCTATAGAGATGTACATGGACAGTAGTATCCACACAACAGATGACCTCCACTAAGAACTCACGGACTATATAAGGGAATAACTTCAGTCAGGGTACTGTCTTCCCTTGGCAGTTCAAAACCACTCCAAAGACATAACTTCTTTTTTTTGAGGAAAAAATTGATCATTATGAATAAGAACTACTCTAGTTATGTCTTACATTCTATCAGCTTATATTTAACTGCATGACATCCATGTTAGCAGCAAAGTGAGTCTGACAAAATTGTTCTACTTGATATGGAAAGAATGATCTGGTTCTGCGCATAAACTACCAGTCAGCTTTAGAATTGTTATTTGAAAAATAAATATTGCAAAGAAAATTGATTTCTTATTTCTACTCCTACAAGAGTACAAGGACATAATCTCTATAGTACTTCATACACTTGATTTGATTTTTTGAAAGCTCTCTCTAGCGTATACCTCTTACCTAGCAAAGGAGTTTATTGCTTTTGATTACAGTATATTCTCTGCTTTAAAAAAATCCAAGAATAAAAATAAATACCCAATGTTAAAAATGAAATTTGGGGTGTTTGTCCTATGATGTAACAGTGGAAAGCCACCTCAGTGGCACGTGGCACCTTTCCTCCCAGACCACCTCAAAAACAAAGAACCCGTTCCCATCAAAGCTCAAGCACCGCGCCCCCACCCCAGGTCAGAGATGGGGCGAAGGAACCGCAGCGGAGCTGCCTGCCTCAACGGAGCTCCAGCCGCAAAGCAGTCGGCCGTCTGGCACGGGGAAGTCCCGACCCCCGCCGCCGCCGCCGCCGCCGGAGCGGAGAGAAGCCGGCCGCTTTCCCTCCCCCCATGCCGCCCCGTCTCCCCCCCGGCTCGCTGCAGGAGAGCCCTTCCCAGCGCCATCCGCGGCTGGGAGCCGGCGAAGAGAAAAGGACCCAGCCCGCGGAGCCGCCCGCGGTCGCCCGCCGCCGGAGCGGGAGGAAGAGGAGCCGGCCGCTTTCCCCCCCTCAGCACAAAGAGTTTCAGCCGAGAAGCAGCCTGACCGCAGTCAGGCGCCGCCGGTCCAGCGCAGAGAAGGGAGCCCCAGCCGCCCTCGCCCGCAGCCGAGAGGCAGCCTGGCCCCGGCCGTTCCCCGTGCCGGAGCGGAGAGGGGGGCCCCGGCCGCCCGTCTGCCCGCAGTTACCATGCTCCCCGTACAAACCGCCGCAGCCGCCACGCGGTCAGCTGCCTCGGCCAGATGAAGCGTCCCTGAGCTAGCCGGACCGCTGCCCCACTTCAAAAGAAAAACCCCACACCCACCACGTTCCACATCCCACCGCACAAGCCCCGGTCCACCCCCCCACAACACTGCCGCCGCTGTGGAGCGGCATGAGACTGGGACGCCATTTCTGCGGCAAAGACTACCCCATAGCCGCAAAGAGCTCCAAGCCCCCGCCCCGGTGATCCCGCATGCAAATTAAGAACTCCAAAAGCGTCCCGGGATGAAATCTAACATAAAAAAACCCTTATCAAATAAAAACCAAGTAAAATTAAAACGGATAAGAACTAATACTCAGCCGTGTGGACCCTAGAGAATCAGAAGAGCTAATTTCTCCGGTTTTGCTTACTAGCCGTAAGCTAAAAAGACCAAACTGGAGATGAGACCACAGGAGAAAACAAAGAACTGACAGGACTCTGGGGTTGCTTCCCAGGCGAGGGCCAGTCCTCCAGCTCTGTTGGATTGCATGCAGCAGAGCTGATAAAGCCCTCCTCCTCCGCGGCGACCAAACCCCTCTGGCAAATATTAATAAGAGCTGATTAATAAAGGCGTTTATGGAGATTGATATTTTCTCCGCCCATTTTTTATTCATAACAACTGGGGGCTCGTCCGGGATTGGCCACGCCCAGAAGAGGACCGAGACGGGAAGGCGCCGCCCACCTTGGACCTCCTGGACAGCTGGCCTCCTGGACCAAAGAGGACAACGCACGCCAGCCTCGAGGGACAACCAGCAAGGACAACGCACGCCAGCCTCGAGGGACACACAGCAGCCACAAGGGGGCGCCGTTGAGGAGCACCGGGTAAGTATAAAACTCGGTGGCGGGAGCAGGAGACGTGCGAGTGTGTGTGTGAGTGAGACGGGGGCCGGCAGCTTGGACCCCCGCCGCGAGTGAGGACTCCTCAGTACTGCATTTCCACATCTTCGCGAGAGGAGTGGTCAGGAACAGGAGGAAGCGAGAGGAAACAGAGTGAGCGAGGCGTCTCCAGGGGTGTAGGGGACCCCCCTCCGGACGTGCGGAGGCTGAATAGAGTGTGAGTGGCACGTCATAGAGTGAGTGGTACTGTGGGTTTCCCCTAAACCTGTAGGGGCAAACCACCCAGGTCACCTCAAGTGTGCGGGGAGGCCAGGGACAAGTGTGTGAGGCACGCACCACACCGACGCAGGAGAAAGGGTGGCTAGGGGCTGCTCCCAGGGACCTGCAGGGGTGTGGGGAGAGAAAGAGGTACTGGCCGAGGTTACCAGGGGCTGCTCCCAAGGGAGGGGTGGCCAGGCCGAGGTAACTGACGGGGTACAGGACGGTCACACTGGGCGGAGGTGCTCAAAGGGGAGCACGCTACCGGGTGTGAAGAGTGCATTGGGCGGGGGTCGGATTAGATACGCTACCGGGCTTGAGTGTGTCGTGTTGGGCGGGGGTAGGCAAGAGTTCTATGCTACCGGACACGGAGAGGTAAAGCTGGTCGGGGGTATCTAAGGCCGGTGCTACCGGGTGCAGTGAGTGAAAGTTAGGGGAGTTCCAACGTGCGAGGAACTTAACGATAGGGCGAGTGAGTGAGTCGCATACTGTGTGTGTGTGTCCTGGCAGAAGCAGTGACTGGAACTCTGGGCCCAGGTTGACCGGCTGCTTACGGGGATACGCCGGACGCGCAGGAGTGAAAGAGGGTACCGGCTGGGGTGGTGACGGAAGCACCAGGGGTGCTGAGGCCATTGACGGGTACCGGGGGCTGGCTGTGGCAGTGGTCGGGGCCCTAAGGGCGGGTCATACGAACTGCTTCCAGAGCTCACGAGTGAGTGTGAGTGAGTGCGTGTGAGTGAAAGAGCTTTCAAAAAATTTTTTGAATAAATTTTACCAAGTAAAAATGGGTACTTGGATAAGTAGGCCTAGAGAGGCTGAAGTACAAAAAGAAAAAATACCACATATCCCTCCAGAGAGCCCACTAGGAAAGATGTTAGAACAGTGGGACAGGGAGGAAAGTACTAGAGATTTAGATAGGATCAAAATGATCCATTATTGTATAGAAGTATGGCCTACTCTGGGTTTACCTGGAGAATGGCCATGGCACGGAACAACAGACCCTTGGATGTGTGCCCAGTTAAATCAACATCTGAGAGCCCAAGGTGATAAAAAAGCCGAACAAGTGCAGTATGCTGCTTGTTGGGAAAAGCAAAACAGAAATAATGACAACATAAGGATCTGTACGTTACAGGGGAAAAAAGGAAAAAGTGATAAAGAAGAGAATGGCCCCATCTGGGATCCACTTAATTACTTACCTCCCCCTCCCGCATATCCAGATATGCCCCAGGTTCCCCCTGGAAACCCCTTCCAACTTCCCCAAACTGTAACCCCTGTTTCCCCCCTACCTTCAGCCCCGAGCCACCCTCAAATCCCTCAAACTAATTCCCCTATTCCTCCCTCTACCAATACCTTTGCCCCCTCCCTAACCAGCCCTCCGGTGAGTCTTCCCCCATCCAGTACTAACCCCTTCTGTACAACAGAAGTACCCCCAGTTTCCCCCAACAGTAGCTATGTCTTTTCTCCCTTACCATCCATGGTTCCAGCCCCACCTGCAAACTGGGAACCGAATTTCCCCACCCCAACCATAGAACGTCCCCCTGAAAATAATCCAGAGGGACATTCTTATAACACCAGATCTAAAGCTAAGCTTTTTCCCTTGAGAGAGGTTCCAATGGGCGGAGTTGCTGGAGGGGTGGGATTTGTAAATGCCCCTCTGACAGCCTCAGAAGTCAGGAACTTCAAAAAGGAACTAAGGAACTTAGTAGAAGATCCAGTGGGGGTGGCTGAACAAGTAGATCAGTTCCTAGGTCCCAATACCTTCACATGGGGGGAAATGAATTCTATATTCAGAATTTTATTTAGCCCCGAAGAGATAAGGATGATTCGAACAGCAGGGATAAAGATTTGGGAAAGGGAGAATAGAATAGGGCCCCCAGGTGAACATAAACTGCCAGTAAGTGATCCAAAGTGGAACCCAAATAGGGAAGAAGACAGGAGGAATATGGATGATTATCGAAATTTGATAATCAAAGGAATTAAAGAATCAGTCCCCAGAAGCATTAACTCAAAACTTGCATTTGATAATATGCAAGGAAAAGATGAGACCCCAGCCACTTGGCTGAGCAAAATAAAACAAAATTTGCAAAAATATTCTAATATTGACCCAGAAAGCCCTGAAGGCCAGGTGTTACTTAAAACACAGTTTGTTACAAAGTCCTGGCCAGATATTAGAAGAAAATTAGAAAAGTTAGAAGACTGGCAAGATAGAGGAATAAATGACTTGTTAAGGGAAGCCTTAAAAGTCTATTTAAGAAGGGAAGAAGAAAAAACCATAACGAAGGGAAAAATCATGGTAGCTGTGGCTAGAGAAAGTGTATCTAACCAGAGTTCACCCCACCGAGAGGATAGAAAGCCAGTCAGAGGGCAAAGAAATTTACCACCCTGGGTAACTCCTAAAAAGCAAGGAGAAGATCGGAGGTGTTTTTATTGTGAAGAAATAGGGCACCTCAGAAAAGATTGCCAAAAAGTATCATTTGATGAGGCAATCAAGAGAGAGAAAAATATATTAGAAAGTATATTAAATGAAAAAGATGATGAAACTTAAAAAGTCATAAAATGTATGACTTGCAAAATTATAAAAACCAAATTAATAGAAGAAACACAGCTAAATTGGCTCAGCTGTTTGTTTGCTTCTAGCTCTTCTGTAAATTAAAACCTGGCCCAAATTTAACATAAGAGCTTCCCCTTAAAGAAATGTTTAAACTTCTATTCTTGTTAACCCTCTAACCCAGGAGGTTACCAAGAAAAAAAACCAAAATCCCCAAACTCCTCCCCTTAATTCAAATATCACCCCATTAACCCCAAAATATAAGTCCTTTCCAGGTGCTGCTAAAGACCAAAGTGAAAAGACCAGCAACACCACCTCCAAACATCCTGTCCAGCACAAACCTTTCAAAACATCATCCCCCATAGACTGTTGTTTCATATTCAAACTCTTCAAAAATGACTTTCAAAAAAACACCCAGACTACATATTGCATAGAAGTTTTTTTTACTGTTTGTGTTAGTAGTTGTGATATTGTTGTTAAAAGTTTGTTGTTGTTATTATTGTAATGTTGTGACTGAAAGCGCATATCAATCACAAAAGCTGTGGGATTGTTTGTTGTTTTAAATTAGTATAAATTATTGAGAAAATTACTACAAAAATTTAAAAATCTCTCATAGAGCACAACCCAAAAAGGCTACCTAAAAGTTAACAGCCAAGTGTGAAAGTGCAAGAGAAACTCTAAAAACTGAACCCGGAGAGCTCCTAGAACCAAGAGGCAAGCCCAGGTGAGATTAGAAAAATGAAACTAGTTCACACTGGACTCTTGGAAAGACTCATGATAGTCTGGGTGATGAGTAGCCCCATGAGAGGAGCTGGTTCAGAGAGGCATTCCCTCATCAATGATGAGAAGAACTCAAAGTCCTCAATAAGAGTTTATATCAACCCAAACCACACTTGCTTTGCTGATCTGCAACCCTCAACCTGTCAAGATGAGAAAAAACAATTAGTTATAAAAATACTGCCACCTTTGAGCAGAGCTTAACTGGAGAGTGCTCTATAAGAGAATGGTTTTGGCTAGGCAAACCTCTCAATAAAATTTGGTTATTAGTTTAATAAAAATAAGCTACAAACAGTCCTTAGTAGTCACAAATATAGCCCAAATTCAGATTCCTTTTAATACCAAAAGCACCTCAAAAAAAAATGCCCCAAAAATTAAGCAAAAAAAAATAACAAAACAAAACCAAGCTGTGATTGATATGAGCAAAGTCCAAACTTGAACAAGTAAAGTTAAACCCCAAAAATAATCAAAAATCATTACCATAAATAAGTTGATGCAGGTTAAACAACCTGATCAAAAGCAAAGAGGAGGGAATTGTTAAAAATGAAATTTGGGGTGTTTGTCCTATGATGTAACAGTGGAAAGCCACCTCAGTGGCACGTGGCACCTTTCCTCCCAGACCACCTCAAAAACAAAGAACCCGTTCCCATCAAAGCTCAAGCACCGCGCCCCCACCCCAGGTCAGAGATGGGGCGAAGGAACCGCAGCGGAGCTGCCTGCCTCAACGGAGCTCCAGCCGCAAAGCAGTCGGCCGTCTGGCACGGGGAAGTCCCGACCCCCGCCGCCGCCGCCGCCGCCGGAGCGGAGAGAAGCCGGCCGCTTTCCCTCCCCCCATGCCGCCCCGTCTCCCCCCCGGCTCGCTGCAGGAGAGCCCTTCCCAGCGCCATCCGCGGCTGGGAGCCGGCGAAGAGAAAAGGACCCAGCCCGCGGAGCCGCCCGCGGTCGCCCGCCGCCGGAGCGGGAGGAAGAGGAGCCGGCCGCTTTCCCCCCCCTCAGCACAAAGAGTTTCAGCCGAGAAGCAGCCTGACCGCAGTCAGGCGCCGCCGGTCCAGCGCAGAGAAGGGAGCCCCAGCCGCCCTCGCCCGCAGCCGAGAGGCAGCCTGGCCCCGGCCGTTCCCCGTGCCGGAGCGGAGAGGGGGGCCCCGGCCGCCCGTCTGCCCGCAGTTACCATGCTCCCCGTACAAACCGCCGCAGCCGCCACGCGGTCAGCTGCCTCGGCCAGATGAAGCGTCCCTGAGCTAGCCGGACCGCTGCCCCACTTCAAAAGAAAAACCCCACACCCACCACGTTCCACATCCCACCGCACAAGCCCCGGTCCACCCCCCCACAACACTGCCGCCGCTGTGGAGCGGCATGAGACTGGGACGCCATTTCTGCGGCAAAGACTACCCCATAGCCGCAAAGAGCTCCAAGCCCCCGCCCCGGTGATCCCGCATGCAAATTAAGAACTCCAAAAGCGTCCCGGGATGAAATCTAACATAAAAAAACCCTTATCAAATAAAAACCAAGTAAAATTAAAACGGATAAGAACTAATACTCAGCCGTGTGGACCCTAGAGAATCAGAAGAGCTAATTTCTCCGGTTTTGCTTACTAGCCGTAAGCTAAAAAGACCAAACTGGAGATGAGACCACAGGAGAAAACAAAGAACTGACAGGACTCTGGGGTTGCTTCCCAGGCGAGGGCCAGTCCTCCAGCTCTGTTGGATTGCATGCAGCAGAGCTGATAAAGCCCTCCTCCTCCGCGGCGACCAAACCCCTCTGGCAAATATTAATAAGAGCTGATTAATAAAGGCGTTTATGGAGATTAATATTTTCTCCGCCCATTTTTATTCATAACACCCAATGCATATCAGAAGATGAGAATATAATAGTTTCTCATTAAAAAATGTATGAAAATACACTGGCAATTTCCTTCGGGGAAAAACATTAAAAAATAGTCAGTAATCTAGCTTCCTTCTCTTAGACAAATTTATATATGGATCTAAAAAAAAGACATAATTGTTTTAAAAAGCAACATGTGGAATGAATGGGCAAGGAGACCAGCTCCTTTGTAATGCCTTTATTAAGGTCAGCTCTAGGTGAGGGCTTGAGGGGTCATGGACCCCGCCACTGCTCCTGATGGACGATGCAGGGGAGGAGGAGTTCAGCTTTGCTGCAGGGCAGAGCTGGGGCTCCCGTCCTCATGGGAATCCCTGGGGAGATGGTTGGGCTCATGGTCTAGGGGTGTCTGTCTGGTCGAGTGCTGTTAAGTTATGGTGACGAGGTGGAACCCATTTTTGGTTGGTTTGAGGTTCTCTATGGTTCTGCTAACCCAGTGGTTATTCTTAGTTCTTGATTTTGGGTTGGCTCATTGTTTTTAGGGGTTTTATGTCTGAATAGTGTCTCATGAGCACTTGAGGCCTCTCCATTTGCATGTTGGGTGGTGTCATCAGTTGCCATGCAGTTGCTATGCGGGGAGAGGTGGGAGGAGCTGGGAAAGATACAATTTCAAAGGGGTCTGAGATAAGTATCACTTAACAGAGAAAACATTTAGGAAAGGCATTTGCAATTATAATAGGTCTGAGATAATGGTATCTAACAGAGAATGCCTTACAACAGGTAATGGTAAATAGTATCTAACAAAAAAGACATTTCACAGTATTAACACTCAACTGAATTCAGGAACTTTGTATTTTATTTTTTACAATATGTAGTGAGGAAAATTAATAAGAGATGTTGAGTTATAAGACAATTTTCAGAGCAGAACTGTCATCAATACATGATATTGGGCTAATATAATCTGATCAATGTTATTAAAAAGGTTTGAAAGTCTTTACTTAGATTTGTATTGTCACACATGAAGAGACTAAAGGCTTGCCTGTTTTGAAAAGCTTGTCTGTGTCTTATTCCAGAGTTCCAACTCAAAGACTTCAAAAAGATGGGATTTTTTCCTCTCACATTGTCACTTTTATTAATTTCTGCTCTGCTCTCAATTCACTCCCTCTCTGGCTATTAACAGAGAGCATGATGGCCCTCCCCAACAACACTTTTAATGAGATTATGATTTCTATAATTAGCAATGGATCAGCCATAAAACAGGAATTACAGAAGTTAAAAGCCGTTGACTTGTATATGCTTGTATGTTTATATGACTCTTTAGAAATAGACCAGGCTTAGATTCCTCACACAAATTTTAAAAACCTAAGCAAGCTGTAAGAATGAGACAACACAGGCATTGGTAATTGGTACAAATATCATAGACATTGTAGGCATCACTATGGACAATGACAAGTCTCTGGTACCTTCAGAGGGTAGATAATTCCTCCTAAGACCTGATTTTTTTATAAGCACACATTTAGAATTTGGTTTCTCTAATATGCAAACAACTTGTTCAAATTACAGTGAACACAGAACAACTGCTCTCACAGACTCATCCTCTCCATCAGCTACCTAAATGAAATGTGATAAACCCAGGCCTTGATGTTTCAGAAGACACATCTGTAAAGACTGCCTAAAAAGGGAGATGCTTAATGATAAACTCCAGAAACAGGCATGTGAAGGCATCTGAATATCCCTAACTTTCAAACTATGGCTGAAGAAATTGGAAAATCTGAGTAGCATTCCAGATCCAGGACAAGAAGTTCAGACTTCTTCTGGGTGTTAAAAAGATCAGTTTCTCCTCCATTTCTTAAGATGTTTCAGAATCCAAGTGATTGTTGATACTGCAGAACTCAGAAAGTAGGCAGATATTTTTCTGTATTTTAACAGAGAAGGTGAGATAACATAGTATGCATTACTTAACACACAACAGCTAAGTGAAAATAATGCATACACTATGTTCCTGAGACTTTTTAATTCCTGTTTATGAAAATTTTTATTTAAATTTTGAAAATTAAATTCTAATCAAAGCCTTAAGGATGACAATGACTGAGTTTACATATGGAAATAGATACACATATGCTGCTTCATAGTAGAAGTCCTTTCAATGCTAAGGTCAAGAAAACAATGTAGTTCTGAGTTTATAGAAAATGCAACTGAAGCAGAAATTAAAAAAAAATATAAAAATCTGCAGCAACAAATGATAGATTACTTCAAGGAGAGAATTAAGACCTTATAGTTGGCAGAACAAGAGATAGAGGGGCAGAGGAAGAAGTTTTAGAAGCTCTTGGAATATTTAGAAGATGATATTAAGGTAGTGGTCTAGACAAGTGTCTGGGAAAGCACTGAGCAGAGCCAAAGAAGAGATGCATGCTTATGGCTCCTTCAAGGTGGCTAGGATGGAATGAGTGATATCATATGGGAAAACAGTGGTGAAGTCTAGTGGGATGCTCAAAGAGAACAGGACAGCTAAGATCTGACACAGTATGCAAGACAGGGCAGCCAAGATGCAAGGGTTATTGGAGGTGTTTTATGTCAGAGGAAGGCAAAATGATGAGGGAGAAAACCTGAGCTATCACACAGTGGAGTTGTTTACATACAGCTTAATTAGCACAAGGACTTCAACAAATCTGAAGGAAACACTTCACCTCTGGGCTTGTTCTCATACCAAGGTTATCACACTGTGATGTGCTACATAAAATTAGCTGTAAAGAGTAAGCTTGCCTGAGGTCCTATCCTGCTCTTTTTAGCAGAGTTTCTGTTACTCCTGTCACAAGCTGATTAAAGATTATTCTCCTTTCCCCAAGCTTTTCCTTGCATTTTCTTATCCAGCCTTTCATTATCCCAGGGTTGTGCAGGTGCCATACATAATCTTCTGTGTTATCAGGAAACAGCACTGCAGGGTCTCATTTAAGTGGCACAAGCTGTTGTCTTCCATTGTTGCAGCTTTATAACTATAAAAAGACAATTACAGATATTGTGAGACTGCTAATGACTGCACCTTGGAAGGCTGAAAAAAAATTAATAGTGACTTCATTCATCTGGAGTTATGATAGTTTGAAGGTGAAAATTTAAAGATCAGTGTTTAAGATGCATCTTTTTAAGATGCCATGCTTCCCAAATGACTTCTTTTGGTTTTTATATATATATATTATTATTTTTAAGAGGAATATCATCAAATTGCTGTTGTCTAAATATTATAGATATGTGTCCTTGCTTTGGGGTGCAATTCAGATGAAAAACTATTGTATCTCTTTTGGTATTGTGGCTGATTGACATGGCAGCTACAGCTAAGGACAAAACTGGAAATATACAGCTATTAGTTGCATTAGCTGTCACAACTGTTGTTGCTATTTTTCTTGTAGCTATATACTATGCAGACAGATCATAATTATTCACATAAAATCACTGGCATAATCAGAAAATAGTGAGTCTTCGCAATGTTGATAGATTTATTGCGTGAAATCTTCAGATCAGCTTCACACATAATGAATCATCACCTTAACTATGGTCGTAATGTGAAGTATAAATTTCATATTAGCTTCACACTGTGTCTTCATATGTTTTTATATAATTATGAAATTTAGGTTATCAGAGAAACGATGAGACCTCAGTCACCCTTTCAACCATTGATCTCATGAATTACACATTGTGCCATGTCTTCAAAAAGAAACTGAATCCAGATTAAATGAATAAATAAAAAATAACACCAATCAACTGATCATGAAAGCCCCACTTCAGATTAATGTGTGCTCAGAGAATTGAATTCTACTTCTTCTTTCTTCAAATGTCATTGGAATTTGTACATACTAGTTACCAAGAAGTTCCTGCCACAGTGGCAGTATAAAATGCCTAGTTCTGTCTACAGGCAGTGGTCCAGCATGAACATTCTGATGCTGATTTCAGAAAGGATCTAAACATGGTTTTAGATTCCACTTTAGGTCTTTGTGCTGCTGGAGACACTTAGAACAGAAGGGTAACACACTGCACTTCAGGACAGAGTGAAAGAAATCAGTTTTCATCACCAGAAGCTCAAACAAAAGTTATGAATGAATTATTATCATTTGGACTCTTGACAGTGTAAGTGAAAATTCTAGTGTGTCGCAAGAGGACATGAAAAGAGCCACACTCACCCGACAGGATGTGAGATGAAAAGGAAAAGGGAAGTTTATTTGGGAATTTACACTTATATAGTTTTGGAGATTTGGTTAAGGATTGGGGGATGAGAGGAACACCCCTCTGACCCCAGTGGTCAACTCAGAAGTTTATCCATTTGTCCTTCCTCCTGGAAAGAATGTGTTGTTTACAAAGTACCAGTCTTTGTTTTTGTCACAAGCATGAGAAAGCTCTAGTAGAAATGAAAACAATCAGAAGGCTGAAAAATCAGGGTGATACTAGTGAGAGATTTTTTTCTTTTTGCAAGGCAATCCTATATCCTCTCGGTACTCCCACACTCTAAAACTAAGGATTTTTATTTTCTTTTCATGAGCTACAACAACCTTAAATTTCCCTCAGTAAAGGACATGCAGAATGTTGAATAGGTACATGGACACATAAGATTTTCTTTCATCATTCATTTCACTGTTTCCTCCATTATAAATCATAATAAAATGGATTAAGGGAATCCTTATTTTAATATTGCCCTCTTTGATACAGGCAAGGTTGGAATTTGTATGTTTTATCTATTTCATGAATGCTGTCCTTATAAATTAAAACTGCCTGTAGGCAGCTTTAGCTTGTGCACCTGACAGAAAAGCAGATTTGTTTGCATTGTAGCCATGAATTGATAAATTTTGCTTGATTTTTATTAACTATTTTCTCTTCTGTTCATCTCGCAGAAGCTTACTAAGCAAAAGTTTCTCTGTGTCTACTGCATCTCAAAATTAAAAGAATAATTATATCTGAGGATCACTGTAATTATGCATGTTTAGACCAGCCTCGGACTGAATTGATTTACTTCTGGCCTTCTGGAATCTCAGTCTTGAGGTTGTACTTAAATATATTCAAGCTTTCTCAATTCGGGGAAACAGTGATTTTATACACTCTATAGACATACAACCATTGAATATGGAGGAAAAATCATCAGTACAACATCTAAAATCTGAAGGACCAGCAGACTACTTTAAAATTCAGAGTACAAATCTAATTTTGATTCATTTTCTAGAAGACCAGTGTCTCCCTGTTGGCTACAGGGGGAACATAGAAAGACCAGCTTTCTATTTTTGGCATCTAATTTATATACCTAAAATAAGGTGATGTGATTACCTTCTGAAACCTGAATTCATCTACCATAAATTGGCCATCTGGAGGTTTTAAATGATTAACTACCAATCCATGATTCACACTGCCTATCCTCAGCCCTCAGTCAACATCAGCATCTGCTATTCATCCAGATTTAGGCAAGTGAAAGTTCATATCCTAGATGCTTAAGATGTCTACTTTGTTCATCTGCAGAGCCTTTCCACCTCTGTCCAAATTAGACACCCAGCCTTTATTAAAGTCCAGTTCTGATTAATCCCCTGAAGAGCAGCTGTCAAAATCCTAAAACTCCCTAAACGGGAAGATAGTATTCCTGCTGAGGTTCAGACCTATGTAAATACCCAGTCCAGGAGGGTCTCAGACAGAAACACTCAAGGTGTTGCACTCAACCCTGACCTCCTCCTACCATCTTGACCTTGGAGTTAATAGGCCATGAAATCAGAGAGGCAGAAGAGGTGGTGAGACAATAGAGGGTTGTTTTGACTTTTTTTTCCCCTAGGACCTTTTAAAACTTCTCTGGTCAACTGTCCTTGTAGTAGATTGGATGACCTTTGTATTTTGATTAACGTCTTCCTTTTTCTAACATGATGAGACACTGGCATAAGCTGCCCAGAGAAACTGTGAGTTGCCCACAGCAGAGGGATTGAAACTAGATTATCTTTTGAAGTCCCTTCCAACCCAGACCATTCTATGATTTCCCAATCTTTTTATTGGCCTTGAGATTGCTGCATTTTGACACCAGTATTGTCAAATTCCAGTACTCATTTAACTTTGGTACTATTCAGTCATCTAGTATGGCGAGTAGAAAGTGACTTGCCTTTTTTAATGCCCAGTCTAAAACAAGGAAGATTCAGGGTGAGAGATGGATCTTTGTCTGCAATAGTCTTTGCTAAAGGAGGAGAGAGGAACATTGGCACTCTTTTGCTGGCCTTCAGATGCCATCTGCACAGGTCAGACAAAAAGCCAGATGCCTCATTCAGAATGAAAACCTTTTGATCCAAAGTATTGAAGTGGCTAAAGAGGGGAAGTTACTGTTTGGCCTGGGGAAGTGGCAGCAAAACAAAAACCAGTCAGCTGCTCTTCAGGAGATGATTTATTACGCTTTGGCCATCTGACTTAGCAGAAGGGAATCTAGCCCTGCATTCATGCAAGTTTTCTCTGATTACTTCTGGACTGATCAATTCCTATACAATTTAATCTGACAAGTTTTAGGAATGGTTTACCATTATTTCACAATGTCTCACAGCAGTATGCATGACACCAGTTGGAAGGATCCAATTAAATAATAAAATTCAGGTGCATGGTCAAGAAGAACATAATTCATCACACTTCTGTGCAACTTCATTGTTATTGAAACATAAACAGAAATCTTCATATCTCATCTACAGAAAGAAAAAACAAAAAATACTTAAAAG